>NC_135497.1:415406744-415706744 GCF_052857255.1 Amblyomma americanum | reverse complement strand
GCAACAAACAGCAGCAGCAAGCAGCACCAGCAGCAGCAGCAAGCAGCAGCATCCGGCAGCAAGCAGCAGCAGCAGGTGGCAGCAGCAGGCAGCAGCAGAGAGCAGCAGCAAGCAGCAGCAGCAGGCAGCAGCAGTAGGCAGCCAGCAGCAGTAGGCAGCCAGCAGCAGTAGGCAGCCAGCAGCAGCATTCGGCAGCAGCAGGCAGCAGCAGTAGGCAGCCAGCCTCAGTAGGCAGCCAGCAGCAGCAGGCAGCAGCAGCAGGCAGCAGCACCAGGCAGCAGCAGCAGCAGGCAGCAGCAGCAAACAGCAGCAGCAAACAGCAGCAGCAAGCAGCTGCAGCAGCAGCAAGCAGCAGCAGCAACCAGCACCAGCAGCAAGCAGCAGCAGCATAAGCAAGCAGCAGCAGCAACAAGCAGCAGCAGCAGCAGCAGCAAGCAGCAGCAGCAGCAAGCAGCAGCAGCAGCAAGCATCAGCAGCAGCAGCTAGCAGCAGCAGCAGCAACAAGCAGCAGCAGCAAGCAGCAGCAGCAACAAGCAGCAGCAAGCAGCAGCAGCAAGCAGCAGCAGCAAGCAGCAGCAGCAAGCAGCAGCAGCAAGCAGCAGCAGCAGCAAGCAGCAGCAGCAATCAGCAGCAGCAAGCAGCAGCAGCAAGCAGCAGCAGCAAGCAGCAGCAACCAGCAGCAGCAAGCAGCAGCAAGCTGTATCAGCAAGCAGCAGCAGCATCAAGCAGCAGCAGCAAGCAGCAGCAGCAAGCAGCAGCAGTAGGCAGCCAGCAGCAGCAGGCAGCAGCACCAGGCAGCAGCAGCAGGCAGCAGCAGCAACAAGCAGCAGCAGCAGCAACAAGCAGCAGCAGCAAGCAGCAGCAGCAAGAGTAGCAGCAGCAGCAAGCAGCAGAAGCAGCAGCAGGAAGCAGCAGCAGCGGCAAGCAGCAGCAGCAGCAAGCAGCAGCAGCAGCAGCAGCAGCAAGCAGCAGCAGCAACAAGCAGCAGCAGCAACAAACAGCAGCAGCAAGCAGTAGCAGCAGCAGCAGCAAGCAGCAGCAGCAGTAAGCAGCAGCAATCAGCAGCAGCAGCAAGCAGCAGCAGCAGCAGCAAGCAGCAGCAGCAGGCAGCAGCAGCAAGCAGCAGCAGCAGGCAGCAGCAGCAGCAAGCAGCAGCAGCAGGCTGCAGCAGTAGGCAGCCAGCAACAGTAGGCAGCCAGCAGCAGGCAGCAGCAGCAGGCAGCAGCAGCAAGCAGCAGCAGCAAGCAGCAGCAAGCAGCAGCAGCAGCAAGAAGCAGCAGCAATCAGCAGCAGCAAGCAGCAGCAGCAAGCAGCAGCAGCAAGCAGCAGCAAGCAGCAGCAACCAGCAGCAGCAAGCAGCAGCAGCAAGCTGTATCAGCAAGCAGCAGCAGCATCAAGCAGCAGCAGCAAGCAGCAGCAGTAGGCAGCCAGCAGCACCAGGCAGCAGCAGCAGGCAGCAGCAGCAGCAAGCAGCAGCAGCAGCAAGCAGCAGCAGCAGCAGCAGCAGCAACAAGCAGCAGCAGCAACAAGCAGCAGCAGCAAGCAGCAGCAGCAAGCAGCAGCAGCAAGCAGCAGCAGCAAGCAGCAGCAGCAATCAGCAGCAGCAAGCAACAGCAGCAAGCAGCAGCAGCAAGCAGCAGCAGCAGCAAGCAGCAGCCGCAAGCAGCAGCAGTTGGCAGCCAGCAGCAGCAGGCAGCAGCAGCAAGCAGCAGCAGCAGCAAGCAGCAGCACCAGGCAGCAGCAGCACCAGGCAGCAGCAGCAGGCAGCAGCAGCAGCAGCAGCAAGCAGCAGCAGCAACAAGCAGCAGCAGCAGCAACAAGCAGCAGCAGCAAGCAGCAGCAGCAGCAAGAGTAACAGCAGCAGCAAGCAGCAGCAGCAGCAAGCAGGAGCAGCGGCAAGCAGCAGCAGCAGCAAGCACCAGCAGCAGCAGCAAGCAACAGCAGCAGCAAGCAACAGCAGCAGCAAGCAACAGCAACAGCAAGCAGGAGCAGCAGCAAGCAACAGCAACAAGCAGCAGCAGCAACAAGCAGCAGCAGCAGCAAGCAGCACCAGCAGCAAGCAGTAGCAGCAGCATCAAGCAGCAGCAGCAAGCAGCAGCAGCAGGTGGCAGCAGCAGGCAGCAGCAGCAGAGAGCAGCAGCAAGCAGCAGCAGTAGGCAGCCAGCAGCAGCAGGCAGCGGCACCAGGCAGCAGCAGCAGGCAGCAGCAGCAGCAAGCAGCAGCAGCAGCAAGCAGCAGCAGCAGCAGCAACAAACAGCAGCAGCAACAAGCAGCAGCAGCAACAAGCAGCAGCAGCAACAAGCAGCAGCAGCAGCATGCAGCAGCAGCAAGCAGCAGCAGCAATCAGCAGCAGCAAGCAACAGTAGCAAGCAGCAGCAGCAAGCAGCAGCAGCAGCAAGCAGCAGCAGCAAGCAGCAGCAGTAGGCAGCCAGCAGCAGCAGGCAGCAGCAGCAAGCAGCAGCAGCAGGCAGCAGCAGCAAGCAGGAGCACCAGGCAGCAGCAGCAGGCAGCAGCAGCAGCAGCAAGCAGCAGCAGCAACAAGCAGCAGCAGCAAGCACCAGCAGCAAGAGTAGCAGAAGCAGCAAGCAGCAGCAGCAAGCAGGAGCAGCGGCAAGCAGCAGCAGCAGCAAGCAGCAGCAGCAGCAAGCAACAGCAGCAGCAAGCAACAGCAGCAGCAAGCAGGAGCAGCAGCAAGCAACAGCAACAACCAGCAGCAGCAACAAGCAGCAGCAGCAGCAAGCAGCACCAGCAGCAAGCAGTAGCAGCAGCAGCAAGCAGCAGCCGCAAGCAGCAGCAGCAAGCAGCAGCATCCGGCAGCAAGCAGCAGCAGCAGGTGGCAGCAGCAGGCAGCAGCAGCAGAGAGCAGCAGCAAGCAGCAGCAGTAGGCAGCCAGCAGCAGCAATCGGCAGCAGCAGGCAGCAGCAGTAGGCAGCCAGCCTCAGTAGGCAGCCAGCAGCAGCAGGCAGCAGCAGCAGGCAGCAGCACCAGGCAGCAGCAGCAGCAAGCAGCAGCAGCAGCAGCAAGCAGCAGCAGCAGGAAGCAGCAGCAGCATGCTGCAGCAGCAGCAGCAAGCAGCAGCAGCAGCAAGCAGCAGCAGCAACAAGCAGCAGCAGCAGCAAGCAGCAGCAGCAGCAGCAGCAGCAAGCAGCAGCAGCAGCAACAAGCAGCAGCAGCAACAAGCAGCAGCAAGCAGCAGCAGCAAGCAGCAGCAGCAATCAGCAGCAGCAAGCAGCAGCAGCAAGCAGCAGCAGCAAGCAGCAGCAGCAAGCAGCAGCAGCAAGCTGCATCAGCAAGCAGCAGCAGCATCAAGCAGCAGCAGCAAGCAGCAGCAGTAGGCAGCCAGCAGCAGCAGGCAGCAGCAGCAGCAGCAGCACCAGGCAGCAGCAGCAGGCAGCAGCAGCAGCAGCAAGCAGCAGCAGCAGCAGCAGCAACAAGCAGCAGCAGCAACAAGCAGCAGCAGCAAGAGTAGCAGCAGCAGCAAGCAGCAGCAGCAGCAGCAAGCAGCAGCAGCAGCAAGCAGCAGCAGCAGCAGCAGCAAGCAGCACCAGCAGCAGCAGCAAGCAGCAGCATCCGGCAGCAAGCAGCAGCAGCAGCAGGTGGCAGCAGCAGGCAGCAGCAGCAAGCAGCAGCAGCAGGCAGCAGCAGTAGGCAGCCAGCAGCAGTAGGCAGCCAGCAGCAGTAGGCAGCCAGCAGCAGCATTCGGCAGCAGCAGGCAGCAGCAGTAGGCAGCCAGCCTCAGTAGGCAGCCAGCAGCAGCAGGCAGCAGCAGCAGGCAGCAGCACCAGGCAGCAGCAGCAGCAGGCAGCAGCAGCAGCAGCAGCAAACAGCAGCAGCAAGCAGCTGCAGCAGCAGCAAGCAGCAGCAGCAACCAGCACCAGCAGCAAGCAGCAGCAGCATAAGCAAGCAGCAGCAGCAACAAGCAGCAGCAGCAGCAGCAGCAAGCAGCAGCAGCAGCAAGCAGCAGCAGCAGCAAGCAGCAGCAGCAGCAAGCAGCAGCAGCAGCAGCTAGCAGCAGCAGCAGCAACAAGCAGCAGCAGCAAGCAGCATGCGTAACAAGCAGCAGCAAGCAGCAGCAGCAAGCAGCAGCAGCAAGCAGCAGCAGCAATCAGCAGCAGCAAGCAGCAGCAGCAAGCAGCAGCAGCAAGCAGCAGCAAGCAACAGCAAGCTGTATCAGCAAGCAGCAGCAGCAGCAGTAGGCAGCCAGCAGCAGCAGGCAGCAGCACCAGGCAGCAGCAGCAGGCAGCAGCAGCAACAAGCAGCAGCAGCAAGCAGCAGCAGCAAGAGTAGCAGCAGCAGCAAGCAGCAGAAGCAGCAGCAGCAAGCAGCAGCAGCGGCAAGCAGCAGCAGCAGCAAGCAGCAGCAGCAGCAGCAGCAGCAAGCAGCAGCAGCAACAAGCAGCAGCAGCAACAAACAGCAGCAGCAAGCAGTAGCAGCAGCAGCAGCAAGCAGCAGCAGCAGTAAGCAGCAGCAATCAGCAGCAGCAGCAAGCAGCAGCAGCAGCAAGCAGCAGCAGCAGCAGCAAGCAGCAGCAGCAGGCAGCAGCAGCAAGCAGCAGCAGCAGGCAGCAGCAGCAGCAGCAGCAAGCAGCAGCAGCAGGCTGCAGCAGTAGGCAGCCAGCAACAGTAGGCAGCCAGCAGCAGGCAGCAGCAGCAGGCAGCAGCAGCAAGCAGCAGCAGCAAGCAGCAGCAAGCAGCAGCAGCAGCAAGAAGCAGCAGCAATCAGCAGCAGCAAGCAGCAGCAACCAGCAGCAGCAAGCAGCAGCAAGCTGTATCAGCAAGCAGCAGCAGCATCAAGCTGCAGCAGCAAGCAGCAGCAGCAAGCAGCAGCAGTAGGCAGCCAGCAGCACCAGGCAGCAGCAGCAGGCAGCAGCAGCAGCAAGCAGCAGCAGCAGCAGCAGCAGCAACAAGCAGCAGCAGCAACAAACAGCAGCAGCAAGGAGCACCAGCAGCAAGCAGTAGCAGCAGCAGCAGCAAGCAGCAGCATCCGGCAGCAAGCAGCAGCAGCAGGTGGCAGCAGCAGGCAGCAGCAGCAGAGAGCAGCAGCAAGCAGCAGCAGCAGGCAGCAGCAGTAGGCAGCCAGCAGCAGTAGGCAGCCAGCAGCAGCATTCGGCAGCAGCAGGCAGCAGCAGTAGGCAGCCAGCCTCAGTAGGCAGCCAGCAGCAGCAGGCAGCAGCAGCAGGCAGCAGCACCAGGCAGCAGCAGCAGCAGGCAGCAGCAGCAGCAGCAAGCAGCAGCAGCAAGCAGCTGCAGCAGCAGCAAGCAGCAGCAGCAACCAGCAGCAGCAGCAGCAAGGAGCAGCAGCAACAAGCAGCAGCAGCAGCAAGCAGCAGCAGCAGCAGCTAGCAGCAGCAGCAGCAGCAGCAACAAGCAGCAGCAGCAAGCAGCAGCAGCAGCAACAAGCAGCAGCAAGCAGCAGCAGCAAGCAGCAGCAGCAAGCAGCAGCAGCGAGCAGCAGCAGCAATCAGCAGCAGCAAGCAGCAGCAGCAAGCAGCAGCAGCAAGCAGCAGCAACCAGCAGCAGCAAGCAGCAGCAGCAAGCTGTATCAGCAAGCAGCAGCAGCATCAAGCAGCAGCAGCAAGCAGCAGCAGTAGGCAGCCAGCAGCAGCAGGCAGCAGCACCAGGCAGCAGCAGCAGGCAGCAGCAGCAGCAAGCAGCAGCAGCAAGCAGCAGCAGCAGCAGCAACAAACAGCAGCACCAACAAGCAGCAGCAGCAACAAGCAGCAGCAGCAACAAGCAGCAGCAGCAAGCAGCAGCAGCAGCATGCAGCAGCAGCAAGCAGCAGCAGCAATCAGCAGCAGCAAGCAACAGTAGCAAGCAGCAGCAGCAAGCAGCAGCAGCAGCAAGCAGCAGCAGCAAGCAGCAGCAGTAGGCAGCCAGCAGCAGCAGGCAGCAGCAGCAAGCAGCAGCAGCAGGCAGCAGCAGCAAGCAGGAGCACCAGGCAGCAGCAGCAGGCAGCAGCAGCAGCAGCAGCAAGCAGCAGCAGCAACAAGCAGCAGCAGCAAGCACCAGCAGCAAGAGTAGCAGAAGCAGCAAGCAGCAGCAGCAAGCAGGAGCAGCGGTAAGCAGCAGCAGCAGCAAGCAGCAGCAGCAGCAAGCAACAGCAGCAGCAAGCAACAGCAGCAGCAAGCAGGAGCAGCAGCAAGCAACAGCAACAAGCAGCAGCAGCAACAAGCAGCAGCAGCAGCAGCAAGCAGCACCAGCAGCAAGCAGTAGCAGCAGCAGCAAGCAGCAGCCGCAAGCAGCAGCAGCAAGCAGCAGCAGCAAGCAGCAGCATCCGGCAGCAAGCAGCAGCAGCAGGTGGCAGCAGCAGGCAGCAGCAGCAGAGAGCAGCAGCAAGCAGCAGCAGTAGGCAGCCAGCCTCAGTAGGCAGCCAGCAGCAGCAGGCAGCAGCAGCAGGCAGCAGCACCAGGCAGCAGCAGCAGGCAGAAGCAGCAGCAGCAGCAGCAAGCATCAGCAGCAAGCAGCTGCAGCAGCAGCAAGCAGCAGCAGCAGCAGCAAGCAGCAGTAGCAGGAAGCAGCAGCAGCATGCTGCAGCAGCAGCAGCAAGCAGCAGCAGCAACAAGCAGCAGCAGCAGCAAGCAGCAGCAGCAGCAGCAGCAGCAGCAAGCAGCAGCAGCAGCAACAAGCAGCAGCAGCAACAAGCAGCAGCAAGCAGCAGCAGCAAGCAGCAGCAGCAATCAGCAGCAGCAAGCAGCAGCAGCAAGCAGCAGCAGCAAGCAGCAGCAGCAAGCTGCAGCAGCAAGCTGCATCAGCAAGCAGCAGCAGCATCAAGCAGCAGCAGCAAGCAGCAGCAGTAGGCAGCCAGCAGCAGCAGGCAGCAGCAGCAAGCAGCAGCAGCAGGCAGCAGCTGCAGGCAGCAGCAGCAGCAGCAAGCAGCAGCAGCAGCAACAAGCAGCAGCAGCAACAAGCAGCAGCAGCAAGCAGCAGCAGCAAGAGTAGCAGCAGCAGCAAGCAGCAGCAGCAGCAGCAGCAAGCAGCAGCAGCAGCAACAAACAGCAGCAGCAAGCAGCACCAGCAGCAGCAGCAAGCAGCAGCATCCGGCAGCAAGCAGCAGCAGCAGGTGGCAGCAGCAGGCAGCAGCAGAGAGCAGCAGCAAGCAGCAGCAGCAGGCAGCAGCAGTAGGCAGCCAGCAGCAGTAGGCAGCCAGCAGCAGTAGGCAGCCAGCAGCAGCATTCGGCAGCAGCAGGCAGCAGCAGTAGGCAGCCAGCCTCAGTAGGCAGCCAGCAGCAGCAGGCAGCAGCAGCAGGCAGCAGCACCAGGCAGCAGCAGCAGCAGGCAGCAGCAGCAAACAGCAGCAGCAAACAGCAGCAGCAAGCAGCTGCAGCAGCAGCAAGCAGCAGCAGCAACCAGCACCAGCAGCAAGCAGCAGCAGCATAAGCAAGCAGCAGCAGCAACAAGCAGCAGCAGCAGCAGCAGCAAGCAGCAGCAGCAGCAAGCAGCAGCAGCAGCAAGCATCAGCAGCAGCAGCTAGCAGCAGCAGCAGCAACAAGCAGCAGCAGCAAGCAGCAGCAGCAACAAGCAGCAGCAAGCAGCAGCAGCAAGCAGCAGCAGCAAGCAGCAGCAGCAAGCAGCAGCAGCAAGCAGCAGCAGCAGCAAGCAGCAGCAGCAATCAGCAGCAGCAAGCAGCAGCAGCAAGCAGCAGCAGCAAGCAGCAGCAACCAGCAGCAGCAAGCAGCAGCAAGCTGTATCAGCAAGCAGCAGCAGCATCAAGCAGCAGCAGCAAGCAGCAGCAGCAAGCAGCAGCAGTAGGCAGCCAGCAGCAGCAGGCAGCAGCACCAGGCAGCAGCAGCAGGCAGCAGCAGCAACAAGCAGCAGCAGCAGCAACTAGCAGCAGCAGCAAGCAGCAGCAGCAAGAGTAGCAGCAGCAGCAAGCAGCAGAAGCAGCAGCAGGAAGCAGCAGCAGCGGCAAGCAGCAGCAGCAGCAAGCAGCAGCAGCAGCAGCAGCAGCAAGCAGCAGCAGCAACAAGCAGCAGCAGCAACAAACAGCAGCAGCAAGCAGTAGCAGCAGCAGCAGCAAGCAGCAGCAGCAGTAAGCAGCAGCAATCAGCAGCAGCAGCAAGCAGCAGCAGCAGCAGCAAGCAGCAGCAGCAGGCAGCAGCAGCAGCAAGCAGCAGCAGCAGGCTGCAGCAGTAGGCAGCCAGCAACAGTAGGCAGCCAGCAGCAGGCAGCAGCAGCAGGCAGCAGCAGCAAGCAGCAGCAGCAAGCAGCAGCAAGCAGCAGCAGCAGCAAGAAGCAGCAGCAATCAGCAGCAGCAAGCAGCAGCAGCAAGCAGCAGCAGCAAGCAGCAGCAAGCAGCAGCAACCAGCAGCAGCAAGCAGCAGCAGCAAGCTGTATCAGCAAGCAGCAGCAGCATCAAGCAGCAGCAGCAAGCAGCAGCAGTAGGCAGCCAGCAGCACCAGGCAGCAGCAGCAGGCAGCAGCAGCAGCAAGCAGCAGCAGCAGCAGCAAGCAGCAGCAGCAGCAGCAGCAACAAGCAGCAGCAGCAACAAGCAGCAGCAGCAAGCAGCAGCAGCAAGCAGCAGCAGCAAGCAGCAGCAGCAATCAGCAGCAGCAAGCAACAGCAGCAAGCAGCAGCAGCAGCAAGCAGCAGCCGCAAGCAGCAGCAGTAGGCAGCCAGCAGCAGCAGGCAGCAGCAGCAAGCAGCAGCAGCAGCAAGCAGCAGCACCAGGCAGCAGCAGCACCAGGCAGCAGCAGCAGGCAGCAGCAGCAGCAGCAGCAAGCAGCAGCAGCAACAAGCAGCAGCAGCAGCAACAAGCAGCAGCAGCAAGCAGCAGCAGCAGCAAGAGTAACAGCAGCAGCAAGCAGCAGCAGCAGCAAGCAGGAGCAGCGGCAAGCAGCAGCAGCAGCAAGCACCAGCAGCAGCAGCAAGCAACAGCAGCAGCAAGCAACAGCAGCAGCAAGCAACAGCAACAGCAAGCAGGAGCAGCAGCAAGCAACAGCAACAAGCAGCAGCAGCAACAAGCAGCAGCAGCAGCAAGCAGCACCAGCAGCAAGCAGTAGCAGCAGCATCAAGCAGCAGCAGCAAGCAGCAGCAGCAGGTGGCAGCAGCAGGCAGCAGCAGCAGAGAGCAGCAGCAAGCAGCAGCAGTAGGCAGCCAGCAGCAGCATTCGGCAGCAGCAGGCAGCAGCAGTAGGCAGCCAGCCTCAGTAGGCAGCCAGCAGCAGCAGGCAGCAGCACAAGGCAGCAGCACCAGGCAGCAGCAGCAGGCAGCAGCAGCAGCAGCAGCAAGCATCAGCAGCAAGCAGCTGCAGCAGCAGCAAGCAGCAGCAGCAGGAAGCAGCAGCAGCATGCTGCAGCAGCAGCAAGCAGCAGCAGCAACAAGCAGCAGCAGCAGCAAGCAGCAGCAGCAGCAGCAAGCAGCAGCAGCAGCAAGCAGCAGCAGCAACAAGCAGCAGCAGCAACAAGCAGCAGCAGCAAGCAGCAGCAGCAGCAACAAGCAGCAGCAAGCAGCAGCAGCAAGCAGCAGCAGCAAGCAGCAGCAGCAAGCAGCAGCAGTAAGCAGCAGCAGCAAGCAGCAGCAGCAAGCAGCAGCAGCAAGCTGCATCAGCAAGCAGCAGCAGCATCAAGCAACAGCAGCAAGCAGCAGCAGTAGGCAGCCAGCAGCAGCAGGCAGCAGCAGCAAGCAGCAGCATCAGGCAGCAGCAGCAGGCAGCAGCAGCAGCAAGCAGCAGCAGCAGCAACAAGAAGCAGCAGCAACAAGCAGCAGCAGCAAGCAGCAGCAAGAGTAGCAGCAGCAGCAAGCAGCAGCAGCAGCAGCAAGCAGCAGCGGCAAGCAGCAGCAGCAGCAAGCAGCAGCAGCAGCAGCAAGCAGCAGCAGCAACAAGCAGCAGCAACAAACAGCAGCAGCAAGCAGCACCAGCAGCAAGCAGTAGCAGCAGCAGCAGCAAGCAGCAGCATCCGGCAGCAAGCAGCAGCAGCAGGTGGCAGCAGCAGGCAGCAGCAGCAGAGAGCAGCAGCAAGCAGCAGCAGCAGGCAGCAGCCGTAGGCAGCCAGCAGCAGTAGGCAGCCAGCAGCAGCATTCGGCAGCAGCAGGCAGCAGCAGTAGGCAGCCAGCCTCAGTAGGCAGCCAGCAGCAGCAGGCAGCAGCAGCAGGCAGCAGCACCAGGCAGCAGCAGCAGGCAGCAGCAGCAGCAAGCAGCTGCAGCAGCAGCAAGCAGCAGCAGCAACCAGCAGCAGCAGCAAGCAGCAGCAGCAAGCAGCAGCAGCAGCAGCAGCAGCAGCAAGCAGCAGCAGCAACAAGCAGCAGCAGCAGCAAGCAGCAGCAGCAGCAAGCAGCAGCAGCAGCAGCAAGCAGCAGCAGCAGCAGCAGCTAGCAGCAGCAGCAGCAACAAGCAGCAGCAGCAACAAGCAGCAGCAGCAAGCAGCAGCAGCAGCAACAAGCAGCAGCAAGCAGCAGCAGCAAGCAGCAGCAGCAATCAGCAGCAGCAAGCAGCAGCAGCAATCAGCAGCAGCAAGCAGCAGCAGCAAGCAGCAGCAACCAGCAGCAGCAAGCAGCAGCAAGCTGTATCAGCAAGCAGCAGCAGCATCAAGCAGCAGCAGCAGTAGGCAGCCAGCAGCAGCAGGCAGCAGCACCAGGCAGCAGCAGCAGCAGGCAGCAGCAGCAGCAAGCAGCAGCAGCAACAAGCAGCAGCAGCAACAAGCAGCAGCAGCAAGAGTAGCAGCAGCAGCAAGCAGCAGAAGCAGCAGCAGCAAGCAGCAGCAGCGGCAAGCAGCAGCAGCAGCAAGCAGCAGCAGCAGCAGCAGCAGCAAGCAGCAGCAGCAACAAGCAGCAGCAGCAACAAGCAGCAGCAGCAAGCAGCAGCAGCAAGAGTAGCAGCAGCAGCAAGCAGCAGAAGCAGCAGCAACAAGCAGCAGCAGCAGCAAGCAGCAGCAGCAGGCAGCAGCAGAAAGCAGCAGCAGCAGGCTGCAGCAGTAGGCAGCCAGCAACAGTAGGCAGCCAGCAGCAGGCAGCAGCAGGCAGCAGCAGCAGCAAGCAGCAGCAAGCAGCAGCAGCAGCAGCAAGCAGCAGCAGCAGCAAGCAGCAGCAGCAGCAGCAAGCAGCAGCAGCAAGTAGCAGCACCAAGCTGCAGCAGCAAGCAGCAGCAGCAAGCAGCAGCAGCAGCAAGCAGCAGCAGCAGCAGCAGCAGCAAGCTGCAGCAGCAGCAAGCAGCAGCAGCAGGCAGCAGCAGCAAGCAGCAGCAGCAGAGAGCAGCAGCAAGCAGCAGCAGCAGTAGGCAGCCAGCAGCAGCATTCGGCAGCAGCAGGCAGCAGCAGTAGGCAGCCAGCCTCAGTAGGCAGCCAGCATCAGCAAGCAGCAGCACCAGGCAGCAGCAGCAGGCAGCAGCACTAGGCAGCAGCAGCAGGCAGCCGCAGCACCAAGCAGCAGCAGCAAGCAGCAGCAGCAGCAGCATGCAGCAGCAGCAGCAGCAAGCAGCAGCAGCAGCAAGCAGCAGCAGCAGCAGCAAGCAGCAGCAGCAGCAACAAGCAGCAGCAGCAACAAGCAGCAGCAGCAAGCAGCAGCAGCAAGCAGCAGCTGCAGCAGCTAGCAGCAGCAGCAAGCATCAGCAGCAAGCAGCAGCAGCATTCAGCAGCAGCAAGCAACAGCAGCAAGCAGCAGCAGCAAGCTGCAGCAGCAAGCAGCAGCATCAAGCAGCAGCAGCAAGCAGGAGCAGTAAGCAGCCAGCAGCAGCAGGCAGCCGCAGCAAGCAGCAGCAGCAGGCAGCAGCAGCAAGCAGCAGCACCAGGCAGCAGCAGCAGGCAGCAGCAGCAGCAGCAAGCAGCAGCAGCAGCAACAAGCAGCAGCAACAAGCAGCAGCAGCAAGCAGCAGCAGCAAGAGTAGCAGCAGCAGCAAGCAGCAGCAGCAAGCAGCAGCAGCAAGCAGCAGCAGCAAGCAGCAGCAGCAAGCAGCAGCAGCAGCAGCAAGCAACAGCAGCAGCAAGCAGCAGCAGCAGCAAGCAACAGCAACAAGCAGCAGCAGCAACAAGCAGCAGCAGCAGCAGCAAGCAGCACCAGCAGCAAGCAGTAGCAGCAGCAGCAAGCAGCAGCAGCAAGAGTAGCAGCAGCAGCAGCAAGCAGCAGCAGCAGCAGCAGCAAGCAGCAGCAAGCAGCAGCAGCAGCAGCAAGCAGCAGCAGCGGCAAGCAGCAGCAGCAACAAGCAGCAGCAGCAACAAACAGCAACAGCAAGCAGCACCAGCAGCAAGCAGTAGCAGCAGCAGCAGCAAGCAGCAGCAGCAGCAAGCAGCAGCATCCGGCAGCAAGCAGCAGCAGCAGGTGGCAGCAGCAGGCAGCAGCAGCAGAGAGCAGCAGCAAGGAGCAGCAGCAGGCAGCAGCAGTAGGCAGCCAGCAGCAGTAGGCAGTCAGCAGCAGCATTCGGCAGCAGCAGGCAGCAGCAGTAGGCAGCCAGCCTCAGTAGGCAGCCAGCAGCAGCAGGCAGCAGCAGCAGGCAGCAGCACCAGGCAGCAGCAGCAAGCAGCAGCAGCAGCAACCAGCAGCAGCAGCAAGCAGCAGCAGGCAGCAGCAGCAAGCAGCAGCAGCAACCAGCAGCAGCAGCAAGCAGCAGCAGGCAGCAGCAGTAGGCAGCCAGCAGCAGTAGGCAGCCGGCAGCAGCATTCGGCAGCAGCAGGCAGCAGCAGTAGGCAGCCAGCCTCAGTAGGCAGCCAGCAGAAGCAGGCAGCAGCAGCAGGCAGCAGCACCAGGCAGCAGCAGCAGGCAGCAACAGCAAGCAGCAGCAGCAAGCAGCAGCAGCAAGCAGCAGCAGCAGCAGCAGCAAGCAGCAGCAGCAGCAGCAAGCAGTAGCAGCAGCAGCAAGCAGCAGCAAGCAGCAGCAGCAAGCAGCAGCATCCGGCAGCAAGCAGCAGCAGCAGGCAGCAGCAGCAAGCAGCAGCAAGCAGCAGCAGCAGGCAGCAGCAGTAGGCAGCCAGCAGCAGCATTCGCCAGCAGCAGGCAGCAGCAGTAGGCAGCCAGCCTCAGTAGGCAGCCAGCAGCAGCAGGCAGCAGCAGCAGGCAGCAGCAGCAGGCAGCAGCAGCAGGCAGCAGCAAGCAGCAGCAGCAAGCAGCAGCAGCAGCAGCAAGCAGCAGCAGCAGCAGCAGCAGCAGCAGCAAGCAGCAGCAGCAGCAGCAGCAGCAGCAGCAGCAGCAGCAGCAGCAGCAGCAGCAGCCGCAAGCAGCAGCAGCAGCAAGCAGCAGCAGCAGCAAGCAGCAGCAGCAGCAGCAAGCAGCAGCAGCAGCAACAAGCAGCAGCAGCAAGCAGCAGCAGCAGCAGCAACAAGCAGCAGCAAGCAGCAGCAGCAAGGAGCAGCAGCAATCAGCAGCAGCAAGCAACAGCAGCAGGCGGCAGCAGCGGGCAGCAGCAGCAAGCAGCAGCAGCAGAGAGCAGCAGCAAGCAGCAGCAGCAGCATTCGGCAGCAGCAGGCAGCAGCAGTAGCCAGCCAGCCTCAGTAGGCAGCCAGCAGCAGCAGGCAGCAGCAGCAGGCAGCAGCAGCAGGCAGCAGCACTAGGCAGCAGCAGCAGGCAGCAGCAGCAGCAGCAGCAGCAAGCAGCAGCAGCAGCAGCATGCAGCAGCAGCAGCAGCAGCAGCAGCAGCAGCAAGCAGCAGCAGCAGCAGCAGCAGCAAGCAGCAGCAGCAGCAAGCAGCAGCAGCAGCAACAAGCAGCAGCAGCAACAAGCAGCAGCAGCAAGCAGCAGCAGCAAGCAGCAGCAGCAGCAGCAAGCAGCAGCAGCTAGCAGCAGCAGCAAGCAGCAGCAGCAGCAGCAGCAATCAGCAGCAGCAAGCAACAGCAGCAAGCAGCAGCAAGCAGCAGCATCAAGCAGCAGCAGCAAGCAGCAGCAGTAGGCAGCCAGCAGCAGCAGGCAGCAGCAGCAAGCAGCAGCAGCCGGCAGCAGCATCAAGCAGCAGCACCAGGCAGCAGCAGCAGGCAGCAGCAGCAGCAGCAGCAAGCAGCAGCAGCAGCAACAAGCAGCAGCAGCAAGCAGCAGCAGCAAGAGTAGCAGCAGCAGCAAGCAGCAGCAGCAATCAGCAGCAGCAAGCAACAGCAGCAAGCAGCAGCAGCAAGCTGCAGCAGCAAGCAGCAGTATCAAGCAGCAGCAGCAGCAAGCAGCAGCAGCAAGCAGCAGCAGTAGGCAGCCAGCAGCAGCAGGCAGCAGCAGCAAGCAGCAGCAAGCAGCAGCAGCAAGCAGCAGCAGCAGCAGCAGCAGCAGCAAGCAAGCAGCAGCAGCAGCAGCAAGCAACAGCAACAAGCACCAGCAACAACAAGCAGCAGCAGCAGCAGCAAGCAGCCCCAGAAGCAAGCAGTAGCAGCAGCAGCAGCAAGCAGCAGCATCCGGCAGCAAGCAGCAGCAGCAGGTGGCAGCAGCAGGCAGCAGCAGCAGAGAGCAGCAGCAAGCAGCAGCAGTAGGCAGCCAGCAGCAGTAGGCAGCCAGCAGCAGCATTCGGCAGCAGCAGGCAGCAGCAGTAGGCAGCCAGCCTCAGTAGGCAGCCAGCAGCAGCAGGCAGCAGCAGCAGGCAGCAGCACCAGGCAGCAGCAGCAGCAGCAAGCAGCAGCAGCAAGCAGCAGCAAGCAGCAGCAGCAGCAGCAGCAGCAAGCAGCAGCAGCATGCTGCAGCAGCAGCAGCAAGCAGCAGCAACAAGCAGCAGCAGCAGCACCAGCAAGCACCAGCAGCAACAAGCAGCAGCAGCAACAAGCAGCAGCAGCAACAAGCAGCAGCAGCAAGCAGCAGCAGCAGCAACATGCAGCAGCAAGCAGCAGCAGCAAGCAGCAGCAGCAATCAGCAGCAGCAATCAGCAGCAGCAAGCAGCAGCAGCAAGCAGCAGCAGCAAGCAGCAGCAACCAGCAGCAGCAAGCAGCAGCAGCAAGCTGCATCAGCAAGCAGCAGCAGCATCAAGCAGCAGTAGGCAGCCAGCAGCAGCAGGCAGCAGCAGCAAGCACCAGCACCAGGCAGCAGCAGCAGGCAGCAGCAGCAGCAGCAAGCAGCAGCAGCCAGAGTAGCAGCAGCAGCAAGCAGCAGCAGCAGCAGCAAGCAGTAGCAGCAACAAGCAGCAGCAGCAACAAACAGCAGCAGCAAGCAGCACCAGCAGCAAGCAGTAGCAGCAGCAGCAGCAAGCAGCAGCAGTAAGCAGCAGCAATCAGCAGCAGCAACAAGCAGCAGCAGCAGCAGCAGCAGGCAGCAGCAGCAAGCAGCAGCAGCAGGCAGCAGCAGCAAGCAGCAGCAGCAGGCTGCAGCAGTAGGCAGCCAGCAGCAGCAGGCAGCAGCAGCAGGCAGCAGCAGCAGGCAGCAGCAGCAAGCAGCAGCAGCAAGCAGCAGCAGCAGCAAGCAGCAGCAGCAAGTAGCAGCACCAAGCTGCAGCAGCAAGCAGCAGCAGCAAGCAGCAGCAGGAGCAGCAAGCAGCAGCAGCAGCAGCAAGCAGCAGCAGCAACAAGCAGCAGCAGCAAGCAGCAGCAGCAGCAAGCAGCAGCAGCAAGCAGCAGCAGCAACAGCAGCAGCAGCAAGCAGCAGGAGCAGAAGCAGGCAGCAGCAGCAGGCAGCAGCAGTAGGCAGCCAGCAGCAGTAGGCAGCCAGCAGCAGCAGGCAGCAGCTGCAGGCAGCAGCAGCAGACAGCAGCGGCAGGCAGCAGGAGCAGGCTGCAGCACCAGGCAGCAGAAGCAGGTAGCAGCAGCAGGCAGCAGCAGTGGCACCAGCAGCAGGCAGCAGCAGCAGGCAGCAGCAGCAAGCAGCAGCAACAAGCAGCTGCAGCAAGCAGCAGCAGCAAGCAGCAGCAGCAAGCAGCAGCAGCAGCAGGCAGCAGCAGCAGCAGGCAGCAGCAGCAGGCAGCAGCAGCAGGCAGCAGCAGTAGGCAGCCAGCAGCAGTAGGCAGCCAGCAGCAGCAGGCAGCAGCAGCAGGCAGCAGCAGGCAGCAGCAGCAGGCAGCAGCAGCAGGCAGCAGCAGCAGCAGCAAGCAGCAGCAGCAGGCTGCAGCAGTAGGCAGCCAGCACCAGTAGGCAGCCAGCAGCAGCAGGCAGCAGCACCAGGCTGCAGCAGCAGGCAGCAGCAGCAGCAAGCAGCTGCAGCAAGCAGCAGCAGCAAGCAGCAGCAGCTACAAGCAGCAGCAGCTGAAAGCAGCAGCATCAGCAGCAGCAGCAAGCAGCAGCAGCAGCAAGCAGCAGCAGCAGCAAGCAGCAGCAGCAGCAAGCAGCAGCAAGCAGCAGCACCAGCAAGCAGCAGCAGCAGCAAGCAGCAGCAGTAGCAGCAGCAAGCAGCAGCAGCAGAAAGCAGCAGCAAGCAGCAAGCAGCAGCAGCAAGCAGCAGCCGCAAGCACCAGCAGCAAGCAGCAGCAGCAAGCAGCAGCAGCAAGCAGCAGCAGGTAGCAGCAGCAGCAAGCAGCAGCAGCAAGCAGCAGCAGCAAGCATCACCATCAAGCAGCAGCAGCAAGCAGCAGCAGCAGCAGCAAGCAGCAGCAGCAGCAGCAAGCAGCAGCAGCAAGCAGCAAACAGCAGCAGCAGCAAGCAGCAGCAGCAGGCAGAACCCAGGCAGCACAAGCCATTGGCCCAATATTGGGATTGTGATGGCAAATGGTGGTCCTACATAGGACCACCATCACCACTATTACCCCAATATAGGCAATGCCTCTTTCCGACAGTTCCAATGATGGCCCCACATGTTCTATGTGTCCCCGATATTGGCAGTGCCGCTTAGTTACATCGCCAGCAATGGCCCAAGCTTGGCAGTATTTTCCCGATATGGGCATTGCCACTCACTTACATTTCCAATAATATCCCCAGTTGGCCACTATGTCCCCCATAATGGCTTTGCCACTCAGTTACATTCCCAATAATGGCCCCAGTTGGCCATTATTTTCCCCATAATGGCTTTGCCACTCAGTTACATATCCAATAATGGCCCCATTTGACCATTATTTTCCCCATATTGTCATTACCACTCAGTTACATTCCCAATAATGGCCCTGGATGGTCACTATTTTCCCCATATAGGCAGTGCCACTCTGTTACATTTCCATTAATGGCCCCTCGTTGTGTAGTATTTCCCCAGGATTGGCAACGCCACTTCAATAGGCAGAACGATATCGGTCATTGTTTGCCACTAATTCTCCACCATTCCAGTGCATTTATTATCACCCACGAAATTTGTGGGTGATAATCCATGAGGATTTGCTTGGGGCAGTTATTGGATTTACACAAAAATCTTAGGCAAATCGATCGAAAGATCGAACTATAATATATATGCGCGTTAGTTCTTTAAAAATCTCTCACAAATCCCGATATGTAAACAATGCGGGCTGGCGCGAACCATAGGAAATGGGTCGATTATACATACGCGTGTGTGCGCGCTAATTGGTAATCAAGAAAATTAATTCTTTGTCCGTGAGACTCCGTGCACAGCACACGCGCAATACGGGAGAGCCTGCAGCGCACTCATTTTAAGTGGAATGAATAAACTGCTTGGCAGGAACACGTATCTTCAATGACGAATGTCTCTTAAGAGAATGATATGTGTGGTGCAGATGGTCTAGTTCACTCGATCGATTCCAAGCGAAGGGTTTATAAGCAATTTTCAGCTTATTCTGATTAGCATCGCCGCAAGCTATATATGGCCTCAGCCGTCGCGTTTTCCATATGAATTTCGAGAATTTGGGGGAAAAAATCACGACTGCAGTGTACACAGCCGGCGTTAGCAAGATATGCAAAAAATTCAGGAGGGCGCACACTTTGTTGACCTAAGTGCGGTAGTCGAATGCCTTGAGCGCGGTGTTGCTGCTTGTGTCACTGATGTGTGGTTAAGATGTTAAGTACACAATTATTTTGAATATTATTCTGGAGACATTGGAGGGTGTTTGGGAGGCATATCCGTCTGATTCGGCGCCTTTCCGCACTCTCCGGCGTCATATATTAGTGTAGGCACAGAATAATTTGAGAAGTAGAACCGATTCCGTGTTGGAAAGAAGTAGTGTAGTGGGTAGTATGCTCGGCTGCTGAACTCAAGGATGGTGGTTCGAATCCCGCCGTGCACAAAAAGTTTTTTTTTTTTTTAGCGAGTTGTCATTTATTTATTGACTTCTATAGTGGGACAGATTTCGCGGCAGGACGGACAATGATGACCCATTAAAGGCTTTCTCCTTAAAATAGATCTCTCTTAAAAACACTATAGTTCACGCATCGAAGCAGCTCGCACTGTACCAGCGCACACGGGAAATTTACACGATCGACCTGTGATGAGACACCATGAAATTGGAAAGGAAAAGGACGAGACGGCTTCTTAAAACCGATGTCGTCCCGTTCATCGCTGTGCGCAACAATATATATATACATATGCATATTCATCTTTCACCTTTCTCTCGTTGAAACATTCCAAATTTGCTAGCGGATTATAAATAGCTGTTATCATTCACAATTCTGTTGTATATATAGTTACTCAAAAAGTATAGCAAAGTAAAGCAATGCTATTATATTTCATTATCTTAAGTAAACACATCAGTGGTTATTGCTGAGCCTTTCACTGACATTTGTTCAGCAAAGCAAATGCAATACCTTATGTTGTGGGTTACACAGCATAAAGCCATGGAGGTGCACGACTATATCAAATGTGTATGCCCAAGAGCAAAATTTAGCCACTCTGCCTACTATTGCGCCAGTGTCGACATACTTGCAAAGGCTTGCATGTGACTGTTCACACCAAACGAACTGTTGCTATTGCAATGAAATATATACAACATCAGCAGTATGGGAGAAAATTTAGGAGTATAGAGTTGAGAGCATTTCGTATTTTTCATATCTTTTATTGGCCTGTGCAATACAAAATTGTTACTTCACGCATTAGTATAGTCAGTTAGGTATAGTACCAGTTCACGCAATACAGCATGATGCTGATTGCATTGTCACTGACATTCACAGAACACTGCTGTCATAAATAAAATTATCCTGCAATCTAATTACTTATACAGTTTGGATATCTCATCACATGGCTTTATGCTTCACAGACCTCAGCCTTTGTGCTATAGGGTTGGAGGAGTTACATACTCCAAAGTACTAACATCTACGATATATCAGATTTAAAGTACTTTAATTACCTTTCTCCATTTCTGTACAATTTACTGCTTCTGCAATGGTCAGGAACAAATATGCTTGTAATACCCGCATAGTCCAAATACGACAGCACAATAATTAAATAAGGATATACACTATCTTATACACAGAACAGATATTGATTTCCTGAAGTGGCTGAAGGTGACAGACAGCTACGGAAACGAGCTTTTGAAAACTGCAAATATAGAGAGTAGCAATTTGGACTAGCATAAGACCAGGCTATAGTTGCACGCAACTGATATGGTACGACCCTTTTTCTTCCACTAGGCATAATATGTATGGCAATGACTATAAAAATCTCTTGAGCTGTACAATTCTTCACTTAGGCCATGCACCACACTTCAAGGCTGTATTTAACTTTAGTGCTGTGCCAAATATTCACTGTTGTACTAATTCCTCAACTTTAAATGCAAGAGTGAAGTCACACTATTTCTAGATGCAAAATTATAGTACGCGAATGCCTTCACCAGGATATTCTCTTTATTTTTCACTTTCAATACACATAAAAGATCCTTCATTCAAACATCCTTAATTAAATAGTCAACCCAAGCCTACTTCAGAATGTGCTAAACTTTACAGAGCGAGGTGACCCTATAGATATACATCATGGCAAAGGCCAGCTACTATTTGCACTTGCTCTTGGCAGGCTAGAATTGCATGTCCACAAACTTTTCTTCAGTCTTATTTTGGCTTGTCTTTTGTGCCCCTCTTCTCTTTACTAAATTCTCGTTCATGGAATGTTGCAATCATTGGAACATAATCAAATAATAAATGGATTGTTGTTGTAGTGGGATGCTGGTACTGTTTTTGTTTTTTTCAATGACCAGCGCCTAAATTAGATCGGGATGGTACGTGTTAGGCAGGTATGAAGGCTGCACATGTTTGAATAAAGAAACGTACCCCTGAAGTTTTCAATTTTCTGGAAAAGAACTACAACAAATATGCAAAGCAAATCGAGGAGGACGAGGAGGAGGAAAGGAAGATAGGTTAACCAGGGGCCGGGGAAAGGGGTGAGGGGATAAAAAGATCGAGGAGAAAGCAAAACAATATGTATTATTAATGACATGAGCTAGTAGCATAACCTATCGTTTCCTGTTGCAATAGTTCAAGTAATCTCAATAACCTGAACGGGTGTCCATAGGACCGTCGATCATCTCACGACCAAGAAATTGTGGTGTAAAAGCAAGTTACACTACCACATTAACTCCAACAACACATAGCCATTTCCTGCGTTCTCAAGGTAAATGGTAGAAAATGCACAATGAGCTCTCTAACTTTTTGCAGTGTGAAAAAAATGACAGTATAGGCATACCTGTATGCAGAAGGAAGTGCACTCTCAGTTTTTACTGCAGCAAAAATGGTATCAAAGAAGAAACCTAAAAGCCTGATCTTTCAACCCTAGGCTTAATGAGCCCAGAAAAAATTTGATGAATGAAAAATTGCTATGCGAGTGCTCTCAGGAACAATAACTCATCTTTAAGCACAAACAAAGTTCATGAAAGAGCTAAGGCATTTCATGTCTCAAAAGGAGGCAGCACAAGCATAAAAGCCCCTTAATTCCCACTGCACTCTCAGATTCAGAAATTCCTTGACTGCTCATGCATTAAGCGAGTGAGATCAAAGTAACTTTTCTTCTATTCTTATGTATTTATCTTTTTTTGTAATGCTTGGCTGCAAAGCCAAGTGTTTCACATACTCGGTTCCTTCTTCACCAAGTTTCTCGTTGCAATAACCAGTTAACTGTGAGTAGGCTTTATGTGCAAGTTTTTTTTTTCATGTTTCGAAGAAGTGTGATTGTCTACCAACTTGCCTAGACTGCAACTCTAATCAAGCTATAAGTGTAAATGGAAATTATTCTCAGGCTTATAAGACTATTGCCAGGAGTTTGACAACTAACAAACCATTAATTGTCGACCAGCCACCATGCAGCCAGTTTACCACTGCATAAAATGCATGTAAAGGGCTGGACTGGAAACACACTTGGCCCCTTTTATGCCCACAAACGGTGGATCCAGTTCAGTCATTAAGGACAAAGAAGAATATGGCACCTCTGTGTGCCTCCTTTTGGCGAAATGAAAACAACACGTACGGCAGAAGCACCAGCTTTAAAGGGGCATGGAGGATATGACTTCAACCTATTGCTTTCTTATAATCGATTCCAAGGCTCTTGCTTTCTGTGTTGTTAGTTCTTGCAGATAAAATCATAATTTTAAATTTTTGTCCTCTCTCAATTCATAACAATAGCAAAAAAAACTGCTAACTACCATTTATAATTGAATGGCGCATCACCACAGATCCAGTGAAAGAACCCGTCTTTTTTAACTACACTTTTCTTGCAAAAATCTCTAATGATGACAGCAAATGTATCTAAATTTTTGCAACTTCCCTTTTAAAGCGTTATGATGTGTAAGTATCTTTTTTGTTTTCAGACAGCAGTAATCCATCAGATTTGTCCTTGGCATTCCTTAAAGTAGCAGCAGCTTCGAATTTTTTGCTACAAACCTGATGCTGTATGGTACTTTTATTCAGTATAAATAGCCCAAGCCTCATGTCATGAGCAGACATATATATGGTTACACAGCTAGATTATTCAATTTCTTTTTAAAGCAATATATAGTCATGTTAAATTAAAGTGCTGAAAATATGATGTGTCTCGTGCTAATTAAGTGACGTAATTCAAAGACTGCATTGAAACAAGTGTTTGAAGGGAGCTCCTTCCTAGAAACAGATCTACTTTCTGGTGTGGCTCGTACCAAGTGTTGATGCACTTCATCCTCAGCATATTTACAACATGGGTGAAACTGCATTTACGAAAGTTAAGTGTGCAGTTTTATAGGCTCATCTTAGCAGCCCGAAATTAGGTGGCATGAGAAAAGAGCTGCAGGGGACACAAACAATTAAGGGCGCTTATCACAGCAGATGCCACTTCACTACATAGTGACAGAAATCCGTTTTTGCTGGTGGACACTAAGAAGTGGTGCACTGCTTAGAAGCAGGTCATTTCAAACTTATTATTCGATGCAACAACTTTCCGTGCCATGAAGTGGCTTCCAGAGGTGAGTGAGCATCCCTTCTCTCCTATGATGTTTGAACTCTAGGTTTGTCAAGTTAAATTTCCATATTATCTTTTTTGTAATCATGTCAGTAATGCATCACTTACAAGCAGTTAAGCTGCATGCACTAGTCTTACCTAACATTTAACATAAATGCGTGTTAATTCAGCCTTGCATTCTCAATATCTTTCTTTGCCCACTACTCTGCAGTCTCTTATATACTAACAAGTTGAGAGTATACTTTTTTATTTATTTATTTATTATTTATTTATTCACGTTGCCTCACAGGCTCCAAGCATGGAGTATTGTGTGAGGGGGGGGGTTACATAAATAGGGGTAATAACAGGAGCATGAATGACACGATTATATAATGCTGATTGACTGTTACTACTCATTAAACAGGCAGGCGCTCACGGGAACAAGAGGGTTCTGGAGTTTCTGGAGGCGCAGCAACGATCCTGCCAGTAAATTTGGGTGGCCCTGAAGAGGGCCATTATAGCTTCAAAGTTGATGTTCCCCAAAAGATGAAATTCCAAGTGCTTCAATGCAGATCTAGTATGCAACGGTGGCTCAGTGGTTATGGTGCTTGGCTGCCGACTTGAAAGATTCAGATTCCATCCGGGCTGCAGCAGTCACATTTTGATGAGCATTGAATACTATAGAGGCCTTTGTACAGTGCGATGTCAGTGCATGTTAAAGAACTGCATGGCGGTCGAAATTTCTGGACCCCTCAACTATGGCGTCTGTCATAGCCTGAGTCGCTATGGGATGTTAAGCCCCATACAACCAAATCCAAACCATGCAAAGGATGGTGATGTAGACGTTGCTGTCTTCAGCACCAATTAACACTTCAAGCAAGATGCTGCAATCTGCAGCTATCTTAATAGAGGCACATAATCCTTCAGGCACCACAGAAATGTAAAGCCTCACTGAAGGTGAAGCAAAGGGAAAACGACATGCCCCCTCTTGTACTGAAGCTTTATACATCGAACTTTATTCTTGATGTACGAAATGGGCCAGATTTTGGTTTCTTGACCAAGAGCACTGTAGCGACGCACGTCCATCCTTGAAGAGTCAATTGGGACTCTAAAAAACTCTCTGCCATTTGGCAAGATGCCAGCTTTGGCATTGCCCCCCAGGAGATCAACAATGACTACAGCGCAGTTATCCACCAGAAAGCAGTCACCGACTTTCACGTCACCACCCACTTGTCCTGTAGAGAGCGGTGTGCACGCCCTCACCTCTGACATTCGTCGGCTGAGTTGCGCCAGAGGCTTATTTGTCGTCCGCAGTCTCTTCTTTACCTTTCCTAGGTAACTTTCAAATGGAAATGCACTGAACTCATCGACAGTGCCATGCTCCAGGCATTGCTCTGCCAAGTGTGCAAGGGTGTGCACATTGTACACGAGTTGTTTTTGTCCGTACAGTCTGCCAAATTCTTGCACAAAGTACCGCAGCAGGTCGTGAGCAAACTGGTTGAGGTCTCTGTGATGCTGAGGAGAGGCAAGTACCCTAACAGATACATGCAAATATAAAAAATGCTTATAAAGCTCATCAGGCAGGATGGATTTCAGGAGAACAGGCCCCAGGTATAGTAAAAAAGTCCTGAACTCTGTGGCCTTCCATCTGTCGAGTTCTTCGGTGCCCCTTGGTTTCCTCTGAAAGTACTTTGGAAATGCAGTTGCTGCTTCTCGCAGCTTGTCGTTGAGTGCACTCCTGTCAGCCCGGCTCAGCCTGGCAGCGTGCCCCTTGCATATCCAATTCCTAAGGAGCCGCCGCATAACCCCCAAACAGACTAAATGCATATACTCTGTAGGAAAGCATTTCACCATATCTACGTTCAGAGATGTAAATGGTGAAACACCAGTGTGATGGCGCCGATCCTCTTGCGAACGAAAAGAGGAGTCTGTTCGCTGTGGTGCATGCAGGTCAGGGAAAGTCATCCTGTTTTCCAGATAGTGCCCTTTTTGGCTGCAACGTTCACAGGCATGATAGCCTGTGTGGCCAGTGATTGCCTTCACGAAACTCCTTGCTGGAGCGTCACAGATCACGGCTTTTAAGCACACATTGACGTGCACCCCTTTCACCATCAGTCCGTTGCAACTAAGGTTGCGCACTTCATCAATGAAAGGCCTGAGGTATTCCTGGAGGCACGGAGGTTTCCCTGCACCGCAGTACGCACTGACCATAAATGGTTCAGATTTCTTGATGTTAATTACTCTGCACAGAATTGGCCAGAGTGCAGTCTGGCTACTCCTATGCAGAGGCAGCCCATCAATATTTGCGTGCAGCTCGACATTCTCAGGCGCTGGTCCTTGGCCAACAGCATGCTGAATTCCCTCAGCAAGGCCAAAATGCACAAACGAGTCGCCGTGTTCTAAATTAGCTTTCCGCTCCGTCTGCATGATGGTCCTTGCATCTTTCGGGAGCTCTACAATCCCACGCCGACGGCAGAAGTCCAGCAAATCGTTGATGCAGGCGTGCGTCAAATTGTGCTTGCTAGCTATGCTAGCTAACTCCTGCGCTGTCGAGAGATGGCGATAACAAAGCTCAGGAGACTCCTCACGAGGCTGGCCCATTTCCACGTTCTCAGCAGTAAGGCTGTTCGTGGACGAGGTCTCATCGCTTGAGTCGCACGAGGTAGCGGTATGCTCGCTAGAAAGGCTTTCAGCGCAACTCTCGGACACATAAGCCTGCTCGTTGAGCTCGCTCTGAACAGATGGCATCGACGGGTCTGCAGGTAGCGACGAAGTAGCTCGTCCGCTGCCACTAGCGCAAGCGCCGCTTGCGTAGGCTTCGCTATTCGGCCGTTTGCTTGCTCCGGACGGTAGCGGGAGTGGAGGGGCGCTGACGACGTCCAAGGCCGCTTCGCCGCCCGTTCTCTTGCTTCCGGAGGATTTCAGATGCGTAGACGGTGGCCGTCGGATACCGAGCTCTCCTAAAAGTTCCCTGTACTCTTTTTCGATGATACGGTACCTCCGCCACTTGCTCATGACCTCCGTCTCCATGCTCATGACGGAGCGCTAAAGATCAGAGTGACGAACAATCAACAAACCTAACCGCTCAGAGCTACAGTTAAAAACGAAAAGAGGCCTAACAATGAAGATACTCGCAGCGCACAAAAGCACAAACATCACAAAAAGGCGTTAACACTGTGCATAAAAAAGACCTCCGGTTGCGAATTATTCGGTATTATATTAGGTAACTATCTTTAGTAAATAAAAAAAATAGTTGAGTTGTTTTTATTTTTAATTCACGGAGAAAATAAGTGGCCGCAGCGGCACGTCTTAGTAGAATGCGTCTAAAATACGGTCGTGCCGCACCTCCATATTTACCACCACTCGCTAATAACTGTTCAGGTCATATAGCCTCCTTGACTCGCTCATCCATCCACTCCAGTGAGAGCTACACTCTACTGTAGTTGCCGGAGCAAATGTAGTCACTGTCTGTAATTTATATTTTTTGTGATTTGTTTACAGCCTTTCTCGGCTTTGTGCCAGTGATCGATGCAGATCGAGGCTATTTTCTCTATTTAAGCGCTGATAGCTGGTAGAAAACTTGTCGTGAAATATTGTGTGGGCCTCGGGACAGACGGGGCATCAGCCCAACAGCCTTTACACAAAACTCAAGGCACAAAATGCGTGGTTCTAGCGTGGTCCTAAAGTGCGTGGGCTACCCCCACATTGACTGCTTTTCATATAATGTACTAGAATCCTTTACGTCAGGCTTTCAAATGAAGCACAGGTACTCCAAAACGGCAGCATGAGTACGGAGAAACGTACGCCGGCCTCATGTGACGCCGCTGATTATTCGTAATATAGTCCGAGGTGATGGCGGCCGTGCTAGACATCTTATCTTCCCGCATACACCTAACGGCTTGTGTGCGTCAAGTTGGCTCAGCATAGCACCTGCCTTGCGAAAAATTGTGAATAAATTGGCTATACTGGAAGGCCGCTTTATTCGGTGCATTGAAAAGTAGAGAACGCTGCTACGCAGAAAGAATACATATGGAAATATACACCGATGATCAAAAGTTGCCTTTTGTTGGATTTGTAATCGGTGAAATTAATTTGAGCGAATGAACAAGGGCTTCGGTGGAAGACCCCGGCCCCTGTCCGGCGAGCTTTAGCTCTACCGTACGGTAACTACGCCAATTCTTTTGCGAAAACGCTGAGTTGCGTGCAGCTACGCAGAACGACAACACCGAATGGGAGCAGCACATATGTTACATTTCAGGGCATGCGGTAGGGTTTTTTCTAGACAGCCCCGAAATATCTTCCCCTGATCAGCATCTCTGACAAACGTTTCCTGCTGGATAGGTGCCGCAGCGTTTCTTCTTTTTTTTCCTGCATTAAATGTGAGCTGAAGAGGCATTACTGCGAACCTAAAGCTTCTGAGTGACCGGCGCCGACCCGAACTCCATCGGTTTTGTCTATTGTCCATTCGGTGATTTCGTAGCAACAAAGTCAATTTATGCAATCGAATCTGACAATCGCGTGCTCAAACGAAAGTTGACGATCTGTCAGACAATACCCGGTTCTGCGTGATAAATGCAAAAAATGTTGGAAAGCCGATAGACGTTCCCGCTGATGAAGTTGAAGGTCACATGACCGCGCATGTCGAGATGATGAGCCGTACGTATGGGTTCAGAAACGTCTATCGTAACCTGGACATGGTCAGTGACTTTCAAATTCATCAGTATATCATGCCTCCAGACGGACTTTCCCATTGATGTCTGAGCTGGCACTCTCTTTGTTGTCACTGCCGTCATCAAACGCAGCCGTCAAACAAATGCTCAGCTAAGTCTTAGGGCTGAGACGGGACAAAAATTCTTGGCCGGTTTAAAATCCTAGCAGCCTCCATTCCCGGCCATACCAAACTTCACGTACATGGAGGAGCGCTTGCAAAGTCTTGTTATAGATCTACATTCTATTTCGCAGGTAGGTTTTATAGTGAACGAGACCTGGCTGAACATTTGTTCGGTGGCTGCGTTTGATGACGGTAGGGACAACAAAGATAATGCCAGCTCAGACATCAATGGGAACACATATATGCTAGGGCTCGACGAAAGTTCGTCTCCATGGTCAGGCATGATACTGATGAATTTGAAGGTCACTGACCATGTATGGGCCAAACTTTTCCCCTTCGAATCAGGTCACGATGCCTGAGATCCCTCTCTAGACTACTTCCGTCTATTGTGCTATATCTTGTCTAGCCGCAACCTCTGTACTAGAGTTTGTCTTGGAATTTATTGTAGTGTATTTATTTTATTGTGTTTAGTGAAAATGTCGTGAGCTGTACCTATATGCACTGCTGAATGCATATCATTACTGAGTGAGTTTATTGTGCGATGTTTTTTGCGTGTTGTTATTTTCCCGATACTGCTATGCTTTGAGAAAAAAATAAAACACGACGTTTATGATAAACACCACATTTGCTTAATCATGAACTCGCTTGCAGGCAAGCCTTGCGCTACTTCTAATAGTATTATGTAGATATACTTGCGAAAAATAGTTTAATATGGCTAAGGAGTTTTCCATGCAAAAACAAATTTTTTTGGCTTTATTTGGGCTACTACGGAGGCCAGCTTGGCTACCTGTGCTTGGAGCTATCTGGCAACCCTTGCTGCCCGTCCGACCGCTCCGACGGATGCCATCTCTTTCTTTGTTCGGTCGTCGCTGTGTATACATCGTGTTTTCCCGTGATCTTCAAGCCCGCCACTTGCGTAAGTATTTACGCTTTTTTGTTAGTAGCTTCTTTTGTTTCCTCGTGAGCCTACTGTCATGAGTAGCAATAAGGGGAGAGGCGTCATTTGTTGCCCTGTTCTGTAATTGTACTATTTTATAGTCATGTGGGAGGCTAGCTTGCCACATGGGTTCGGACCGACATGTGCACCTTCAATTGTATGCCTTTTTCATGCACTTATTTTCTTAACGCTGCGTTGTATTGCTTCTGAGATGTGTCGCGAGACCTTCGTGCGAGAGGAACATGAGAATAGGGCGAGCGAGCTTGTGAAAAATCAGTTTACGCACTAATCTTTGTTTGCATCGCTTTACTCCTTGCAGCATGCCACCAAAACCGTTTGCGGTAGTGAAGTTCCCGATGGAGGACGACAGCTTGGCTGTCGTCCCTGTCGGGTGGCTGTCCCACGACTGGCAGCATTGCCACTGGCCGAAAAGGCGAGCCGCGGAGGTAATCCGCCTCGCTCGAGAGGAGGCGGACCCATCCGCCCCAGGGTGCGAGTGGTTCCGCTGCCCAGTCGCTGTCGTCACAACATGCAGTAAGTGGTTTTATTGCCGGGATAACGCTATGTGTGCAATTGTGAATTGTGGTGTCTAGCATCCCGAAGCGACGCATGGGCTGTGACGGGCGCTGTATTGGAGGGTCCCGGATTTTTTAACCGGCTTTAACGTGCGCCAACACTTCACAGCACACGGGCGCCTTTTGCTAGCCTGTCAAGTGACTAATCTTTTCAAAACTCGGAGGCTAATGAATGATGCACACATGCATTTGTGAGCTGATATCATTGCTTCATCTGCATCAAAAGCGATTGCCAGTCCAAATTCGCATGTGATCTCAAACACTGCAATGCCTTGTTTTATGGTGATATCCAGTTTTCCAGGTCACTGGACTCTACAGGTTTGAAAACATTTAGGACTGACTGTGCTTTGTTCTTGTCCAAGTTTATCGCTCGTGATTGAAAAGATATCTCTATCACATGGGCATTTCAATGACTTTCAAACCAATTGTCTACGACTCAGGAGATGAACACTAGTTGCTGCACAGTTAGCTGCAGCAGCAATTGAGTCAATATATGGCTTGCTCGTGACGTGACTTCTGCTCCTATCAAGCGCTGGCGGCCATGCCGCCAAACCACTCGATCCCAGACCGTCCGCCTTGCGTGGCCTGACTGCTCCTTAGATGCTTTGGATTATTTCCTTATCCTTTCAGGCGTGATGCTGCCTCCACAGGGGAATTGGCTATTCAATGCAGGCTATTACTTTGAACTTGCTGGATCGGTGCATGTGCGCTGCACAAAAAAAAGGTGGAAATGTGCGACAATATGCATGCATACATAGTGTGGCCGGGTTACGATGCAATGATAGATGATGATGTGGTCTGAAGTGACCCACAGGGATCGTGAACTATCTAGTTTACTCTTCCAGCTTTGTGACATTAGAAAGAATGGAAACCTCAAATCATTGGAGGTACAAAAATATTTCACGAGCTGCTGGTCGAGGATCCTGTCTGCAACGAGTCTACGATACCTAAAGCTCGGCCTCAGCATGCTGTCCTTTCTGCCGTTGTTGCTGGCTGTGGCCGTGGTGATGAACCACTTTGCCTAGTGCTGTAGCCAAGGTATATGCAGTGACGCAGGGCCCAGTCTGTGTTTGGGTTGTCAAACAAGTCAGATGGCTTCACTCGAAACAAAAACATTCACTTCTTCAGGGTGTAGTCCTTGCTCACCATAGCTTTGCAGACATTAAGTTCACGACCCAAACCTCTTATCTGTCACAAAGTGCACTCTGTACTCTTGTAAATTGAGACTCTTGGGGTCCAAATTGTCTTGCTTAGTCCGAGCCAGCCACAACCTGCAGCTCTTTGTGCTCTGGGATCTTGGAGTTCTTGTGCTAAGTTCATGTTAGTCTGCTTCTTCTTGTGCCTGTACCTGTCGCTATGATTGGAGCCACTGAGGATAATGCACAAAACCATAGTGAAGCTGCGGATGGACGGGAATCAACTCTGTGTGAGCAAACAGAGGCAGCGGTAAGCTAGAGGCAGTCTGGCAGTGGTTCAGCACAGCATGGCCGCCTGGCAACCGATGGGCACTGAATGCGACATGCGGGCCATGTATAATGTATTGAGACAGTGAAGCAGCACGAAACTTGGTGGTGATTTCGAAGGCCTTCAAGAGCGGCAGTGTGCGCTCTTGAATTTGGAAATCAGAGCCTTATAATTGGCGAATAATTGCTGATGTTTAAAAATATTCAGTTGAACCTTGCTGTAACGAAGGAAACCCCAAAATGTCTGTTTTAGCCGTTCCATTTTTATGGCAGTCATCGACCTTTGTTGCAAATGGATTTCATGCTAACAAGCTTATCTACTACAATGTTTTGCTAATGTGCATGAAATTTGACTCCACATTGCAGTGGCACTGTGAACTAGTCGAAGAAAGATAGGTGTACAGAATCGGGTGGTTTGCTTTGTCACTTGAAGGCTCCACTGGTACTTTCTTGCATCACTTTTGCTGTGACAATATATATTTGTAACGCTGTTCCACGAATTGCTTGAAAGTAATGAGATAGAAGAGCTGCTGATATCATTATGAAATTTTTCTGCTGCCAGCAAGCAGCACAGAGAAATCATACAAACAGGAGGATGTCTCTCTGCATTGCAACATTTGCTGCACCATGACAGTGCAGTTATCAGGAACCCAGTCTATATAATAATGTTCAATTATCGAGTGATTTCTTCTGTAGGGTTATATGCTAAACTGACGGGACCAAAATATGCTTCACTTCTAATTAACTGGAAATTCCAATTAAGCGGCTTAAAAATATCGGGAGTCAACTGTATAAATTATTTAGCGGTTTTAGGCGAATAATACGCAGTGATCTGTGTATACACTGATGTCTACCGCATCATTTGAAAGTGCGCACCAACAAGCTGTGGTGTCAGTCGATGCATGCGCATGTACCTGTTAGTTTTAAGTAAGCAAAAGCATTGGGCGCACAAGACAGGGGCAGCTTTGAAACCAAAATTACTGCACGTGGTTGGTGATCAGTCATTAAAAAGCCTTACAAAAAATTAACACAGATTTTGTCTTTTATACACAGATAGCTTAGTGTGTCACCAGTGTGCGTTGCGGGAGCTTTCAACACACACAAGTGCCTGCCTCATGCCCTAATTTAAGTAGATCAACTGAATATGTCAGCCTTGCCAACGCTTGCCTGTTTCTTGCAGAGCCCACATGAGAACGGCTAGCTGTCTTCCCACAGGCCTAATCGCCTGCATGTAGTCATAATGACCAGGCAGTGGAAAGCTTCTGTGAAATGTAGAATTGGCAATGGGGAAAGTAAAAATGCAGTATTCTGTACTAATGGGAGGCTTCAGTGCCAATGTTGGCAAAAAGCAGGCTGGAGACCAGGCAGTAGATGAATATGGCATTGGCACTAGGAATAGCAGAAGGTAGGTATTGAGTTCGCTGAACGCAATAACTTGAGAATCATGAATACTTTCTTCAGAAAACGGAAGAGCCGAAAGTGGACATCGAAAAGCCCTAACGAGGAGACTAAAAATAAAATTGACTTCAAACTGTGTTCTAACCCTGGCATTGTGCAGCATGTGGAAGTAATCAGAAAGGTGTGATGCAGTGACCACAGATTGGTAAGGTCTCAAATTAGTCTGGACTTGAAGAGGGAACGGAAAAGACTAGTAAAGAAGTCCATCAACAAATTAGCGGTAAGAGGGGAGGTAGAATAATTCAGGATTTCGCTACAGAACACATATTCAGCTTTAACCGAGGAAGACAACCTCAGTGTAGACGCAGTGAACAATAAAATTTCAGAGATATTACCGAGTGCAGTGAAGAAGTAGTTCAGGGGGAGGAGTGCAGGGAAGAAGTTCTTTACCAGTAAACTATCCAAGCAGATGAAAGATTTGATTAAGACATGAGAAAGTGTGAAAGCCTCCAACCCAACTGACAAGATAGAACTGGCAGAGCTATCAAAGCTGATCAACAGGCGTAAAGTATACGACATAAGGAAGTATAATATGGAGAAAATCGAGCATTCTTAAAGAACTGTGGCAGCCTGGAAGCAGTGACAAGAAGATTAGGCGTAGGCAGAGATCAGATATATAGGCGCTTAGGGACAATTAAGGGGGCAATGTCATTACTAATATGGACAAGTTTGTCAAAGTAGCAGAGCAGTTCTATACTGACCTATACATTATTCAGAGTAGTGAGGACAATGAGATTGGCAGTAGAGAAGAGCAATCAAACGTTCTGCCAGTAACGAAGACCGAGGTTAAGAAAGCTTTAGAAGCTATGAAAAAGGGGAAAGCAGCTGCGTAGGACGCGGTAACTACAGATTTGTTGAAGGATGGTGGGGCTATTGTGCTAGAAAAACTGGCCACCCTGTATAAGCAGTGCCTCTTGGCATCGACGGTACCGCAGTGAAACTGCCCACATTCAGGGCCACTGTACAGAATGCCTCCACGACAAAGTAGTCCGTTGTTAAAAGTTCTTTCAGCGCAAGCTAGAAGCTAATCACAGGAAAAACTTATAAGGTCTGTATTCTAGAATTTTGGTGCCTGGCTGGTTTCATAATTCAATATAGTTGCATTATCGTTTACCACCTTCCAGCCTAGCAGGAAATAAACCACATATGCAGCAAAGGCCACCGATGCTACCACAGAGGCTGTGTGCTTGGCCACCAAGGTCACATGATAATCTACATCCCTTCCCTACATTTCCTTTCATAGCCCACAGGCTGCTTCAAGATGCCTACTGTAAAGTGTTTGTGTTTGCAATAGCCAGGAATTATTGCATTAAAAGTAATATCCAGGAATTGTTGCATTAAATGTTTGCCTTATTTTCATGTGAAGCAGCAATTTTAGTGTGGACTGCACTTGAGTTGGGTGTTTGATCTCTAACCTTTTGCAGGATCATACAAGAATGCAGAGAAAAAAGCTAAGAAATATGAGATGAGCTCTGCAGTGGAAAGCTCTGCAATTTCTGGTATGTGGAAAATCCTAAATTTTTAAACATTAGTAAAATTAATGCATATTCAAAATATGCATGCATTTTTCTGTTTTAGGCAATGAAGGTCCGGATGGGCCTGACGTCCGGCTGCCATCGCCACCACCCCGGCTGCCATCGCCACCACCCCGGCTGCCATCGCCACCACCCCGGCTCCCGTCGCCACCACCCCAGCTGCCATCGCCACCCCGGCTGATATCACCACCCTGTAAGCCTTTATCTGTGTTTAGCCTTTAGATTTGCATTGTTTCAGTTATGGCTTAGTGAATTTATGGTAATATCACATAGGAGAAAGGGGGGACACCCACCCTCTAGCCGTGCCTGCTTTTTATTGATCGCAAAAAATGCATATGGGTGACTCATGAATTTGAGCTCAATTAAGACCCTGTTGCAAAACTGCATTAAGTCTGCTTTCCTGCATAGCAAAAACCCCTTTACCACAGAGTCCATGCGAGTCCTTGAAAACCTTTCAAGAGGGAGAAGTTATTTTCAAGGGCTGAAGAACAATTTGAGGTGAAGGCAACGGAACAGATTCTTTCAATTGTCAACACGTGTGCCCTATCCTTAGACGATGTCATGGCCAGTTGATACAGTGTTAGGTGGTAGCTTTAGAGATCACTTCTTGGTTTTTATCGTTGTTACAATGTTCTTTTTGGTGCCTTTAAAATCACCAGTCACACCTGTGTAGGCATGCGCTGTACCCTCAGAAGACCGAAGCATGCGGTGATTGATGTCAGACGTTCTTTCTGAGAAAAATGTACCCGGGCGTTGTTTACGGCGTCCCGTGTTCCGAATTTGACAGTGTCTACATTGGCGAGACTGGCAATTTTAAAAGGCACCTAAAAAAACATTGCAACGATAGGTTTGCCGAGAAGAGCAATTGTAGTGAGGTACTGTAAAAATTGAGTCATGAAGTTTAGCATTTCATTGTTTTCAAGCAAAGGATGGAAGGTAGAATATAGTTTTTGTTCTGAAAATTTAAAAGTGCACAGAAGACAGGGACAAGAGGACTGGATGGGACAAACGCTGCTCACAACTGGGTTTATAAACATTTTTCATTAACAGCCCACCTGTGAAGTCATAGTCAGCATTGACTTGCACAATGTAACTGCCAAAGGCAGGAGAGAATTTTAAAATTGTAATTCATCAGAATGTAATCAATTGCCAGCAGAATAAGCAAGGCTAATCCCACCTGTAGCGTGCAACTCAACTCTGCGGTTCTCTCATTCAAGTTGTTCTTGTGCTTTCAAATTTGCAGCATGATACCAGCTGGGGCAGCATACAGCTTCGTTAAGGCTTTTTGTGTTTTTGAGGGTCCGCCAGAATAAAGGAGCAGTTTAAATTACTAAATCTGGTAGAATGAGATGACACCCTGAACAAGCATGGTCTTAATGAATGGGAGCTCATAAATGCTTAATGCTAATTCTGTACGAGGCAGTTACGGTGTATATATATGTATCCTTTCAGCAGAAGTGCTGATGTAGCATTTTGGCATTATCTGTGTAGCATTACCTGTTTTATACTGAGTAATTTTTCCGTTCTTCCTGCATCAACACTAATGCTTCATGTTCGTGTCCATCTTCAGCCCTGCTTAGCAGCCACTCAATGGAGGCGGCCACACCAGCTGGTGCAAATTGCACTGCAGGCTGCCCGGCTGGTTCGGCCTCCACTGCAGGTGACCTTGAGGATGTGGAGGAAGCAACTAGCGATCGTAAGGCTTTTCGCTTTCTTTACTTGTATATGAAGAGCCTGAAAAGACGAGAATGCAGTGAGAGGATAGGATGAGAATCTATTTTTTTGAAGTATGAGCCTAAACAGGCCTTGGTAGAAGTTCTGTTTTGCCTTAAAGGAGGCCTAGTTGGTGGATATTTCAAAACGTGTGCTTTGAAAATGACCACTGTTTGTATAAATATGCCTGCTGCAAGTAATTCTTAATAGAAGTACTGAACCTAAGCGGTGATAAAATTTGCTACTTGACACTTCCACAGCTCTATCTCATTCCTAACTAGTTGCAGTGTGTTTTCCCGGCGAGTAGCAGTTTGTTTCCTTTAATTTCTTTTTTTGGTTCTGGATTGTGGTTTTGGTTCTGTTATTGTTGTTTCCCTTGGCCTATGCCACTAGAAAGCCACAACCTTTTAAAGACGGACCAATAGAAATAAAACAAACATTACAGATTGTGGCTCAGGACTGCAAAGTGGTCACTGTACTCTATACAGTTTCTCTAGTTTTTGTGCATATATTTTTTATGTGCCCAGCCTGCTGTGCTTTCTCACTACCACTGGCAGCTGTTGTCACAATGGAAGAATACACTTATGGCTGTTTCCATCCTTGCCATGATGTGACGGCAATCAAAATGGCAACCAAGCTGAATAGAAAACTGGTGGTACATAGAAGGAACAGTATTCAGAGCAGCTATTTTTAACTAAGGCATTGTCAGTGCATGGTGCATTTTTGATATATAGATCTGCAAGGGATAGAGCAGCTGTGCCTTGTGGTGGAATCAATGGCAATTTAGTAGCTTAATGCAGAGCATGTTGACGCCCAGTGTTGGTTTACATTACCATCATCGATGCTGCAGTCCCACAGGGTGTTAATTGTTCTGACGTCCAGTGAAATCTTCCACAGCAGTTCATCATCCTGCAGAATCTCGCACTTCACAAACAACCTCACCATGACATCGTGTAGAACAGCCACAAATATGTTCCCTCGAGGCATCCACCACATTTGCATTACCCGTCCTGATATGTCAAACTTGCGGCCAGGTGCGCAGTTGTTCTCTGAAGGATGACAGCCATCTTGAACATATTCGTGAAGAAGCACCGAATGCTTAAGGGGCATTCACTCTTGGACACTCGGCGGAGAGGGCAAGCGAAATCCTCTGCCACCGAAAAAGCTGCATCGTTCACACTTCCCAACCACCTCGTCTGCGCTCATCGTCTGTGTGTCGTCTGCTCAAGGCGTACACAGATATGGCAAGAGGTTAATCCATGCTGTCTACGTACAATAACTGTATGCACGCTTACTTACGCTAAATGCAGCTATTTTGCCAGACGTTACGCCATTTCTAGCATTGTCGCTTTTAAATACATAAGATTAGCCTAGTGGCGCCATCTGGTGGTTACTCTCAAGCCTTTTTAAAAAAGGAAAGGATCGTCACCTAAAATAAAAAAAGAACACATTTATCACTCACACTTTTTTTATGGGTGAGATGAGACAAAGCGAAAGAGCGCTGGCGCTTTTATGGGCATTGAACGCTCTCAAACAGGCAGTAACAGCGATGAATTCAGTCCCAAACGAGGCGTCCCGCACCGAAGGGCGTCGCCATGTTTGTTGCTGAACTTCGTACTCTCCTTCCTATTGGCTGACGGGATTCGGCGGATTTTTTTCCGGTGGCAGAATTCGGTCCTGGACCGATCAGGCTTACCGCTTGGTATTTCGGCGCAATCTCTGCCGCGGCAGCGGATTCCGCTCGTTCTCTCTGCCGAATGTCCACCAAGTGTGAACGCGCCATTACTTGGCCCTGAGCACAATTGATGAAGCACCGCATTACAAACTGGTAAAATATGTAGCCAGGAGACATTACATGCATCAAACAGCCACAGAGAAACTGTGTGCGTGGCATCAGCTCTTTTGTCAGCTGCAGAAGAACCAACAACAGAGTGAGCTGGTGCATCAGTGAAGAACCAAAAACAGCGCTCGCCCATCTTCTAGTCTGTCTTTATGGCGCTGTTTTTAGGTTTTCATCAGGTACCGGCACTCCCTGCAAGCGTTGCTGTTCTGAGTGGCAGTTCCACTGCAATTGGAACAGTGCCCCTTTCATCAACTATCAACACTCCCAAGAGTGCTGAGCATACAGCTAAAAGTAGAAAGGAAAACGAAAAATCGTTCTCAAGAACCATGCAGAAAATTCTGGGCAGAGCTGTGGAGCAAACATAAATAAAATTTCATTTACCGCATCATCCCTGATGCTAGTTTGTCTCCCCTTTATTTATGGTGCCATGCTCTGATTTTCGATTGCAAGCCAACACCCGCATTTCGGATTTTCAAATTTGAAAACAATAGGTCGACTTGCAAGCGTGTAAATGCAGTATATTGCTCATATTGCGTCCTTGAGGTGTAAATATATACATCTGCTGTGAAAGCCTGCCCTCACTGGAAACCTTGCTCGTTTCAGCGACAATGCTCAAGGTGCTGCGGCTGCTGCTAGAAATACGGCAGCAGCAGCGGGAAATCCTGCAGAGGGTGAGCCGGCTGGAGCAAGCTCGGCAAGAGCCGAGGACACGGTCGCCGTCTCCTCCTGTGAGCTCCCTCCCGCCACTGTGCCCTCAGCTGCCAGCCTTCAGTATTGAAGATTTTGAGGCGGCAGAAGCTGCTGTCAGAGATGACAGAGTAGCAGCTGCCCTGGTAATTTAATTTTTCATTCAATGTTTTATTACAGTAGTCTGTTGGGTGCTTAATGTATATAGTTGAGATATTTATTGAAAAATCTGAGCCCCAGAAGTAGATGCTTGCCATGCCTAAGCCATAATCATGCTGTTCTTGTATAAGTTTTCAGCTAATATAGTGGGAATGGATGAATTTTGAAAAGTCCGCACATAGTAGGGTTACTGTGACATTGTTAATAGTCTGTTTTATTACAACTGAAAATTCCGGAAACAGTCGCGCCCACTTATACCGAACATGACAGTTGCATAGATTGCTTTATACTAAGTCTAATTCCTGTATTACAGTGAAAAATCCAAACTCTCGTACAGAATTAACATTTGTTTCTTTTTTATTCGAAATAAGTGCCTTAATTGTTTTTGCTTCTTCTACATTCGAAAGGAATGCATTGTTTCTGTTCCTTCTAAAATCGGATTGAACGTTTCTTCAAAATAGACCCTATTTAATGCACTTTATAAGCTCCCAAGCGCAGCCGTGTGCTCCTTATCAAGATCCTTGGCGATAAGCTGACTGCAGGCACTATGCAATTAATCCCCATTGCCGCTTTCACGGCAGCTAGTGGTAGGTCAGGCCTCTTGTCATTAGCTTCCTACTAGTTCAGTGCTTGTAGTTCACATGGCATATTCGTTTAAAAGCATCAACTATAGGGTTCATGACCTCTGCAACAAAGCACACAAGATGGTACAAAGGAAAGAAATTAACACGGACAGCACAGCTGTATCGGGGTATATAGCACAATTTCAGCTGATGTAAAAGGTGCGAAGGAAACAGGGCGAGAATTAACAAGAGTAATTAACATTTTGATTAGTAATTATATGCTGTCATTGACATATAGCACATTCTTGGCCACATGAGCAAGTTCTTCACTGATACTGATGGGGTACTAAGGCAAGGTTTACCTGCTTGGATATATGAGGGTGCAACTCTAATGATTCAGACGAAAATCTCTGTTACCTTGAAGTTTGAATTACAGAGTACTGTATCTGTGCTGCTAACAATGCTTTCAAGAGATATTTTAAGGCTGTCTTGATTTATTTAATCACAGGACTATGTTATGCTCTACTATACTATTTGTGGCACATTCCATCAAAGTATTGAGCCTCATGAAGCTAGTGTAGTGTAATGTTAAGTCTATTTTTTGGTATGTATTTTGTTCACAAAGTTTGGCTGAGTTAAGGTGGCACACAAATTATTTTAATTATTGGTTTGAGACGATTGACTGGGAGTGCTGTTTCGGAGCTAATTTTTTACATTATTCGTTGTTTTCCAATTAAGGAGACAGCTTTGATCAGTCTTTTGCCTGGCTATTGCTTTTTATGCCTTTCATTAATTGAAGTGCAGTACTCCACTCCAACCAGGACAGTTTCAAGAACCATAGATGCTAATTTTAGTTGCATATTTTCCCTGTAGTGATGCATAAGACATGAATCACCGTGGAGTATTCCCTTACGAGTGCTAAACAATTTAATATTGAACTTCTTGATGCTGTTACGGTGGTCAAAATGTAAGAAGTTTCACATGAGGTGTAAAAAAAACACTATAATTGCTGCTGTGTTGTAGCAGGTATACTAAGATTACTTTCGAAGTCACACCGTTGTCTTTGCTATTGCGTTCTACAAGTTAAGTGGTTATAGAATGTGATTTTTCATGTGAAATAACCGTTGGGCAACTGCAAATTTTTCCTTTCAGAAGAAGCAGCTTCTCCGCCTAGGCGGAAACAATTTAAAGGAGGTGGCGGCGAATGTCATGGGTGCTGTGATGGGGGTGGCTGTACAGAGACTATTCAGCCTGCGGGGGAGGAAAGGAAAACGGCCATTCGTTGGCACAAAGCTGTGCAGGGTGGCAACAGGTATACCTGATTTTGAATTGCTGTAGCTTTTAATTTAGAAATATTGAGATTCCTGCTTTTAAACATGTACAAGTTTTTCCAAGCTATTTTTTTGCTGTATCTTACTGTAATTTTTTATAACAGCTGATGAATATTCTGTTGCTGTGTTTATGTGATTAGTTTGGGGGTCTTAGTCATAAAACTCCATAAAGAAGCAGCAGATGCCCTCAATCAAACCAATCATTTCCATTTGTCATATTGTAATCCGTTGTCATGAACTTCCCTGCAATGGCCACTTTGACGTTGACTGCAGTGCCTTCATGATAGCTCATTTTTTTTGCATTTCACTACTGTACAGTACTTGTGTTGTTTGTTGGGATACCTTGCGTGTCAGTAACGTGTGGTTTTTCTGTGTCAAATCATGAACTTGGATTTCCATATGCTTGCAGGAAGTGTATCGTTTTAAAAGTTGCATTTCTTGGTCTTAATGCACACTCACCTTGCACAGATGCCATCTGCGAGAGGCAGGGTGTCGACATCCTGGCAGCACAGGGTTTTATTGGCAGGTGGCTGCCCGGTGCGTGCGACCGAGGGGGCGGCCGAAAGAGGCGCTATGCCCAAGCTCTAGAGCCTCCTGAGTCTCACGCTCAAGCGCCACCTGCTAACCCCTGTGCTGGGTCAGCACCCTGCCCAGGCGCGCCGTCAGCCTCCTGCCCTGCAACCCCTCCAGGCATGGCCATCCTGTCCCCCTCAGGGGTCCACCCAAGCTCTGCCCCCCCCACAGCCTCCTCCTCACGCCCAGCCACCCTCCACCCAAGCTCTGCCCCTTCCCCTGCCCCCCCCACAGCCTCCTCGTCACGCCCAGCCACCCCACGTAGCACCCTTGCCACATGGGTTATTGCCCCACGGGCACATGAGAAATAAAAAAAACATTTTTCTGAAATTCCTGTTTGCTTGTTTCATTTGGTAGCTGCTGGACATTAAGTAAAAAATGTGCATGAAATATTGTTTGCAAATCAAAATACATATGCAATGAAAATACTGCATGCAGTTTTGAAATTTTAATGGGAGTTCGAACCAATTGCATATATATACAGCTAGAAGTCGCACGGTATTGAAAGCCACGGACGGGACCTCTAAATGCATGCGATAATTCTGCACTGGTCTCGGAAAATAATGGAAATGCCTAGAGGTAGCCAAGATATGCCGGTATCCGAAAGGCCACTATTCGGCCATATTGGGGCCACTATTCGGCCATATTGGAGCCACTATTCGGCCATATTGGAGCCACTATTCGGCCATATTGGAGCCACTATTCGGCCATACTGGAGCCATATTGGGCCCTATATTGGCAGTGATGTTTGGGCCATTCTTGGCATTCAGATTGGCTGAACATCGACCCAATCTTGGCGGGAATGTTGGGCCATGCTTGGAAAGAGTTGCGATTTGCCTAAATGCCAATGAAGGGCCGATATTCGCGCCAATTTTCGCCAATGATATGCCAACGGTGGCCCGATATTGGCGTGCTGCTTGGGAAGCTGCAGGCAGCAGCAGCAGGCAGCAGCAGCAAGCAGCAGCAGGCACAGCAGTACGCAGCCAGCAGCAGTAGGCAGCCAGCAGGAGCAGGCACCAGCACCAGGCAGCAGCAGCAGGCAGCAGCAGCAGCAAGCAGCAGCAGCAGCAAGCAGCAGCAAGCAGCAGCAAGCAGCAGCAGCAAGTAGAAGCAGCAAGCTGCAGCAGCAAGCAGCAGCAGCAAGCAGAAGCAGCAGCAGCAAGCAGCAGCAGCAGCAGCAGCAAGCCGCAGCAGCAGCAAGCAGCAGCAGCAGCAAGCAGCAGCAGCAACAAGCAGCAGCAGCAACAAGCAGCAGCACCAGCAAGCAGCAGCAGCAGGCAGCAGCAGCAAGCAGCAGCAGGCAGCAGCAGTAGGCAGCCAGCAGCAGCACCAGGCAGCAGCAGCAGGCAGCAGCAAGGAGCAGCAGAAAGCAGCAGCAGCAGCAAGCAGCAGCAGCAGTTAGCAGCAGCAGCAGCAAGCAGCAGCAGCAAGCAGCAGCAGCAGCAGCAGCAAACAGCAGCAGCAACAAGCAGCAGCAGCAATAAGCAGCAGCAGCAAGCAGCAGCTGCAGCAAGCAGTAGCAGCAGGAGCAAGCAGCAGCAGCAAGCAGCAGCAGCGGCAAGCAGCAGCAGCAGTAAGCAGCAGCAGCAGCAAGCAGCAGCAGCAACAAGCAGCAGCAGCAACAAGCAGCTGCAGCAAGCAGCACCAGCAGCAAGCAGTAGCAGCAGCAGCAAGCAGCGGCAAGCAGCAGCAGCAAGCAGCAGCAGCAAGCAGCAGCAGCAAGCAGCAGCAGCAGCAAGCAGCAGCAGCTAGCAGCAGCAGCAGCAAGCAGCAGCAGCAGCAAGCAGCAAGCACCAAGCAGCAAGCAGCAGCAAGCAGCAGCAGCGGCAAGCAGCAGCAGCAGCAGCAGCAAGCAGCAGCAAGCAGCAGCAGCAGCAGCAGCAGCAAGCAGCAGCAGCAACAAGCAGCAGCAGCAACAAACAGCAGCAGCAAGCAGCACCAGCAGCAAGCAGTAGCAGCAGCAGCAGCAAGCAGCAGCAGCAGTAAGCAGCAGCAATCAGCAGCAGCAGCAAGAAGCAGCAGCAGCAGCAAGCAGCAGCAGCAGGCCGCAGCAGTAGGCAGCCAGCAACAGTAGGCAGCCAGCAGCAGCAGGCAGCAGCAGCAGGCAGCAGCAGCAAGCAGCAGCAGCAAGCAGCAGCAGCAGCAAGCAGCAGCAGCAAGTAGCAGCACCAAGCTGCAGCAGCAAGCAGCAGCAGCAAGCAGCAGCAGCAGCAGCAGCAAGCAGCAGCAGCAGCAGCAGCAAGAAGCAGCAGCAAGCAGCAGCAGCAAGCAGCAGCAGCCGCAGCAGCAGCAAGCAGCAGCAGCAACAAGCAGCAGCAGCAACAAGCAGCAGCAGCAACAAGCAGCAGCAGCAAGCAGCAGCAGCAGCATCAAGCAGCAGCAGCAAGCAGCAGCAGCAAGCAGCAGCAGCAGCAGCAAGCAGCAACAGCAGCAGCAGCAAGCAGCAGCAGCAGAAGCAGGCAGCAGCAGCAGGCAGCAGCAGTAGGCAGCCAGCAGCAGTAGGCAGCCAGCAGCAGCAGGCAGCAGCTGCAGGCAGCAGCAGCAGACAGCAGCTGCAGGCAGCAGGAGCAGGCTGCAGCCCCAGTCAGCAGAAGCAGGCAGCAGCAGCAGGCAGCAGCAGCAGGCAGCAGCTTTAAGCAGCAGCAACAAGCAGCTGCAGCAAGCAGCAGCAACAAGCAGCAGCAGCAAGCAGCAGCAGCAGCAGGCAGCAGCAGCAGGCAGCAGCAGTAGGCAGCCAGCAGCAGTAGGCAGCCAGCAGCAGCAGGCAGCAGCAGCAGGCAGCAGCAGGCAGCAGCAGCAGGCAGCAGCAGGCAGCAGCAGCAGGCAGCAGCAGCAGGCAGCAGCAGCAAGCAGCAGTAGCAGGCTGCAGCAGTAGGCAGCCAGCACCAGTAGGCAGCCAGCAGCAGCAGGCAACAGCACCAGGCAGCAGCAGCAGGCAGCAGCAGCAGCAAGCAGCTGCAGCAAGCAGCAGCAGCAAGCAGCAGCAGCAACGAGCAGCAGCAGCTGCAAGCAGCAGCAGCATCAGCAGCAGCAGCAGCAGCAGCAGCAGCAAGCAGCAGCAGCAGCAGCAGCAGCAGCAAGCAGCAGCAGCAGCAGCAGCAAGCAGCAGCACCAGCAAGCAGCAGCAGCAGCAAGCAGCAGCAGTAGCAGCAGCAAGCAGCAGCAGCAAGCAGCAGCAGCAGGCAGCAGCAGCAAGCAGCAGTAGCAGGCTGCAGCAGTAGGCAGCCAGCACCAGTAGGCAGCCAGCAGCAGCAGGCAACAGCACCAGGCAGCAGCAGCAGGCAGCAGCAGCAGTTAGCAGCAGCAGCAAGCAGCAGCAGCAAGCATCACCATCAAGCAGCAGCATCAGCAGCAGCAGCAGCAAGCAGCGGCAGCAAGCAGCAGCGGCAGCAAGCAGCAGCGGCAGCAAGCAGCAGCAGCAGCAGCAGCAGCAGCAAGCAGCAGCAGCAGCAGCAGCAGCAGCAGCAAGCAGCAGCAGCAACAAGCAGCAGCAGCAACAAGCAGCAGCAGCAGCAAGCAGCAGCAGCAGCAAGCAGCAGCAAGCAGCAGGAAGCAGCAAGCAGCAAACAGCAGCCGCAAGCACCAGCAGCAAGCAGCAGCCGCAAGCAGCAGCAGCAAGCAGCAGCAGCAAGCAGCCGCAGCAAGCAGCCGCAGCAAGCAGCAGCAGCAAGCAGCAGCAGCAAGCAGCAGCAGCAAGCAGCAGCAGCAAGCAGCAGCAGCAAGCAGCAGCAAGCAGCAGCAGGTAGCAGCAGCAGCAAGCAGCAGCAGCAAGCAGCACCAGCAAGCAGCAGCAAGCAGCAGCAGCAGCACCAAGCAGCAGCAGCAGCAGCAGGCAGCAGCACCAGGCAGCAGCAGCAGGCAGCAGCACCAGGCAGCAGCAGCAGGCAGCAGCAGCAAGCAGCAGCAACAAGCAGCTGCAGCAAGCAGCAGCAGCAAGCAGCAGCAGCAGACAGCAGCAGCAGCAAGCAGCAGCAGCATGCAGCAGCAGCAAGCAGCAGCAGCAGGCCGCAGCAGTAGCCAGCCAGCAGCATTAGGCAGCCAGCAGCAGCAGCAGGCAGCAGCAGCAACCGGCAGCAGCAGCAAGCAGCAGCAGGCAGCAGCAGCAAGCAGCAGCAGCAGCAGCAGCAGCAGGCAGCAGCAGCAAGCAGCAGCAGCAGGCTGCAGCAGTAGGCCGCCAGCAGCAGTACGCAGCCAGCAGCAGCACGCAGCAGCACCAAGCAGCAGCAGGCAGCAGCAGCAGCAAGCAGCAGCAGCAGCAAGCAGCAGCAGCAAGTAGCAGCAACAAGCTGCAGCTGCAAGCAGCAGCATCAGCAAGCAGCAGCAGCAGCAGCAAGCAGCAGCAGCAAGTAGCAGCAACAAGCTGCAGCTGCAAGCAGCAGCATCAGCAAGCAGGAGCAGCAAGCAGCAGCAGCAGCAGCAAGCAGCAGCAGCAACAAGCAGCAGCAGCAACAAGCAGCAGCAGCAACAAGCAGCAGCACCAGCAAGCAGCAGCAGCACCAGCAAGTAGCAGCAGCAGGAGCAGCAGCAGCAGCAGCAAGCAGCAGCAGCAAGCAGCAGCAAGCAGCAAGCAGCAGCAGCAAGCAGCAGAAGCAAGCTGCAGCAGCAGCAAGCAGCAGCAGCAAGCAGCAGCAGGTAGCAGCAAGCTGCAGCAGCAAGCAGCAGCAGCAGGCAGCAGCAGCAGGCAGCAGCAGTAGGCAGCCAGCAGCAGTAGGCAGCCAGCAGCAGCAGGCAGCAGCACCAGGCAGCAGCAGCAGCAGGCAGCAGCAGAAGCAAGCAGCAGCAGCAGCAAGCAGCAGCAGCAGCAAGCAGCAGAAAGCAGCAGCAGCAGCAAGCAGCAGCAAGTAGCAGCAACAGCAAGCAGCAGCAGCAAGCAGCAGCAAGCAGCAGCAGCAGCAGCAAGCAGAAGCAGCAGCAAGCAGCAGCAGCAGCAGCAACAAGCAGCAGCAGCAAGCAGCAGCAGCTACAAGCAGCAGCAAGAAGCAGCAGCAGCAAGCAGCAGCGCGCAAGCAGCAGCAGCAGGCAGCAGCCGCAGCAAGCAGCAGCAGCAAGCAGCAGCAGCAGCAAGCAGCAGCAGCAAGCAGCAGCAGCAAGCAGCAGCATCAAGCAGCAGCAGCAAGCAGCAAGCACCAGCAGCAGCAAGCAACAGCAGCAGCAGTAGCAAGCAACAGCAGCAGCAAGCAGCAGCAGCAACAAGCAGCAGAAGCAACAAGCAGCAAGCAGTAGCAGCAGCAGCAAGCAGCAGCAGCTAGCAGCAGCAGCAGCAAGCAGCAGCAAGCAGCAAGCAGCAGCAAGCAGCAGCAGCAAGCAGCGGCAGCAAGCAGCAGCAGCAGGCGGCAGCAGCAGGCAGCAGCAGCAGAGAGCAGCAGCAAGCAGCAGCAGCAGCAGGCAGCAGCATTTGGCAGCCAGCAGCAGCAGGCAGCAGCAGTAGGCAGCCAGCAGCAGCAGGCACCAGCAGCAGGCAGCAGCACCAGACAGCAGCAGAGGCAGCAGCAGCAGCAAGCAGCAGCAAGCAGCAGCAGAGAGCAGCAGCAGCAAGCAGCAGCAGCAGGAGCAGCAGCAAGCAGCAGCAGCAGCAGGCAGCAGCTTTAAGCAGCAGCAACAAGCAGCTGCAGCAAGCAGCAGCAACAAGCAGCAGCAGCAAGCAGCAGCAGCAGCAGGCAGCAGCAGCAGGCAGCAGCAGTAGGCAGCCAGCAGCAGTAGGCAGCCAGCAGCAGCAGGCAGCAGCAGCAGGCAGCAGCAGGCAGCAGCAGCAGGCAGCAGCAGCAGGCAGCAGCAGCAAGCAGCAGTAGCAGGCTGCAGCAGTAGGCAGCCAGCACCAGTAGGCAGCCAGCAGCAGCAGGCAACAGCACCAGGCAGCAGCAGCAGGCAGCAGCAGCAGCAAGCAGCTGCAGCAAGCAGCAGCAGCAAGCAGCAGCAGCAACGAGCAGCAGCAGCTGCAAGCAGCAGCATTAGCAGCAGCAGCAGCAGCAGCAGCAGCAAGCAGCAGCAGCAGCAGCAGCAGCAGCAGCAGCAGCAGCAGCAGCAGCAGCAGCAGCAGCAGCAGCAGCAGCAAGCAGCAGCAGCAGCAGCAGCAGCAGCAGCAGCAGCAAGCAGCAGCAGCAGCAGCAAGCAGCAGCACCAGCAAGCAGCAGCAGCAGCAGCAAGCAGCAGCAGTAGCAGCAGCAAGCAGCAGCAGCAAGCAGCAGCAGCAGAAAGCAGCAGCAAGCAGCAAGCAGCAGCCGCAAGCACCAGCAGCAAGCAGCAGCAGGTAGCAGCAGCAGCAAGCAGCAGCAGCAAGCATCACCATCAAGCAGCAGCATCAGCAGCAGCAGCAGCAAGCAGCGGCAGCAAGCAGCAGCGGCAGCAAGCAGCAGCAGCAGCAGCAGCAAGCAGCAGCAGCAGCAGCAGCAGAAAGCAGCAGCAGCAACAAACAGCAGCAGCAACAAGCAGCAGCAGCAGCAGCAAGCAGCAGCAAGCAGCAGGAAGCAGCAAGCAGCAAATAGCAGCCGCAAGCACCAGCAGCAAGCAGCAGCCGCAAGCAGCAGCAGCAAGCAGCAGCAGCAAGCAGCCGCAGCAAGCAGCCGCAGCAAGCAGCAGCAGCAAGCAGCAGCAGCAAGCAGCAGCAGCAAGCAGAAGCAGCAAGCAGCAGCAGCAAGCAGCAGCAAGCAGCAGCAAGCAGCAGCAGGTAGCAGCAGCAGCAAGCAGCAGCAGCAAGCAGCACCAGCAAGCAGCAGCAAGCAGCAGCAGCAGCACCAAGCAGCAGCAGCAGCAGGCAGCAGCACCAGGCAGCAGCAGCAGGCAGCAGCACCAGGCAGCAGCAGCAGGCAGCAGCAGCAAGCAGCAGCAACAAGCAGCTGCAGCAAGCAGCAGCAGCAAGCAGCAGCAGCAGACAGCAGCAGCAGCAAGCAGCAGCAGCATGCAGCAGCAGCAAGCAGCAGCAGCAGGCAGCAGCAGTAGCCAGCCAGCAGCATTAGGCAGCCAGCAGCAGCAGCAGGCAGCAGCAGCAACCGGCAGCAGCAGCAAGCAGCAGCAGGCAGCAGCAGCAAGCAGCAGCAGCAGCAGCAGGCAGCAGCAGCAAGCAGCAGCAGCAGGCTGCAGCAGTAGGCCGCCAGCAGCAGTAGGCAGCCAGCAGCAGCACGCAGCAGCACCAAGCAGCAGCAGCAGGCAGCAGCAGCAGCAAGCAGCAGCAGCAGCAAGCAGCATCATCAAGTAGCAGCAACAAGCTGCAGCTGCAAGCAGCAGCATCAGCAAGCAGCAGCAGCAGCAGCAGCAGCAGCAAGCAGCAGCAGCAAGTAGCAGCAACAAGCTGCAGCTGCAAGCAGCAGCATCAGCAAGCAGGAGCAGCAAGCAGCAGCAGCAGCAAGCAGCAGCAGCAACAAGCAGCAGTAGCAACAAGCAGCAGCAGCAACAAGCAGCAGCACCAGCAAGCAGCAGCAGCACCAGCAAGTAGCAGCAGCAGGAGCAGCAGCAGCAGCAGCAAGCAGCAGCAGCAAGCAGCAGCAGCAAGCAGCAAGGAGCAGCAAGCAGCAAGCAGCAGCATGCAAGCAGCAAGCAGCAGCAGCAAGCAGCAGAAGCAAGCTGCAGCAGCAGGTAGCAGCAAGCTGCAGCAGCAAGCAGCAGCAGCAGGCAGCAGCAGCAGGCAGCAGCAGTAGGCAGCCAGCAGCAGTAGGCAGCCAGCAGCAGCAGGCAGCAGCACCAGGCAGCAGCAGCAGCAGGCAGCAGCAGAAGCAAGCAGCAGCAGCAGCAAGCAGCAGCAGCAGCAAGCAGCAGAAAGCAGCAGCAGCAGCAAGCAGCAGCAAGTAGCAGCAACAGCAAGCAGCAGCAGCAAGCAGCTGCAAGCAGCAGCAAGCAGCAGCAGCAGCAGCAGCAGCAAGCAGAAGCAGCAGCAAGCAGCAGCAGCAGCAGCAACAAGCAGCAGCAGCAAGCAGCAGCAGCTACAAGCAGCAGCAAGAAGCAGCAGCAGCAAGCAGCAGCGCGCAAGCAGCAGCAGCAGGCAGCAGCCGCAGCAAGCAGCAGCAGCAAGCAGCAGCAGCAGCAAGCAGCAGCAGCAAGCAGCAGCAGCAACAAGCAGCAGAAGCAACAAGCAGCAGCAAGCAGTAGCAGCAGCAGCAAGCAGCAGTAGCAGCAAGCAGCAGCAAGCAGCAGCAGCAGCAGCAGCAGCAAGCAGCAGCAGCTAGCAGCAGCAGCAGCAAGCATCAGCAAGCAGCAAGCAGCAGCAAGCAGCAGCAAGCAGCAGCAAGCAGCAAGCAGCAGCAAGCAGCGGCAGCAAGCAGCAGCAGCAGGCGGCAGCAGCAGGCAGCAGCAGCAGAGAGCAGCAGCAAGCAGCAGCAGCAGGCAGCAGCATTTGGCAGCCAGCAGCAGCAGGCAGCAGCAGTAGGCAGCCAGCAGCAGCAGGCACCAGCAGCAGGCAGCAGCACCAGACAGCAGCAGAGGCAGCAGCAGCAGCAAGCAGCAGCAAGCAGCAGCAGAGAGCAGCAGCAGCAAGCAGCAGCAGCAGCAAGCAGCAGCAGCAGGAGCAGCAGCAAGCAGCAGCAGCAGCAAGCAGCAGCAAGCAGCAATCAGCAGCAAGCAGCAAGCAGCAGCAGCAGCAAGCAGCAGCAGCTAGCAGCAGCAGCAGCAAGCAGCAACAAGCAGCAAGCAGCAGCAAGCAGCAGCAGCAGGCGGCAGCAGCAGCCAGCAGCAGCAAGCAGCAGCAGCAGAGACCAGCAGCAAGCAGCAGCAGCAGGCAGCAGCAGTAGGCAGCCAGCAGCAGTAGGCAGCCAGCAGCAGCAGGCAGCAGCAGCAGGCAGCAGCAGCAGGCAGCAGCAGAAGCAAGCAGCAGCAGCAGCAGCAGCAAGCAGCAGCAACAAGCAGCAGCAGCAAGCAGCAGCAAGTAGGAGCAGCAGCAAGCAGCAGCAGCAAGCAGCAGCTGCAGCAGCAGCAGCAAGCAGCAGCAGCAGCAGCAAGCAGCAGCAGCAGCAGGCAGCAGCAGCAGCAAGCAGCAGCAAGCAGCAGCAGCAATCAGCAGCAGCAGCAAGCAGCAGCAGCAACAAGCAGCAGCAGCAAGCAGCAGCAAGCAGCAGCAAGCAGCAGCAAGCAGCAGCAGCAGCAGCAGCAGCAAGCAGCAGCAAGCAGCAGCAAGCAGCAAACAGCAGCCGCAAGCACCAGCAGCAAGCAGCAGCCGCAAGCAGCAGCAGCAAGCAGCAGCAGCAAGCAGCCACGGCAAGCAGCAGCAGCAAGCAGCAGCAGCAAGCAGACGCAACAAGCAGCAGCAGCAAGCAGCAGCACCAGGTAGCAGCAGCAGCAAGCAGCAGCAGCAAGCAGCACCAGCAAGCACCAGCAGCAAGCAGCAGCAGCAGCACCAAGCAGCAGCAGCAGCAGGCAGCAGCACCAGGCAGCAGCAGCAGGCAGCAGCAGCAACAAGCAGCTGCAGCAAGCAGCAGCAGCAGCAGCAGACAGCAGCAGCAGCATGCAGCAGCAGCAAGCAGCAGCAGCAGGCAGCAGCAGTAGGCTGCCAGCAGCAGTAGGCAGTCAGCAGCAGCTGGCAGCAGCAGCAGGCAGCAGCAGCAAGCAGCAGCAACCGGCACCAGCAGCAAGCAGCAGCAGGCAGCAGCAGGCAGCAGCAGGCAGCAGCAGCAAGCAGCAGCTGCAGGCAGCAGCAGCAAGCAGCAGCAGGCTGCAGCAGTAGGCCGCCAGCAGCAGTAGGAAGCCAGCAGCAGCACGCAGCAGCACCAGGCAGCAGCAGCAGGCAGCAGCAGCAGCAAGCAGCAGCAGCAGCAAGTAGCAGCAAGCAGCAGCAGCAGCAAGCAGCAGCAGCAGCAAGCAGCAGCAGCAAGCAGCAGCAGCAACAAGCAGCAGCAGCAACAAGCAGCAGCAGCACCAAGCAGCAGCTGCAAGTAGCACCAGCAGGAGCAGCAGCAGCAGCAGCAGCAAGCAGCACAGCAAGCAGCAGCAGCAGCAGCAGCAGCAAGCAGCAGCATCAGCAAGCAGGCAGCAGCAGCAAGCAGCAGCAGCAGCAAGCAGCAGAAAGCAGCAGCAGCAGCAAGCAGCAGCAAGTAGCAGCAACAGCAAGCAGCAGCAGCAAGCAGCTGCAAGCAGCAGCAAGCAGCAGCAGCAGCAGCAGCAAGCAGAAGCAGCAGCAAGCAGCAGCAGCAGCAGCAACAAGCAGCAGCAGCGAGCAGCAGCAGCTACAAGCAGCAGCAAGAAGCAGCAGCAGCAAGCAGCAGCGCGCAAGCAGCAGCAGCAGGCAGCAGCCGCAGCAAGCAGCAGCAGCAAGCAGCAGCAGCAGCAAGCAGCAGCAGCAAGCAGCAGCAGCAACAAGCAGCAGAAGCAACAAGCAGCAGCAAGCAGTAGCAGCAGCAGCAAGCAGCAGTAGCAGCAAGCAGCAGCAAGCAGCAGCAGCAGCAGCAGCAGCAAGCAGCAGCAGCTAGCAGCAGCAGCAGCAAGCATCAGCAAGCAGCAAGCAGCAGCAAGCAGCAGCAAGCAGCAAGCAGCAGCAAGCAGCAGCAGCAAGCAGCGGCAGCAAGCAGCAGCAGCAGGCGGCAGCAGCAGGCAGCAGCAGCAGAGAGCAGCAGAAAGCAGCAGCAGCAGGCAGCAGCATTTGGCAGCCAGCAGCAGCAGGCAGCAGCAGTAGGCAGCCAGCAGCAGCAGACACCAGCAGCAGGCAGCAGCACCAGACAGCAGCAGAGAGCAGCAGCAGCAAGCAGCAGCAGCAGCAAGCAGCAGCAGCAGGAGCAGCAGCAAGCAGCAGCAGCAGCAGCAAGCAGCAGCAAGCAGCAATCAGCAGCAAGCAGCAAGCAGCAGCAGCAGCAAGCAGCAGCAGCTAGCAGCAGCAGCAGCAAGCAGCAACAAGCAGCAAGCAGCAGCAAGCAGCAGCAGCAGGCGGCAGCAGCAGCCAGCAGCAGCAAGCAGCAGCAGCAGAGACCAGCAGCAAGCAGCAGCAGCAGGCAGCAGCAGTAGGCAGCCAGCAGCAGTAGGCAGCCAGCAGCAGCAGGCAGCAGCAGCAGGCAGCAGCAGCAGGCAGCAGCAGAAGCAAGCAGCAGCAGCAGCAGCAGCAAGCAGCAGCAACAAGCAGCAGCAGCAAGCAGCAGCAAGTAGGAGCAGCAGCAAGCAGCAGCAGCAAGCAGCAGCTGCAGCAGCAGCAGCAAGCAGCAGCAGCAGCAAGCAGCAGCAGCAGCAGCAGGCAGCAGCAGCAGCAAGCAGCAGCAAGCAGCAGCAGCAATCAGCAGCAGCAGCAAGCAGCAGCAGCAACAAGCAGCAGCAGCAAGCAGCAGCAAGCAGCAGCAAGCAGCAGCAGCAGCAGCAGCAAGCAGCAGCAAGCAGCAAACAGCAGCCGCAAGCACCAGCAGCAAGCAGCAGCCGCAAGCAGCAGCAGCAAGCAGCAGCAGCAAGCAGCCACGGCAAGCAGCAGCAGCAAGCAGCAGCAGCAAGCAGACGCAACAAGCAGCAGCAGCAAGCAGCAGCACCAGGTAGCAGCAGCAGCAAGCAGCAGCAGCAAGCAGCACCAGCAAGCACCAGCAGCAAGCAGCAGCAGCAGCACCAAGCAGCAGCAGCAGCAGGCAGCAGCACCAGGCAGCAGCAGCAGGCAGCAGCAGCAAGCAGCAGCAACAAGCAGCTGCAGCAAGCAGCAGCAGCAGCAGCAGACAGCAGCAGCAGCATGCAGCAGCAGCAAGCAGCAGCAGCAGGCAGCAGCAGTAGGCTGCCAGCAGCAGTAGGCAGTCAGCAGCAGCTGGCAGCAGCAGCAGGCAGCAGCAGCAAGCAGCAGCAACCGGCACCAGCAGCAAGCAGCAGCAGGCAGCAGCAGGCAGCAGCAGGCAGCAGCAGCAAGCAGCAGCTGCAGGCAGCAGCAGCAAGCAGCAGCAGGCTGCAGCAGTAGGCCGCCAGCAGCAGTAGGCAGCCAGCAGCAGCACGCAGCAGCACCAGGCAGCAGCAGCAGGCAGCAGCACCACCAGGCAGCAGCAGCAGGCAGCAGCAGAAGCAAGCAGCAGCAGCAAGCAGCAGCAGCAGCAAGCACCAGCAAGCAGCAGCAACAAGCAGCAGCAGCAAGCAGCAGCAAGTAGCAGCAGCAGCAAGCAGCAGCAGCAGCAGCAGCAGCAGCAGCAAGCAGCAGCAGCAGCAAGCAGCAGCAGCTACAAGCAGCAGCAAGCAGCAGCAGCAAGCAGCAGCAGCAGCAAGCAGCAGCGCGCAAGCAGCAGCAGCAGCAGCAGCAGGCAGCAGCAGGAGCAAGCAGCAGCAAGCAGCAGCAGCAATCAGGAGCAGCAAGCATTAGCAGCAAGCAGCAGCAGCAGCAACAAGCAGCAGCCGCTACTAGCAGCAGCAGCAAGCAGCAGCAGCAAGCAACAGCAGCAGCAAGCAGCAGCGCGCAAGCAGCAGCAGCAGGCAGCAGCAGGAGCAAGCACCAGCAAGCAGCAGCAGCAAGCAGCAGCAGCAATCAGCAGCAGCAAGCAGCAGCAGCAAGCAACAAACAGCAACAGCAAGCAGCAGCAGCAGCAAGCAGCAGCAGCAGCAAGCAGCAGCAGCAAGCAGCAGCAGCAAGCAGCAGCAGCAATCAGCAGCAGCAAGCAGCAGCAGCTGCAAGCAGCAGCATCAAGCAGCAGCATCAAGCAGCAAGCAGCAGCAGCAAGCACCAGCAGCAGCAAGGAGCAGCAGCAGCAAGCAGCAGCAGCAGCAGCAAGCAACAGCAGCAAGCAGCAGCAGCAAGAAGCAGCAGCAGCAAGTAGAAGCAGCAAGCAGCAGCAGCAGTAGCAGCAGCAAGCAGCAGCAGCAGCAGCAAGCAGCAGCAGCAAGCAGCAGCAGCAGGCAGCAGCAGTAGGCAGCCAGCAGCAGTAGGAAGCCAGCAGCAGCAGGCAGCAGCAGGCAGGAACAGAAGGCTGCAGCACCAGGCAGCAGCAGCAAGCAGCAGCAGCAGGCAGCAGAACCAGGCAGCAGCAGCAGGCAGCAGCAGTAGGCAGCCAGCAGCAGGAGGCAGCAGCTGCAGGCAGCAGCAGCATTCAGCAACAGCAGGCTGCAGCAGCAAGCAGCAGCAGCAGGCTGCAGCAGTAGGCAGCCAGCACCAGTAGGCAGCCAGGAGCAGCAGGCAGCAGAACCAGGCAGCAGCACACAAGCTGCTGCTGCAGCAAGCAGCAGCATCAGCAGAGGCAGCAGCAGCAGCAAGCAGCAGCAGCAAGCAGCAGCACGCAGAAAGGAGCAGCAAGCATCAGCAAGCAGCAAGCAGCAGCAAGCAGCAGCAAGCAGCAAGCAGCAGCAAGCAGCAGCAGCAAGCAGCGGCAGCAAGCAGCAGCAGCAGGCGGCAGCAGCAGGCAGCAGCAGCAGAGAGCAGCAGAAAGCAGCAGCAGCAGGCAGCAGCATTTGGCAGCCAGCAGCAGCAGGCAGCAGCAGTAGGCAGCCAGCAGCAGCAGACACCAGCAGCAGGCAGCAGCACCAGACAGCAGCAGAGAGCAGCAGCAGCAAGCAGCAGCAGCAGCAAGCAGCAGCAGCAGGAGCAGCAGCAAGCAGCAGCAGCAGCAGCAAGCAGCAGCAAGCAGCAATCAGCAGCAAGCAGCAAGCAGAAGCAGCAGCAAGCAGCAGCAGCTAGCAGCAGCAGCAGCAAGCAGCAACAAGCAGCAAGCAGCAGCAAGCAGCAGCAGCAGGCGGCAGCAGCAGCCAGCAGCAGCAAGCAGCAGCAGCAGAGACCAGCAGCAAGCAGCAGCAGCAGGCAGCAGCAGTAGGCAGCCAGCAGCAGTAGGCAGCCAGCAGCAGCAGGCAGCAGCAGCAGGCAGCAGCAGCAGGCAGCAGCAGAAGCAAGCAGCAGCAGCAGCAGCAGCAAGCAGCAGCAACAAGCAGCAGCAGCAAGCAGCAGCAAGTAGGAGCAGCAGCAAGCAGCAGCAGCAAGCAGCAGCTGCAGCAGCAGCAGCAAGCAGCAGCAGCAGCAAGCAGCAGCAGCAGCAGCAGGCAGCAGCAGCAGCAAGCAGCAGCAAGCAGCAGCAGCAATCAGCAGCAGCAGCAAGCAGCAGCAGCAACAAGCAGCAGCAGCAAGCAGCAGCAAGCAGCAGCAAGCAGCAGCAGCAGCAGCAGCAAGCAGCAGCAAGCAGCAAACAGCAGCCGCAAGCACCAGCAGCAAGCAGCAGCCGCAAGCAGCAGCAGCAAGCAGCAGCAGCAAGCAGCCACGGCAAGCAGCAGCAGCAAGCAGCAGCAGCAAGCAGACGCAACAAGCAGCAGCAGCAAGCAGCAGCACCAGGTAGCAGCAGCAGCAAGCAGCAGCAGCAAGCAGCACCAGCAAGCACCAGCAGCAAGCAGCAGCAGCAGCACCAAGCAGCAGCAGCAGCAGGCAGCAGCACCAGGCAGCAGCAGCAGGCAGCAGCAGCAAGCAGCAGCAACAAGCAGCTGCAGCAAGCAGCAGCAGCAGCAGCAGACAGCAGCAGCAGCATGCAGCAGCAGCAAGCAGCAGCAGCAGGCAGCAGCAGTAGGCTGCCAGCAGCAGTAGGCAGTCAGCAGCAGCTGGCAGCAGCAGCAGGCAGCAGCAGCAAGCAGCAGCAACCGGCACCAGCAGCAAGCAGCAGCAGGCAGCAGCAGGCAGCAGCAGGCAGCAGCAGCAAGCAGCAGCTGCAGGCAGCAGCAGCAAGCAGCAGCAGGCTGCAGCAGTAGGCCGCCAGCAGCAGTAGGCAGCCAGCAGCAGCACGCAGCAGCACCAGGCAGCAGCAGCAGGCAGCAGCACCACCAGGCAGCAGCAGCAGGCAGCAGCAGAAGCAAGCAGCAGCAGCAAGCAGCAGCAGCAGCAAGCACCAGCAAGCAGCAGCAACAAGCAGCAGCAGCAAGCAGCAGCAAGTAGCAGCAGCAGCAAGCAGCAGCAGCAGCAGCAGCAGCAGCAGCAGCAAGCAGCAGCAGCAGCAAGCAGCAGCAGCTACAAGCAGCAGCAAGCAGCAGCAGCAAGCAGCAGCAGCAGCAAGCAGCAGCGCGCAAGCAGCAGCAGCAGCAGCAGCAGCAGCAGGCAGCAGCAGGAGCAAGCAGCAGCAAGCAGCAGCAGCAATCAGGAGCAGCAAGCATTAGCAGCAAGCAGCAGCAGCAGCAACAAGCAGCAGCCGCTACTAGCAGCAGCAGCAAGCAGCAGCAGCAAGCAACAGCAGCAGCAAGCAGCAGCGCGCAAGCAGCAGCAGCAGGCAGCAGCAGGAGCAAGCACCAGCAAGCAGCAGCAGCAAGCAGCAGCAGCAATCAGCAGCAGCAAGCAGCAGCAGCAAGCAACAAACAGCAACAGCAAGCAGCAGCAGCAGCAAGCAGCAGCAGCAGCAAGCAGCAGCAGCAAGCAGCAGCAGCAAGCAGCAGCAGCAATCAGCAGCAGCAAGCAGCAGCAGCTGCAAGCAGCAGCATCAAGCAGCAGCATCAAGCAGCAAGCAGCAGCAGCAAGCACCAGCAGCAGCAAGGAGCAGCAGCAGCAAGCAGCAGCAGCAGCAGCAAGCAACAGCAGCAAGCAGCAGCAGCAAGAAGCAGCAGCAGCAAGTAGAAGCAGCAAGCAGCAGCAGCAGTAGCAGCAGCAAGCAGCAGCAGCAGCAGCAAGCAGCAGCAGCAAGCAGCAGCAGCAGGCAGCAGCAGTAGGCAGCCAGCAGCAGTAGGAAGCCAGCAGCAGCAGGCAGCAGCAGGCAGGAACAGAAGGCTGCAGCACCAGGCAGCAGCAGCAAGCAGCAGCAGCAGGCAGCAGAACCAGGCAGCAGCAGCAGGCAGCAGCAGTAGGCAGCCAGCAGCAGGAGGCAGCAGCTGCAGGCAGCAGCAGCATTCAGCAACAGCAGGCTGCAGCAGCAAGCAGCAGCAGCAGGCTGCAGCAGTAGGCAGCCAGCACCAGTAGGCAGCCAGGAGCAGCAGGCAGCAGAACCAGGCAGCAGCACACAAGCTGCTGCTGCAGCAAGCAGCAGCATCAGCAGAGGCAGCAGCAGCAGCAAGCAGCAGCAGCAAGCAGCAGCACGCAGAAAGGAGCAGCAGGCAGCAAGCAGCAGAAAGCAAGCAGCAAGCAGCAGAAGCAAGCTGCAGCAGCAGCAAGCAGAAGCGGCAAGCAGCAGCAGCAAGCAGGAGCAGGTAGCAGCAGCAGCAAGCAGCAGCAGCAAGCAGCAGCAGCAAGCAGCAGCAGCAGGCAGCAGCAGCAGGCAGCAGCAGCTGGCAGCAGCAGCAGAGAGCAGCAGCAAGCCGCAGCAGCAGGCAGCAGCAGTAGGCAGCCAGCAGCAGCAGGCAGCAGCAGCAGGCAGCAGCAGTAGGCAGCCAGCAGCAGTAGGCAGCCAGCAGCAGCAGGCAGCAGCAGCAGGCAGCAGCACCAGGCAGCAGCAGCAGGCAGCAGCAGAAGCAAGCAGCAGCAGCAAGCAGCAGCAGCAAGCAGCAGAAAGCAGCAGCAACAAGCAGCAGCAGCAGCAGCAAGCAGCAGCAGCAAGCGGCAGCAAGTAGCAGCAGCAGCAAGCAGCAGCAGCAGCAGCAGCAGCAGCAGCAGCAGCAGCAGCAGCAAGCAGCAGCAGCAGCAAGCAGCAGCAGCAGCAGCAAGCAGCAGCAGCAGCAGCAGCAAGCAGCAGCAGCAGCCGCAGCAACAAGCAGCAGCAGCAAGCAGCAGCAGCAGCAAGCAGCAGCAGCTACAAGCAGCAGCAAGAAGCAGCAAGGTAGCAGCAGCAAGCAGCAGCGCGCAAGCCGCAGCAGCAGCAGCAGGCAGCAGCCGCAGCAAGCAGCAGCAGCAAGCAGCAGCAGCAGCAGCAGCAAGCAGCAGCAGCAATCAGCAGCAGCAAGCAGCAGCATCAAGCAGCAGCAGCAAGCAGCAAGCACCAGCAGCAGCAAGCAACAGGAGCAGCAGCAGCAAGCAACAGCAGCAGCAAGCAGCAGCAGCAACAAGCAGCAGAAGCAACAAGCAGCAGCAGCAAGCAGTAGCAGCAGCAGCAAACAGCAGTAGCAGCAAGCAGCAGCAAGCAGCAGCAGCAGCAGCAGCAGCTAGCAGCAGCAAGCAGCAGCAAGCAGCAAGCAGCAGCAAGCAGCAGCAGCAAGCAGCAGCAGCAAGCAGCAGCAGCAAGCAGCGGCAGCAAGCAGCAGCAGCAGGCGGCAGCAGCAGGCAGCAGCAGCAGAGAGCAGCAGCAAGCAGCAGCAGCAGGCAGCAGCAGTAGGCAGCCAGCAGCAGCAGGCAGCAGCAGTAGGCAGCCAGCAGCAGTAGGCAGCCAGCAGCAGCAGGCACCAGCAGCAGGCAGCAGCACCAGGCAGCAGCAGCAGGCAGCAGCAGCAGCAAGCAGCAGCAGAGAGCAGCAGCAAAGCAGCAGCAGCAAGCAGCACAGGCAGCAAGCAGCAGCAGCAGCAGCAGCAAGCAGCTGCAAGTAGCAGCAGCAGGCGGCAGCAGCAGGTAGCAGCAGTACGCAGCCAGCAGCAGTAGGCAGCCAGCAGGAGCAGGCAGCAGCAGCAGGCAGCAGCAGGCAGCAGCAGCAGGCAGCAGCAGCAGGCAGCAGCAGCAAGCAGCAGCAGCAAGCACCAGCAGCAAGCAGCAGCAGCAAGCAGCAGCAAGGAGCAGGAGCAAGCAGCAGCAGCAGCAGCAGCAAGCAACAGCAGCAGCAAGCAGCAGCAGCAGCAAGCAGCACCAGCAAGCAGCAGCAAGCAGCAGCAGCAGCACCAAGCAGCAGCAGCAGCAGGCAGCAGCACCAGGCAGCAGCAGCAGGCAGCAGCAGCAAGCAGCAGCAACCGGCAGCAGCAGCAAGCAGCAGCAGGCAGCAGCAGGCAGCAGCAGCAAGCAGCAGCAGCAGGCAGCAGCAGCAAGCAGCAGCAGCAGGCTGCAGCAGTAGGCCGCCAGCAGCAGTAGGCAGCCTGCAGCAACAGGCAGCAGCACCAGGCAGCAGCAGCAGCAAGCAGCAGCAGCAGCAGCAGCAAGTAGCAGCAACAAGCTGCAGCAGCAAGCAGCAGCAGCAGCAAGCAGGAGCAGCAAGTAGCAGCAGCAAGCAGCAGCAGCAGCAAGCAGCAGCAGCAGCAGCAGCAGCAGCAGCAGCAGCAAGCAGCAGCAACAAGCAGCAGCAGCAACAAGCAGCAGCAGCGACAAGCAGCAGCACCAGCAAACAGCAGCAGCAGCAGCAAGCAGCAGCAGCAAGTAGCAGCAGCAGGAGCAGCAGCAGCAGCAAGCAGCAGCAGCAGCAGCAAGCAGCAGCAGCAACAAGCAGCAGCAGCAGCAAGCAGCAGCAAGCAGCAGCAAGCAAGCAGCAAGCAGCAAGCAGCAGCAGCAGCAAGCAGCAGCGGCAAGCAGCAGCAGCAAGCAGCAGCAGGTAGCAGCAGCAGCAAGCAGCAGCAGCAAGCAGCAGCAGCAAGCAGCAGCAGCAAGCAGCAGGAGCAGGCAGCAGCAGCAGGCAGCAGCAGCAGGCAGCAGCAGTAGGCAGCCAGCAGCAGCATTCAGCAACAGCAGGCTGCAGCAGCAAGCAGCAGCAGGCTGCAGCAGTAGGCAGCCAGCACCAGTAGGCAGCCAGCAGCAGCAGGCAGCAGCAGTAGGCAGCAGCACAGCAAGCAGCAGCTGCAGCAAGCAGCAGCAGCAGCAAGCAGCAGCAGCAGCAGCAAGCAGCAGCAGCAGCAGCAGCAGCAAGCAGCAGCAGCAGCAGCAGCAAGCAGCAGCAGGCGGCAGCAGCAGGCAGCAGCAGCAAGCAGCAGCAGCAGAGAGCAGCAGCAAGCAGCAGCAGCAGGCAGCAGCAGTAGGCAGCCAGCAGCAGTAGGCAGCCAGCAGCAGTAGGCAGCCAGCAGCAGCAGGCAGCAGCACCAGGCAGCAGCAGCAGGCAGCAGCACAAGCAAGCAGCAGCAGCAAACAGCAGCAACAAGCAGCAGCAGCAAGCAGCAGCAGCAAGCAGCAGCAGCAGCAGCAAGCAGCAGCAGCAGCAGCAGCTACAAGCAGCAGCAAGCAGCAGCAGCAGAAGGCAGCAGCAAGCAGCAGCAGCAGAAGGCAGCAGCAGCAAGCAGCAGCAAGCAGCAGCAGCAATCAGCAGCAGCAAGCAGCAGCAGCAAGCAGCAGCAGCAAGCAGCAGCAGCAAGCAGCAGCATCAAACAGCAGCAGCAGCAAGCAGCATGCAGCAGCAGCAAGCACCAGCAGCAGCAAGGAGCAGCAGTAGCAAGCAGCAGCAGCAGCAGCAAGCAACAGCAGCAGTAAGCAGCAGCAGCAATCAGCAGCAGCAAGCAGCAGCATCAAGCAGCAGCAGCAAGCAGCAGCAGCAGCAACAAGCAGCAGCAGCAATCAGCAGCAGCAATCAGCAGCAGCAAGCAGCAGCAGCAAGCAGCAAGCAGCAGCTGCAAGCAGCAGCATCAAGAAGCAAGCAGTAGCAGCAAGCACCAGCAGCAGCAAGAGCAGCAGCAAGCAGCAGCAGCAGCAAGCAGCAGCAGCAGCAAGCAGCAGCAGCAAGCAGGCAGCAGCAGCAGGCAGCAGCAGTAGGCAGCCACCAGCAGTAGGCAGTCAGCAGCAGCAGGCAGCAGCTGCAGGCAGCAGCAGGCAGCAACAGCAGGCTGCAGCACCAGGCAGCAGCAGCAGGCAGCAACAGCCGGCTGCAGCACCAGGCAGCAGCAGCAAGCAGCAGCAGCAGGCAGCAGAAGCAGGCAGCAGCAGTAGGCAGCCAGCAGCAGCAGGCAGCAGCTGCAGGCAGCAGCAGCATTCAGCAACAGCAGGCTGCAGCAGCAAGCAGCAGCAGGCAGCAGCACCAGGCAGCAGCAGCAGGCAGCAGCACAGCAAGCAGCAGCTGCAGCAAGCAGCAGCAGCAGCAAGCAGCAGCAGCATCAGCAGCAGCAGCAGCAAGCAGCAGCAGCAGCAGCAAGCAGCAGCAGCAGCAAGCAGCAGCAGCAGCAAGCAGCAGCAGCAGCAGCAAGCAGCAGCAGCAGCAGCAGCAAGCAGCAGCAGCAGCAGCAAGCAGCAGCAGCAGCAGCAAGCAGCAGCAGCAAGCAGCAGCAGCAGCAAGCAGTAGCAGGGAGCAGCAGCAGCAAGCAGCACCAGCAAGCAACAGCAAGCAGCAGCAGCAAGCAGCAGCAGCACCAAGCAGCAGCAGCAGCAGCAGCAGGCAGCAGCAGTAGGCAACCAGCAGCAGTAGGCAGCCAGCAGCAGCAGGCAGCAGCAGTCAGCAGCAGCAGGCAGCAGCAGCAGGCAGCAGCAGCAGGCAGCAGCAGCAAGCAGCAGCAACCGGCAGCAGCAGCAAGCAGCAGCAGGCAGCAGCAGGCAGCAGCAGCAAGCAGCAGCAGCAGGCAGCAGCAGCAAGCAGCAGCAGCAGGCTGCAGCAGTAGGCCGCCAGCAGCAGTAGGCAGCCAACAGCAGCAGGCAGCAGCACCAGGCAGCAGCACCAGGCAGCAGCAGCAGGCAGCAGCAGCAGCAAGCAGCAGCAGAGAGCAGCAGCAGCAAGCAGCAGCAGCAAGCAGCAGCAGCAAGCAGCGGCAGCAAGCAGCAGCAGCAGGCGGCAGCAGCAGGCAGCAGCAGCAGAGAGCAGCAGCAAGCAGCAGCAGCAGGCAGCAGCAGTAGGCAGCCAGCAGCAGCAGGCAGCAGCAGTAGGCAGCCAGCAGCAGTAGGCAGCCAGCAGCAGCAGGCACCAGCAGCAGGCAGCAGCACCAGGCAGCAGCAGCAGGCAGCAGCAGCAGCAAGCAGCAGCAGAGAGCAGCAGCAGCAAGCAGCAGCAGCAAGCAGCACAGGCAGCAAGCAGCAGCAGCAGCAGCAGCAAGCAGCTGCAAGCAGCAGCAGCAGGCGGCAGCAGCAGGTAGCAGCAGCAAGCAGCAGCAGCAGGTAGCAGCAGCAGCAAGCAGCAGCAGCAAGCAGCAGGCAGCAGACAGCAGCAGCTGGCAGCAGCAGCAGGCAGCAGCAGCAGGCAGCAGCAGTACGCAGCCAGCAGCAGTAGGCAGCCAGCAGGAGCAGGCAGCAGCAGCAGGCAGCAGCAGGCAGCAGCAGCAGGCAGCAGCAGCAGGCAGCAGCAGCAAGCAGCAGCAGCAAGCACCAGCAGCAAGCAGCAGCAGCAAGCAGCAGCAAGGAGCAGGAGCAAGCAGCAGCAGCAGCAGCAGCAAGCAACAGCAGCAGCAAGCAGCAGCAGCAGCAAGCAACACCAGCAAGCAGCAGCAAGCAGCAGCAGCAGCACCAAGCAGCAGCAGCAGCAGGCAGCAGCACCAGGCAGCAGCAGCAGGCAGCAGCAGCAAGCAGCAGCAACCGGCAGCAGCAGCAAGCAGCAGCAGGCAGCAGCAGGCAGCAGCAGCAAGCAGCAGCAGCAGGCAGCAGCAGCAAGCAGCAGCAGCAGGCTGCAGCAGTAGGCCGCCAGCAGCAGTAGGCAGCCTGCAGCAGCAGGCAGCAGCACCAGGCAGCAGCAGCAGCAAGCAGCAGCAGCAGCAGCAGCAGCAAGTAGCAGCAACAAGCTGCAGCAGCAAGCAGCAGCAGCAGCAGCAAGCAGGAGCAGCAAGTAGCAGCAGCAAGCAGCAGCAGCAGCAAGCAGCAGCAGCAGCAGCAGCAGCAGAAGCAGCAAGCAGCAGCAACAAGCAGCAGCAGCAACAAGCAGCAGCAGCGACAAGCAGCAGCACCAGCAAACAGCAGCAGCAGCAGCAAGCAGCAGCAGCAAGTAGCAGCAGCAGGAGCAGCAGCAGCAGCAGCAGCAGCAAGCAGCAGCAGTAGCAAGCAGCAGCAGCAGCAGCAAGCAACAGCAGCAGTAAGCAGCAGCAGCAATCAGCAGCAGCAAGCAGCAGCATCAAGCAGCAGCAGCAAGCAGCAGCAGCAGCAACAAGCAGCAGCAGCAATCAGCAGCAGCAATCAGCAGCAGCAAGCAGCAGCAGCAAGCAGCAAGCAGCAGCTCCAAGCAGCAGCATCAAGAAGCAAGCAGTAGCAGCAAGCACCAGCAGCAGCAAGGAGCAGCAGCAGCAGCAAGCAACAGCAGCAGCAAGCAGCAGCAGCAGTAGCAGCAGCAAGCAGCAGCAGCAGCAAGCAGCAGCAGCAGCAAGCAGCAGCAGCAGCAAGCAGGCAGCAGCAGCAGGCAGCAGCAGTAGGCAGCCACCAGCAGTAGGCAGTCAGCAGCAGCAGGCAGCAGCTGCAGGAAGCAGCAGGCAGCAACAGCAGGCTGCAGCACCAGGCAGCAGCAGCAGGCAGCAACAGCCGGCTGCAGCACCAGGCAGCAGCAAGCAGCAGCAGCAGGCAGCAGAAGCAGGCAGCAGCAGTAGGCAGCCAGCAGCAGCAGGCAGCAGCTGCAGGCAGCAGCAGCATTCAGCAACAGCAGGCTGCAGCAGCAAGCAGCAGCAGGCTGCAGCAGTAGGCAGCCAGCACCATTAGGCAGCCAGCAGCAGCAGGCAGCAGCACCAGGCAGCAGCAGCAGGCAGCAGCACAGCAAGCAGCAGCTGCAGCAAGCAGCAGCAGCAGCAAGCAGCAGCAGCATCAGCAGCAGCAGCAGCAAGCAGCAGCAGCAGCAAGCAGCAGCAGCAGCAGCAAGCAGCAGCAGCAGCAAGCAGCAGCAGCAGCAGCAGCAAGCAGCAGCAGCAGCAAGCAGCAGCAGCAAGCAGCAGCAGCAGCAAGCAGCAGCAGGGAGCAGCAGCAGCAAGCAGCACCAGCAAGCAACAGCAAGCAGCAGCAGCAAGCAGCAGCAGCACCAAGCAGCAGCAGCAGCAGCAGGCAGCAGCAGTAGGCAACCAGCAGCAGTAGGCAGCCAGCAGCAGCAGGCAGCAGCAGTCAGCAGCAGCAGGCAGCAGCAGCAGGCAGCAGCAGCAAGCAGCAGCAACCGGCAGCAGCAGCAAGCAGCAGCAGGCAGCAGCAGGCAGCAGCAGCAAGCAGCAGCAGCAGGCAGCAGCAGCAAGCAGCAGCAGCAGGCTGCAGCAGTAGGCCGCCAGCAGCAGTAGGCAGCCAACAGCAGCAGGCAGCAGCACCAGGCAGCAGCACCAGGCAGCAGCAGCAGGCAGCAGCAGCAGCAAGCAGCAGCAGAGAGCAGCAGCAGCAAGCAGCAGCAGCAAGCAGCAGCAGCAAGCAGCAGCAGCAAGCAGCAGCAGCAGCAAGCAGCGGCAGCAAGCAGCAGCAGCAGGCGGCAGCAGCAGGCAGCAGCAGCAGAGAGCAGCAGCAAGCAGCAGCAGCAGGCAGCAGCACCAGGCAGCAGCAGCAGGCAGCAGCAGCAAGCAGCAGCAACCGGCAGCAGCAGCAAGCAGCAGCAGGCAGCAGCAGGCAGCAGCAGCAAGCAGCAGCAGCAGGCAGCAGCAGCAAGCAGCAGCAGCAGGCTGCAGCAGTAGGCCGCCAGCAGCAGTAGGCAGCCTGCAGCAGCAGGCAGCACCAGGCAGCAGCAGCAGCAAGCAGCAGCAGCAGCAGCAGCAGCAGCAGCAAGTAGCAGCAACAAGCTGCAGCAGCAAGCAGTAGCAGCAGCAAGCAGGAGCAGCAAGTAGCAGCAGCAAGCAGCAGCAGCAGCAAGCAGCAGCAGCAGCAGCAGCAAGCAGCAGCAACAAGCAGCAGCAGCAACAAGCAGCAGCAGCGACAAGCAGCAGCACCAGCAAACAGCAGCAGCAGCAGCAAGCAGCAGCAGCAAGTAGCAGCAGCAGGAGCAGCAGCAGCAGGAGCAGCAGCAGCAGCAGCAGCAAGCAGCAGCAGCAGCAAGCAGCAGCAGGAACAAGCAGCAGCAGCAGCAAGCAGCAGCAAGCAGCAGCAAGCAAGCAGCAAGCAGCAAGCAGCAGCAGCAGCAAGCAGCAGCGGCAAGCAGCAGCAGCAAGCAGCAGCAGGTAGCAGCAGCAGCAAGCAGCAGCAGCAAGCAGCAGCAGCAAGCAGCAGCAGCAAGCAGCAGGAGCAGGCAGCAGCAGCAGGCAGCAGCAGCAGGCAGCAGCAGTAGGCAGCCAGCAGCAGCATTCAGCAACAGCAGGCTGCAGCAGCATTCAGCAACAGCAGGCTGCAGCAGCAAGCAGCAGCAGGCTGCAGCAGTAGGCAGCCAGCACCAGTAGGCAGCCAGCAGCAGCAGGCAGCAACAGTAGGCAGCAGCACAGCAAGCAGCAGCTGCAGCAAGCAGCAGCAGCAGCAAGCAGCAGCAGCAGCAGCAAGCAGCAGCAGCAGCAGCAAGCAGCAGCAGCAGCAAGCAGCAGCAGGCGGCAGCAGCAGGCAGCAGCAGCAAGCAGCAGCAGCAGAGAGCAGCAGCAAGCAGCAGCAGCAGGCAGCAGCAGTAGGCAGCCAGCAGCAGTAGGCAGCCAGCAGCAGTAGGCAGCCAGCAGCAGCAGGCAGCAGCACCAGGCAGCAGCAGCAGGCAGCAGCACAAGCAAGCAGCAGCAGCAAACAGCAGCAACAAGCAGCAGCAGCAAGCAGCAGCAGCAAGCAGCAGCAGCAGCAGCAATCAGCAGCAGCAGCAGCTACAAGCAGCAGCAAGCAGCAGCAGCAGAAGGCAGCAGCAGCAAGCAGCAGCAAGCAGCAGCAGCAATCAGCAGCAGCAAGCAGCAGCAGCAAGCAGCAGCAGCAAGCAGCAGCATCAAACAGCAGCAGCAGCAAGCAGCATGCAGCAGCAGCAAGCACCAGCAGCAGCAAGGAGCAGCAGTAGCAAGCAGCAGCAGCAGCAGCAAGCAACAGCAGCAGTAAGCAGCAGCAGCAATCAGCAGCATCAAGCAGCAGCAGCAAGCAGCAGCAGCAGCAACAAGCAGCAGCAGCAATCAGCAGCAGCAATCAGCAGCAGCAAGCAGCAGCAGCAAGCAGCAAGCAGCAGCTGCAAGCAGCAGCATCAAGAAGCAAGCAGTAGCAGCAAGCACCAGCAGCAGCAAGGAGCAGCAGCAGCAGCAAGCAACAGCAGCAGCAAGCAGCAGCAGCAGTAGCAGCAGCAAGCAGCAGCAGCAGCAAGCAGCAGCAGCAAGCAGGCAGCAGCAGCAGGCAGCAGCAGTAGGCAGCCACCAGCAGTAGGCAGTCAGCAGCAGCAGGCAGCAGCTGCAGGCAGCAGCAGGCAGCAACAGCAGGCTGCAGCACCAGGCAGCAGCAGCAGGCAGCAACAGCCGGCTGCAGCACCAGGCAGCAGCAGCAAGCAGCAGCAGCAGGCAGCAGAAGCAGGCAGCAGCAGTAGGCAGCCAGCAGCAGCAGGCAGCAGCTGCAGGCAGCAGCAGCATTCAGCAACAGCAGGCTGCAGCAGCAAGCAGCAGCAGGCTGCAGCAGTAGGCAGCCAGCACCATTAGGCAGCCAGCAGCAGCAGGCAGCAGCACCAGGCAGCAGCAGCAGGCAGCAGCACAGCAAGCAGCAGCTGCAGCAAGCAGCAGCAGCAGCAAGCAGCAGCAGCATCAGCAGCAGCAGCAGCAAGCAGCAGCAGCAGCAGCAGCAAGCAGCAGCAGCAGCAAGCAGCAGCAGCAAGCAGCAGCAGCAGCAAGCAGCAGCAGCAGCAGCAGCAAGCAGCAGCAGCAGCAGCAAGCAGCAGCAGGGAGCAGCAGCAGCAAGCAGCACCAGCAAGCAACAGCAAGCAGCAGCAGCAAGCAGCAGCAGCACCAAGCAGCAGCAGCAGCAGGCAGCAGCAGTAGGCAACCAGCAGCAGTAGGCAGCCAGCAGCAGCAGGCAGCAGCAGTCAGCAGCAGCAGGCAGCAGCAGCAGGCAGCAGCAGCAAGCAGCAGCAACCGGCAGCAGCAGCAAGCAGCAGCAGGCAGCAGCAGGCAGCAGCAGCAAGCAGCAGCAGCAGGCAGCAGCAGCAAGCAGCAGCAGCAGGCTGCAGCAGTAGGCCGCCAGCAGCAGTAGGCAGCCAACAGCAGCAGGCAGCAGCACCAGGCAGCAGCAGCAGGCAGCAGCAGCAGCAGCAATCGGCAGCAGCAAGTAGCAGCAAGCAGGAGCAGCAAGCAGCAGCAGCAAGCAGCAGCAGCAGCAGCAGCAACAAACAGCAGCGCCAGCAAGCAGCAGCAACAGCAGCAAGCAGCAGCAGCAAATAGCAGCAGCAGGAGCAGCAGCAGCAGCAGCAGCAGCAGCAAGCAGGGGCAGCAGCAGCAGCAAGCAGCAGCAGCAGCAAGCAGCAGCAGCAGCAAGCAGCAGCAAGCAGCAGCAAGCACCAGCAAGCAAGCAGCAAGCAGCAGCAGCAAGCAGCAGCACCAAGCAGCAGCAGCAAGATGAAGCAGCAGCAAGCAGCAGCAGGTAGCAGCAGCAGCAAGCAGCAGCAGCAGCAAGCAGCAGGCAGCAGACAGCAGCAGCTGGCAGCAGCAGCAGGCAGCAGCAGCAGGCAGCAGCAGTAGGCAGCCAGCAGCAGTAGGCAGCCAGCAGGAGCAGGCAGCAGCAGCAGGCAGCAGCAGCAGGCAGCAGCAAGCAGCAGCAGCAAGCACCAGCAGCAAGCAGCAGCAGCAAGCAGCAGCAGCAAGCAACAGCAAGGAGCAGGAGCAAGCAGCAGCAGAAGCAAGCAACAGCAGCAGCAAGCAGCGGCAGCAAGTAGCAGCAAGCAGGAGCAGCAAGCAGCAGCTGAAGCAGCAAGCAGCAGCAGCAGCAGCAGCAGCAAGCAGCAACAAGCAGCAGCAGCAACAAGCAGCAGCGCCAGCAAGCAGCAGCAACAGCAGCAAGCAGCAGCAGCAAGCAGCAGCAGCAAATAGCAGCAGCAGCAGGAGCAGCAGCAGCAGCAGCAGCAACCAGCAGCAGCAGCAGCAGCAACTAGCAGCAGCAGCAAGCAGCAGCAAGCAGCAGCAAGCAAGCAGCAAGCAGCAGCACCAACCAGCAGCAGCAAGATGCACAGCAGCAAGCAGCAGCAGGTAGCAGCAGCAGCAAGCAGCAGCAGCATGCAGCAGACAGCAGCAGCCGGCAGCAGCAGCAGGCAGCAGCAGCAGGCAGCAGCAGTAGGGAGCCAGCAGCAGTAGGGAGCCAGCAGGAGCAGGCAGCAGCAGCCAGCAGCAGGCAGCAGCAGCAGGCAGCAGCAGCAGGCAGGAGCAAGCAGCAGCAGCAAGCACCAGCAGCAAGCACCAGCAGCAAGCAGCAGCAGCAAGCAGCAGCAGCAGCAAGCAGCAGCAAGGAACAGGAGCAAGCAGCAGCAGCAGCAGCAGCAGCAAGCAACAGCAGCAGCAAGCAGCAGCAGCAGCAAGCAGCAGCAGCAGCAGCAAGCAGCAGCAGCACCAAGCAGCAGCAGCAGCAGGCAGCAGCACCAGGCAGCAGCAGCAGGCAACAGCACCAGGCAGCAGCAGCAGGCAGCAGCAGCAGGCAGCAGCAGCAGACAGCAGCAACCGGCAGCAGCAAGCAGCAGCAGGCAGCAGCAGGCAGCAGCAGCGAGCAGCAGCAGCAGGCAGCAGCAGCAAGCAGCAGCAGCAGGCTGCAGCAGTAGGCCGCCAGCAGCAGTAGGCAGCCAGCAGCAGCAGGCAGCAGCAGCAGGCAGCAGCAGCAGCAGCAGCAGCAGCAAGTAGCAGCAACAAGCTGCAGCAGCAAGCAGCAGCAGCAGCAGCAGCAGGCAGCAGCTGCAGGCAGCAGCAGCAGACAGCAGCGGCAGGCAGCAGGAGCAGGCTGCAGCACCAGGCAGCAGAAGCAGGTAGCAGCAGCAGGCAGCAGCAGTGGCACCAGCAGCAGGCAGCAGCAGCAGGCAGCAGCAGCAAGCAGCAGCAACAAGCAGCTGCAGCAAGCAGCAGCAGCAAGCAGCAGCAGCAAGCAGCAGCAGCAGCAGGCAGCAGCAGCAGGCAGCAGCAGCAGCAGGCAGCAGCAGCAGGCAGCAGCAGTAGGCAGCCAGCAGCAGTAGGCAGCCAGCAGCAGCAGGCAGCAGCAGCAGGCAGCAGCAGGCAGCAGCAGCAGGCAGCAGCAGCAGGCAGCAGCAGCAGCAGCAAGCAGCAGCAGCAGGCTGCAGCAGTAGGCAGCCAGCACCAGTAGGCAGCCAGCAGCAGCAGGCAGCAGCACGAGGCAGCAGCAGCAGGCAGCAGCAGCAGCAAGCAGCTGCAGCAAGCAGCAGCAGCAAGCAGCAGCAGCTACAAGCAGCAGCAGCTGCAAGCAGCAGCATCAGCAGCAGCAGCAAGCAGCAGCAGCAGCAAGCAGCAGCAGCAGCAAGCAGCAGCAAGCAGCAGCACCAGCAAGCAGCAGCAGCAAGCAGCAGCAGTAGCAGCAGCAAGCAGCAGCAGCAGAAAGCAGCAGCAAGCAGCAAGCAGCAGCAGCAAGCAGCAGCCGCAAGCACCAGCAGCAAGCAGCAGCAGCAAGCAGCAGCAGCAAGCATCACCATCAAGCAGCAGCAGCAAGCAGCAGCAGCAGCAAGCAGCAGCAGCAAGCAGCAAACAGCAGCAGCAGCAAGCAGCAGCAGGCAGAAGCTGCAGGCAGCAGCAGCAGGCAGCAGCAGCAAGCAGCAGCAGCAGGCTGCAGCAGTACGCAGCCAGCAGCAGTAGGCAGCCAGCAGGAGCAGGCACCAGCACCAGGCAGCAGCAGCAGGCAGCAGCAGCAGCAAGCAGCAGCAGCAGCAAGCAGCAGCAGCAGCAAGCAGTTGCAGCAAGCAGAAGCAGCAGCAGCAAGCAGCAGCAGCAGCAGCAAGCCGCAGCAGCAGCAAGCAGCAGCAGCAGCAAGCAGCAGCAGCAACAAGCAGCAGCAGCAACAAGCAGCAGCACCAGCAAGCAGCAGCAGCAGCAGGCAGCAGCAGCAAGCAGCAGCAGGCAGCAGCAGTAGGCAGCCAGCAGCAGCACCAGGCAGCAGCAGCAGGCAGCAGCAAGGAGCAGCAGAAAGCAGCAGCAGCAGCAAGCAGCAGCAGCAGTTAGCAGCAGCAGCAAGCAGCAGCAGCAAGCAGCAGCAGCAGCAGCAAACAGCAGCAGCAACAAGCAGCAGCAGCAACAAGCAGCAGCAGCAAGCAGCAGCTGCAGCAAGCAGTAGCAGCAGGAGAAAGCAGCAGCAGCAAGCAGCAGCAGCGGCAAGCAGCAGCAGCAGTAAGCAGCAGCAGCAGCAAGCAGCAGCAGCAACAAGCAGCAGCAGCAACAAGCAGCTGCAGCAAGCAGCACCAGCAGCAAGCAGTAGCAGCAGCAGCAAGCAGCGGCAAGCAGCAGCAGCAAGCAGCAGCAGCAAGCAGCAGCAGCAGCAAGCAGCAGCAGCAGCAAGCAGCAGCAGCTAGCAGCAGCAGCAGCAAGCAGCAAGCAGCAAGCACCAAGCAGCAAGCAGCAGCAAGCAGCAGCAGCGGCAAGCAGCAGCAGCAGCAGCAGCAAGCAGCAGCAAGCAGCAGCACCAGCAGCAGCAAGCAGCAGCAGCAACAAGCAGCAGCAGCAACAAACAGCAGCAGCAAGCAGCACCAGCAGCAAGCAGTAGCAGCAGCAGCAGCAAGCAGCAGCAGCAGTAAGCAGCAGCTATCAGCAGCAGCAGCAAGCAGCAGTAGCAGCAGCAAGCAGCAGCAGCAGGCAGCAGCAGCAAGCAGCAGCAGCAGGCCGCAGCAGTAGGCAGCCAGCAACAGTAGGCAGCCAGCAGCAGCAGGCAGCAGCAGCAGGCAGCAGCAGCAAGCAGCAGCAGCAAGCAGCAGCAGCAAGTAGCAGCACCAAGCTGCAGCAGCAAGCAGCAGCAGCAAGCAGCAGCAGCAGCAGCAAGCAGCAGCAGCAGCAGCAGCAAGCAGCAGCAGCAAGCAGCAGCAGCAGCAGCAGCAGCAGCAGCAAGCAGCAGCAGCAACAAGCAGCAGCAGCAACAAGCAGCAGCAGCAACAAGCAGCAGCAGCAAGCAGCAGCAGCAGCATCAAGCAGCAGCAGCAAGCAGCAGCAGCAAGCAGCAGCAGCAGCAGCAAGCAGCAACAGCAGCAGCAGCAGAAGCAGGCAGCAGCAGCAGGCAGCAGCAGTAGGCAGCCAGCAGCAGTAGGCAGCCAGCAGCAGCAGGCAGCAGCTGCAGGCAGCAGCAGCAGACAGCAGCTGCAGGCAGCAGGAGCAGGCTGCAGCCCCAGTCAGCAGAAGCAGGCAGCAGCAGCAGGCAGCAGCAGCAGGCAGCAGCTTTAAGCAGCAGCAACAAGCAGCTGCAGCAAGCAGCAGCAACAAGCAGCTGCAGCAAGCAGCAGCAACAAGCAGCAGCAGCAAGCAGAGCAGCAGCAGGCAGCAGCTTTAAGCAGCAGCAACAAGCAGCTGCAGCAAGCAGCAGCAGCAAGCAGCAGCAGCAGACAGCAGCAGCAGCAAGCAGCAGCAGCATGCAGCAGCAGCAAGCAGCAGCAGCAGGCAGCAGCAGTAGCCAGCCAGCAGCATTAGGCAGCCAGCAGCAGCAGCAGGCAGCAGCAGCAACCGGCAGCAGCAGCAAGCAGCAGCAGGCAGCAGCAGCAAGCAGCAGCAGCAGCAGGCAGCAGCAGCAAGCAGCAGCAGCAGGCTGCAGCAGTAGGCCGCCAGCAGCAGTAGGCAGCCAGCAGCAGCACGCAGCAGCACCAAGCAGCAGCAGGCAGCAGCAGCAGCAAGCAGCAGCAGCAAGCAGCAGCAGCAAGTAGCAGCAACAAGCTGCAGCTGCAAGCAGCAGCATCAGCAAGCAGCAGCAGCAGCAGCAGCAAGCAGCAGCAGCAAGTAGCAGCAACAAGCTGCAGCTGCAAGCAGCAGCATCAGCAAGCAGGAGCAGCAAGAAGCAGCAGCAGCAGCAGCAGCAAGCAGCAGCAGCAACAAGCAGCAGCAGCAACAAGCAGCAGCACCAGCAAGCAGCAGCAGCACCAGCAAGTAGCAGCAGCAGGAGCAGCAGCAGCAGCAGCAAGCAGCAGCAGCAAGCAGCAGCAGCAAGCAGCAAGCAGCAGCAAGCAAGCAGCAAGCAGCAGAAGCAAGCTGCAGCAGCAGCAAGCAGCAGCAGGAAGCAGCAGCAGGTAGCAGCAAGCTGCAGCAGCAAGCTGCAGCAGCAAGCAGCAGCAGCAGGCAGCAGCAGCAGGCAGCAGCAGTAGGCAGCCAGCAGCAGTAGGCAGCCAGCAGCAGCAGGCAGCAGCACCAGGCAGCAGCAGCAGCAGGCAGCAGCAGAAGCAAGCAGCAGCAGCAGCAAGCAGCAGCAGCAGCAAGCAGCAGAAAGCAGCAGCAGCAGCAGCAAGCAGCAGCAAGTAGCAGCAACAGCAAGCAGCAGCAGCAAGCAGCAGCAAGCAGCAGCAAGCAGCAGCAGCAGCAGCAGCAAGCAGAAGCAGCAGCAAGCAGCAGCAGCAGCAACAAGCAGCAGCAGCAAGCAGCAGCAGCTACAAGCAGCAGCAAGAAGCAGCAGCAGGCAGCAGCCGCAGCAAGCAGCAGCAGCAAGCAGCAGCAGCAGCAAGCAGCAGCAGCAATCAGCAGCAAGCAGCAGCATCAAGCAGCAGCAGCAAGCAGCAAGCACCAGCAGCAGCAAGCAACAGCAGCAGCAGTAGCAAGCAACAGCAGCAGCAAGCAGCAGCAGCAAGCAGCAGCAGCAACAAGCAGCAGAAGCAACAAGCAGCAGCAAGCAGTAGCAGCAGCAGCAAGCAGCAGTAGCAGCAAGCAGCAGCAAGCAGCAGCAGCAGCAGCAAGCAGCAGCAGCTAGCAGCAGCAGCAGCAAGCAGCAGCAAGCAGCAAGCAGCAGCAAGCAGCAGCAAGCAGCAGCAAGCAGCAAGCAGCAGCAAGCAGCAGCAGCAAGCAGCGGCAGCAAGCAGCAGCAGCAGGCGGCAGCAGCAGGCAGCAGCAGCAGAGAGCAGCAGCAAGCACCAGCAGCAGGCAGCAGCATTTGGCAGCCAGCAGCAGCAGGCAGCAGCAGTAGGCAGCCAGCAGCAGCAGGCACCAGCAGCAGGCAACAGCACCAGAGGCAGCAGCAGCAGCAAGCAGCAGCAAGCAGCAGCAGAGAGCAGCAGCAGCAAGCAGCAGCAGCAGCAAGCAGCAGCAGCAGGAGCAGCAGCAAGCAGCAGCAGCAGCAGCAGGCAGCAGCTTTAAGCAGCAGCAACAAGCAGCTGCAGCAAGCAGCAGCAGCAGCAGGCAGCAGCAGCAGGCAGCAGCAGTAGGCAGCCAGCAGCAGTAGGCAGCCAGCAGCAGCAGGCAGCAGCAGCATGCAGCAGCAGGCAGCAGCAGCAGGCAGGAGCAGCAGGCAGCAGCAGCAAGCAGCAGTAGCAGGCTGCAGCAGTAGGCAGCCAGCACCAGTAGGCAGCCAGCAGCAGCAGGCAACAGCACCAGGCAGCAGCAGCAGGCAGCAGCAGCAGCAAGCAGCTGCAGCAAGCAGCAGCAGCAAGCAGCAGCAGCAACGAGCAGCAGCAGCTGCAAGCAGCAGCATCAGCAGCAGCAGCAGCAGCAGCAAGCAGCAGCAGCAGCAGCAGCAGCAGCAGCAGCAGCAGCAGCAAGCAGCAGCAGCAAGCAGCAGCAGTAGCAGCAGCAAGCAGCAGCAGCAAGCAGCAGCAGCAGAAAGCAGCAGCAAGCAGCAAGCAGCAGCCGCAAGCACCAGCAGCAAGCAGCAGCAGCAAGCAGCAGCATCAGCAGCAGCAGCAGCAAGCAGCGGCAGCAAGCAGCAGCAGCAGCAGCAGCAGCAAGCAGCAGCAGAAGCAGCAGCAGCAAGCAGCAGCAGCAACAAACAGCAGCAGCAACAAGCAGCAGCAGCAGCAGCAAGCAGCAGCAGCAAGCAGCAGCAAGCAGCAGGAAGCAGCAAGCAGCAAACAGCAGCCGCAAGCACCAGCAGCAAGCAGAAGCCGCAAGCAGCAGCAGCAAGCAGCAGCAGCAAGCAGCCGCAGCAAGCAGCCGCAGCAAGCAGCCGCAGCAAGCAGCAGCAGCAAGCAGCAGCAGCAAGCAGAAGCAGCAAGCAGCAGCAGCAAGCAGCAGCAGCAAGCAGCAGCAAGCAGCAGCAAGCAGCAGCAGGTAGCAGCAGCAGCAAGCAGCAGCAGCAAGCAGCACCAGCAAGCAGCAGCAGCAAGCAGCACCAGCAAGCAGCAGCAAGCAGCAGCAGCAGCACCAAGCAGCAGCAGCAGCAGCAGTCAGCAGCACCAGGCAGCAGCACCAGGCAGCAGCAGCAGGCAGCAGCAGCAAGCAGCAGCAACAAGCAGCTGCAGCAAGCAGCAGCAGCAAGCAGCAGCAGCAGACAGCAGCAGCAGCAAGCAGCAGCAGCATGCAGCAGCAGCAAGCAGCAGCAGCAGGCAGCAGCAGTTGCCAGCCAGCAGCATTAGGCAGCCAGCAGCAGCAGCAGGCAGCAGCAGCAACCGGCAGCAGCAGCAAGCAGCAGCAGGCAGCAGCAGCAAGCAGCAGCAGCAGCAGGCAGCAGCAGCAAGCAGCAGCAGCAGGCTGCAGCAGTAGGCCGCCAGCAGCAGTAGGCAGCCAGCAGCAGCACGCAGCAGCACCAAGCAGCAGCAGGCAGCAGCAGCAGCAGCAAGCAGCAGCAGCAGCAAGCAGCAGCAGCAAGTAGCAGCAACAAGCTGCAGCTGCAAGCAGCAGCATCAGCAAGCAGCAGCAGCAGCAGCAAGTAGCAGCAACAAGCTGCAGCTGCAAGCAGCAGCATCAGCAAGCAGGAGCAGCAAGCAGCAGCAGCAGCAGCAAGCAGCAGCAGCAACAAGCAGCAGCAGCAACAAGCAGCAGCAGCAAGCAGCAGCAGTAGCAGCAGCAAGCAGCAGCAGCAAGCAGCAGCAGCAGAAAGCAGCAGCAAGCAGCAAGCAGCAGCCGCAAGCACCAGCAGCAAGCAGCAGCAGCAAGCAGCAGCATCAGCAGCAGCAGCAGCAAGCAGCGGCAGCAAGCAGCAGCAGCAGCAGCAGCAGCAAGCAGCAGCAGAAGCAGCAGCAGCAAGCAGCAGCAGCAACAAACAGCAGCAGCAACAAGCAGCAGCAGCAGCAGCAAGCAGCAGCAGCAAGCAGCAGCAAGCAGCAGGAAGCAGCAAGCAGCAAACAGCAGCCGCAAGCACCAGCAGCAAGCAGAAGCCGCAAGCAGCAGCAGCAAGCAGCAGCAGCAAGCAGCCGCAGCAAGCAGCCGCAGCAAGCAGCAGCAGCAAGCAGCAGCAGCAAGCAGCAGCAGCAAGCAGAAGCAGCAAGCAGCAGCAGCAAGCAGCAGCAGCAAGCAGCAGCAAGCAGCAGCAAGCAGCAGCAGGTAGCAGCAGCAGCAAGCAGCAGCAGCAAGCAGCACCAGCAAGCAGCAGCAGCAAGCAGCACCAGCAAGCAGCAGCAAGCAGCAGCAGCAGCACCAAGCAGCAGCAGCAGCAGCAGTCAGCAGCACCAGGCAGCAGCAGCAGGCAGCAGCAGCAAGCAGCAGCAACAAGCAGCTGCAGCAAGCAGCAGCAGCAAGCAGCAGCAGCAGACAGCAGCAGCAGCAAGCAGCAGCAGCATGCAGCAGCAGCAAGCAGCAGCAGCAGGCAGCAGCAGTTGCCAGCCAGCAGCATTAGGCAGCCAGCAGCAGCAGCAGGCAGCAGCAGCAACCGGCAGCAGCAGCAAGCAGCAGCAGGCAGCAGCAGCAAGCAGCAGCAGCAGCAGGCAGCAGCAGCAAGCAGCAGCAGCAGGCTGCAGCAGTAGGCCGCCAGCAGCAGTAGGCAGCCAGCAGCAGCACGCAGCAGCACCAAGCAGCAGCAGGCAGCAGCAGCAGCAAGCAGCAGCAGCAGCAAGCAGCAGCAGCAAGTAGCAGCAACAAGCTGCAGCTGCAAGCAGCAGCATCAGCAAGCAGCAGCAGCAGCAGCAAGTAGCAGCAACAAGCTGCAGCTGCAAGCAGCAGCATCAGCAAGCAGGAGCAGCAAGCAGCAGCAGCAGCAGCAAGCAGCAGCAGCAACAAGCAGCAGCAGCAACAAGCAGCAGCAGCAACAAGCAGCAGCACCAGCAAGTAGCAGCAGCAGGAGCAGCAGCAGCAGCAGCAAGCAGCAGCAGCAAGCAGCAGCAGCAAGCAGCAAGGAGCAGCAAGCAGCAAGCAGCAGCAAGCAAGCAGCAAGCAGCAGCAAGCAAGCAGCAAGCAGCAGCAGCAAGCAGCAGAAGCAAGCTGCAGCAGCAGCAAGCAGCAGCAGGTAGCAGCAAGCTGCAGCAGCAAGCAGCAGCAGCAGGCAGCAGCAGCAGGCAGCAGCAGTAGGCAGCCAGCAGCAGTAGGCAGCCAGCAGCAGCAGGCAGCAGCATCAGGCAGCAGCAGAAGCAAGCAGCAGCAGCAGCAAGCAGCAGCAGCAGCAAGCAGCAGAAAGCAGCAGCAGCAGCAAGCAGCAGCAAGTAGCAGCAACAGCAAGCAGCAGCAGCAAGCAGCAGCAAGCAGCAGCAGCAGCAGCAAGCAGAAGCAGCAGCAAGCAGCAGCAGCAGCAGCAACAAGCAGCAGCAGCAAGCAGCAGCAGCTACAAGCAGCAGCAGCAAGCAGCAGCGCGCAAGCAGCAGCAGCAGGCAGCAGCCGCAGCAAGCAGCAGCAGCAAGCAGCAGCAGCAGCAAGCAGCAGCAGCAATCAGCAGCAAGCAGCAGCATCAAGCAGCAGCAGCAAGCAGCAAGCACCAGCAGCAGCAAGCAACAGCAGCAGCAGTAGCAAGCAACAGCAGCAGCAAGCAGCAGCAGCAAGCAGCAGCAGCAACAAGCAGCAGAAGCAACAAGCAGCAGCAAGCAGTAGCAGCAGCAAGCAGCAGTAGCAGCAAGCAGCAGCAAGCAGCAGCAGCAGCAAGCAGCAGCAGCTAGCAGCAGCAGGAGCAAGCAGCAGCAAGCAGCAAGCAACAGCAAGCAGCAGCAAGCAGCAAGCAGCAGCAAGCAGCAGCAGCAAGCAGCGGCAGCAAGCAGCAGCAGCAGGCGGCAGCAGCAGGCAGCAGCAGCAGAGAGCAGCAGCAAGCAGCAGCAGGCAGCAGCATTTGGCAGCCAGCAGCAGCAGGCAGCAGCAGTAGGCAGCCAGCAGCAGCAGGCACCAGCAGCAGGCAGCAGCACCAGACAGCAGCAGAGGCAGCAGCAGCAGCAAGCAGCAGCAAGCAGCAGCAGAGAGCAGCAGCAGCAAGCAGCAGCAGCAGCAAGCAGCAGCAGCAGTAGCAGCAGCAAGCAGCAGCAAGCAGCAGCAACAAGCAGCAGCAGCAGCAATCAGCAGCAAGCAGCAAGCAGCAGCAGCAGCAAGCAGCAACAAGCAGCAAGCAGCAGCAAGCAGCAGCAGCCGGCAGCAAGCAGCAGCAGCAGGCGGCAGCAGCAGCCAGCAGCAGCAAGCAGCAGCAGCAGAGAGCAGCAGCAAGCAGCAGCAGCAGGCAGCAGCAGTAGGCAGCCAGCAGCAGTAGGCAGCCAGCAGCAGCAGGCAGCAGCAGCAGGCAGCAGCAGGCAGCAGCAGAAGCAAGCAGCAGCAAGCAGCAGCAGCGGCAAGCAGCAGCAGCAGCAGCAGCAAGCAGCAGCAAGCAGCAGCAGCAGCAGCAGCAGCAAGCAGCAGCAGCAACAAGCAGCAGCAGCAACAAACAGCAGCAGCAAGCAGCACCAGCAGCAAGCAGTAGCAGCAGCAGCAGCAAGCAGCAGCAGCAGTAAGCAGCAGCAATCAGCAGCAGCAGCAAGCAGCAGCAGCAGCAGCAAGCAGCAGCAGCAGGCAGCAGCAGCAAGCAGCAGCAGCAGGCCGCAGCAGTAGGCAGCCAGCAACAGTAGGCAGCCAGCAGCAGCAGGCAGCAGCAGCAGGCAGCAGCAGCAAGCAGCAGCAGCAAGCAGCAGCAGCAAGCAGCAGCAGCAAGTAGCAGCACCAAGCTGCAGCAGCAAGCAGCAGCAGCAAGCAGCAGCAGCAGCAGCAAGCAGCAGCAGCAGCAGCAGCAAGCAGCAGCAGCAAGCAGCAGCAGCAAGCAGCAGCAGCAGCAGCAGCAGCAAGCAGCAGCAGCAACAAGCAGCAGCAGCAACAAGCAGCAGCAGCAACAAGCAGCAGCAGCAAGCAGCAGCAGCAGCATCAAGCAGCAGCAGCAAGCAGCAGCAGCAAGCAGCAGCAGCAGCAGCAGCAAGCAGCAACAGCAGCAGCAGCAGCAGCAGCAGAAGCAGGCAGCAGCAGCAGGCAGCAGCAGTAGGCAGCCAGCAGCAGTAGGCAGCCAGCAGCAGCAGGCAGCAGCTGCAGGCAGCAGCAGCAGAGAGCAGCTGCAGGCAGCAGGAGCAGGCTGCAGCCCCAGTCAGCAGAAGCAGGCAGCAGCAGCAGGCAGCAGCAGCAGGCAGCAGCTTTAAGCAGCAGCAACAAGCAGCTGCAGCAAGCAGCAGCAACAAGCAGCAGCAGCAAGCAGCAGCAGCAGCAGGCAGCAGCTTTAAGCAGCAGCAACAAGCAGCTGCAGCAAGCAGCAGCAACAAGCAGCAGCAGCAAGCAGCAGCAGCAGCAGGCAGCAGCAGCAGGCAGCAGCAGTAGGCAGCCAGCAGCAGTAGGCAGCCAGCAGCAGCAGGCAGCAGCAGCAGGCAGCAGCAGGCAGCAGCAGCAGGCAGCAGCAGGCAGCAGCAGCAGGCAGCAGCAGCAGGCAGCAGCAGCAAGCAGCAGTAGCAGGCTGCAGCAGTAGGCAGCCAGCACCAGTAGGCAGCCAGCAGCAGCAGGCAACAGCACCAGGCAGCAGCAGCAGGCAGCAGCAGCAGCAAGCAGCTGCAGCAAGCAGCAGCAGCAAGCAGCAGCAGCAACGAGCAGCAGCAGCTGCAAGCAGCAGCATCAGCAGCAGCAGCAGCAAGCAGCAGCAGCAGCAGCAGCAGCAAGCAGCAGCAGCAGCAGCAGCAGCAGCAAGCAGCAGCACCAGCAAGCAGCAGCAGCAGCAAGCAGCAGCAGTAGCAGCAGCAAGCAGCAGCAGCAAGCAGCAGCAGCAGAAAGCAGCAGCAAGCAGCAAGCAGCAGCAGCAGGAGCAGCAGCAGCAGCAGCAGCAGCAAGCAGCAGCAGCAACAAGCAGCAGCAGCAGCAAGCAGCAGCAAGCAGCAGCAAGCAAGCAGCAAGCAGCAAGCAGCAGCAGCAGCAAGCAGCAGCGGCAAGCAGCAGCAGCAAGCAGCAGCAGGTAGCAGCAGCAGCAAGCAGCAGCAGCAAGCAGCAGCAGCAAGCAGCAGCAGCAAGCAGCAGGAGCAGGCAGCAGCAGCAGGCAGCAGCAGCAGGCAGCAGCAGTAGGCAGCCAGCAGCAGCATTCAGCAACAGCAGGCTGCAGCAGCAAGCAGCAGCAGGCTGCAGCAGTAGGCAGCCAGCACCAGTAGGCAGCCAGCAGCAGCAGGCAGCAGCAGTAGGCAGCAGCACAGCAAGCAGCAGCTGCAGCAAGCAGCAGCAGCAGCAAGCAGCAGCAGCAGCAGCAAGCAGCAGCAGCAGCAGGAAGCAGCAGCAGCAGCAAGCAGCAGCAGGCGGCAGCAGCAGGCAGCAGCAGCAAGCAGCAGCAGCAGAGAGCAGCAGCAAGCAGCAGCAGCAGGCAGCAGCAGTAGGCAGCCAGCAGCAGTAGGCAGCCAGCAGCAGTAGGCAGCCAGCAGCAGCAGGCAGCAGCACCAGGCAGCAGCAGCAGGCAGCAGCACAAGCAAGCAGCAGCAGCAAACAGCAGCAACAAGCAGCAGCAGCAGCAAGCAGCAGCAGCAGCAAGCAGCAGCAGCAGCAGCAAGCAGCAGCAGCAGCAGCAAGCAGCAGCAGCAGCAGCAAGCAGCAGCAGCAAGCAGCAGCAGCAGCAAGCAGCAGCAGGGAGCAGCAGCAGCAAGCAGCACCAGCAAGCAACAGCAAGCAGCAGCAGCAAGCAGCAGCAGCACCAAGCAGCAGCAGCAGCAGCAGTAGGCAACCAGCAGCAGTAGGCAGCCAGCAGCAGCAGGCAGCAGCAGTCAGCAGCAGCAGGCAGCAGCAGCAGGCAGCAGCAGCAAGCAGCAGCAACCGGCAGCAGCAGCAAACAGCAGCAGGCAGCAGCAGGCAGCAGCAGCAAGCAGCAGCAGCAGGCAGCAGCAGCAGGCTGCAGCAGTAGGCCGCCAGCAGCAGTAGGCAGCAGCACCAGGCAGCAGCAGCAGGCAGCAGCAGCAGCAGCAAGCGGCAGCAGCAAGTAGCAGCAAGCAGGAGCAGCAAGCAGCAGCAGCAAGCAGCAGCAGCAGCAGCAACAAACAGCAGCGCCAGCAAGCAGCAGCAACAGCAGCAAGCAGCAGCAGCAAATAGCAGCAGCAGGAGCAGCAGCAGCAGCAGCAAGCAGGGGCAGCAGCAGCAGCAAGCAGCAGCAGCAGCAAGCAGCAGCAGCAAGCAGCAGCAAGCACCAGCAAGCAAGCAGCAAGCAGCAGCAGCAAGCAGCAGCACCAAGCAGCAGCAGCAAGATGCAGCAGCTGGCAGCAGCAGCAGGCAGAAGCAGCAGGCAGCAGCAGTAGGCAGCCAGCAGCAGTAGGCAGCCAGCAGGAGCAGGCAGCAGCAGCAGGCAGCAGCAGGCAGCAGCAGCAGGCAGCAGCAGCAAGCACCAGCAGCAAGCAGCAGCAGCAAGCAGCAGCAGCAAGCAACAGCAAGGAGCAGGAGCAAGCAGCAGCAGAAGCAAGCAACAGCAGCAGCAAGCAGCGGCAGCAAGTAGCAGCAAGCAGGAGCAGCAAGCAGCAGCTGCAGCAGCAAGCAGCAGCAGCAGCAGCAGCAGCAGCAGCAAGCAGCAACAAGCAGCAGCAGCAACAAGCAGCAGCGCCAGCAAGCAGCAGCAACAGCAGCAAGCAGCAGCAGCAGCAAGCAGCAGCAGCAAATAGCAGCAGCAGCAGGAGCAGCAGCAGCAGCAGCAACCAGCAGCAGCAGCAGCAGCAGCAGCAACTAGCAGCAGCAGCAAGCAGCAGCAAGCAGCAGCAAGCAAGCAGCAAGCAGCAGCAGCAAGCAGCAGCACCAACCAGTAGCAGCAAGATGCACAGCAGCGAGCAGCAGCAGCAGGCAGCAGCAGCAGGCAGCAGCAGTAGGCAGCCAGCAGCAGTAGGCAGCCAGCAGGAGCAGGCAGCAGCAGCAGGCAGCAGCAGGCAGCAGCAGCAGGCAGCAGCAGCAGGCAGCAGCAGCAGGCAGCAGCAAGCAGCAGCAGCAAGCACCAGCAGCAAGCAGCAGCAGCAAGCAGCAGCAGCAAGCAACAGCAAGGAGCAGGAGCAAGCAGCAGCAGAAGCAAGCAACAGCAGCAGCAAGCAGCGGCAGCAAGTAGCAGCAAGCAGGAGCAGCAAGCAGCAGCTGCAGCAGCAAGCAGCAGCAGCAGCAGCAGCAGCAGCAGCAGCAGCAAGCAGCAACAAGCAGCAGCAGCAACAAGCAGCAGCGCCAGCAAGCAGCAGGAACAGCAGCAAGCAGCAGCAGCAGCAAGCAGCAGCAGCAAATAGCAGCAGCAGCAGGAGCAGCAGCAGCAGCAGCAGCAACCAGCAGCAGCAGCAGCAACTAGCAGCAGCAGCAAGCAGCAGCAAGCAGCAGCAAGCAAGCAGCAAGCAGCAGCAGCAAGCAGCAGCACCAACCAGCAGCAGCAAGATGCACAGCAGCAAGCAGCAGCAGGTAGCAGCAGCAGCAAGCAGCAGCAGCAAGCAGCAGACAGCAGCAGCCGGCAGCAGCAGCAGGCAGCAGCAGCAGGCAGCAGCAGTAGGGAGCCAGCAGCAGTAGGGAGCCAGCAGGAGCAGGCAGCAGCAGCAGCCAGCAGCAGGCAGCAGCAGCAGGCAGCAGCAGCAGGCAGGAGCAAGCAGCAGCAGCAAGCACCAGCAGCAAGCACCAGCAGCAAGCAGCAGCAGCAAGCAGCAGCAGCAGCAAGCAGCAGCAAGGAACAGGAGCAAGCAGCAGCAGCAGCAGCAGCAGCAGCAAGCAACAGCAGCAGCAAGCAGCAGCAGCAGCAAGCAGCAGCAGCAGCAAGCAGCAGCAGCACCAAGCAGCAGCAGCAGCAGCAGGCAGCAGCACCAGGCAGCAGCAGCAGGCAACAGCACCAGGCAGCAGCAGCAGGCAGCAGCAGCAGGCAGCAGCAGCAGGCAGCAGCAACCGGCAGCAGCAGCAAGCAGCAGCAGGCAGCAGCAGGCAGCAGCAGCGAGCAGCAGCAGCAGGCAGCAGCAGCAAGCAGCAGCAGCAGGCTGCAGCAGTAGGCCGCCAGCAGCAGTAGGCAGCCAGCAGCAGCAGGCAGCAGCAGCAGGCAGCAGCAGCAGCAGCAAGCAGCAGCAGCAGCAGCAGCAGCAGCAAGTAGCAGCAACAAGCTGCAGCAGCAAGCAGCAGCAGCAGCAGCAGGCAGCAGCTGCAGGCCGCAGCAGCAGACAGCAGCGGCAGGCAGCAGGAGCAGGCTGCAGCACCAGGCAGCAGAAGCAGGTAGCAGCAGCAGGCAGCAGCAGTGGCACCAGCAGCAGGCAGCAGCAGCAGTCAGCAGCAGCAAGCAGCAGCAACAAGCAGCTGCAGCAAGCAGCAGCAGCAAGCAGCAGCAGCAGCAGGCAGCAGCAGCAGGCAGCAGCAGCAGCAGGCAGCAGCAGCAGGCAGCAGCAGTAGGCAGCCAGCAGCAGTAGGCAGCCAGCAGCAGCAGGCAGCAGCAGCAGGCAGCAGCAGGCAGCAGCAGCAGGCAGCAGCAGCAGGCAGCAGCAGCAGGCAGCAGCAGCAGCAAGCAGCAGCAGCAGGCTGCAGCAGTAGGCAGCCAGCACCAGTAGGCAGCCAGCAGCAGCAGGCACCAGCACCAGGCAGCAGCAGCAGGCAGCAGCAGCAGCAAGCAGCAGCAGCAGCAAGCAGCAGCAAGCAGTTGCAGCAAGCAGAAGCAGCAGCAGCAAGCAGCAGCAGCAGCAGCAAGCAGCAGCAGCAGTTAGCAGCAGCAGCAAGCAGCAGCAGCAGCAAGCAGCAGCAGCAGCAAACAGCAGCAGCAACAAGCAGCAGCAGCAACAAGCAGCAGCAGCAAGCAGCAGCTGCAGCAAGCAGTAGCAGCAGGAGCAAGCAGCAGCAGCAAGCAGCAGCAGCGGCAAGCAGCAGCAGCAGTAAGCAGCAGCAGCAGCAAGCAGCAGCAGCAACAAGCAGCAGCAGCAACAAGCAGCTGCAGCAAGCAGCACCAGCAGCAAGCAGTAGCAGCAGCAGCAAGCAGCGGCAAGCAGCAGCAGCAAGCAGCAGCAGCAAGCAGCAGCAGCAGCAAGCAGCAGCAGCAGCAAGCAGCAGCAGCTAGCAGCAGCAGCAGCAAGCAGCAAGCACCAAGCAGCAAGCAGCAGCAAGCAGCAGCAGCGGCAAGCAGCAGCAAGCAGCAGCAGCAGCAGCAGCAGCAAGCAGCAGCAGCAACAAGCAGCAGCAGCAACAAACAGCAGCAGCAAGCAGCACCAGCAGCAAGCAGTAGCAGCAGCAGCAGCAAGCAGCAGCAGCAGTGAGCAGCAGCAATCAGCAGCAGCAGCAAGCAGCAGCAGCAGCAGCAGCAGCAGCAAGCAGCAGCAGCAGGCAGCAGCAGCAAGCAGCAGCAGCAGGCCGCAGCAGTAGGCAGCCGGCAACAGTAGGCAGCCAGCAGCAGCAGGCAGCAGCAGCAGGCAGCAGCAGCAAGCAGCAGCAGCAAGCAGCAGCAGCAGCAGCAAGCAGCAGCAGCAAGTAGCAGCACCAAGCTGCAGCAGCAAGCAGCAGCAGCAAGCAGCAGCAGCAGCAGCAAGCAGCAGCAGCAAGCAGCAGCAGCAGCAGCAGCAGCAGCAGCAGCAAGCAGCAGCAGCAACAAGCAGCAGCAGCAACAAGCAGCAGCAGCAACAAGCAGCAGCAGCAAGCAGCAGCAGCAGCAGCATCAAGCAGCAGCAGCAAGCAGCAGCAGCAGCAGCAAGCAGCAACAGCAGCAGCAGCAAGCAGCAGCAGCAGAAGCAGGCAGCAGCAGCAGGCAGCAGCAGTAGGCAGCCAGCAGCAGTAGGCAGCCAGCAGCAGCAGGCAGCAGCTGCAGGCAGCAGCAGCAGACAGCAGCTGCAGGCAGCAGGAGCAGGCTGCAGCCCCAGTCAGCAGAAGCAGGCAGCAGCAGCAGGCAGCAGCAGCAGGCAGCAGCTTTAAGCAGCAGCAACAAGCAGCTGCAGCAAGCAGCAGCAACAAGCAGCTGCAGCAAGCAGCAGCAACAAGCAGCAGCAGCAAGCAGCAGCAGCAGCAGGCAGCAGCTTTAAGCAGCAGCAACAAGCAGCTGCAGCAAGCAGCAGCAACAAGCAGCAGCAGCAAGCAGCAGCAGCAGCAGGCAGCAGCAGCAGGCAGCAGCAGTAGGCAGCCAGCAGCAGTAGGCAGCCAGCAGCAGCAGGCAGCAGCAGCAGGCAGCAGCAGGCAGCAGCAGCAGGCAGCAGCTGCAGGCAGCAGCAGCAAGCAGCAGTAGCAGGCTGCAGCAGTAGGCAGCCAGCACCAGTAGGCAGCCAGCAGCAGCAGGCAACAGCACCAGGCAGCAGCAGCAGGCAGCAGCAGCAGCAAGCAGCTGCAGCAAGCAGCAGCAGCAGCAACGAGCAGCAGCAGCTGCAAGCAGCAGCATCAGCAGCAGCAGCAGCAGCAAGCAGCAGCAGCAGCAGCAGCAGCAGCAGCAAGCAGCAGCAGCAGCAGCAGCAGCAGCAGCAGCAAGCAGCAGCAGCAGCAGCAAGCAGCAGCAAGCAGCAGCAGCAAGCAGCAGCAGCAGAAAGCAGCAGCAAGCAGCAAGCAGCAGCCGCAAGCACCAGCAGCAAGCAGCAGCAGCAAGCAGCAGCAGGTAGCAGCAGCAGCAAGCAGCAGCAGCAAGCATCACCATCAAGCAGCAGCATCAGCAGCAGCAGCAGCAAGCAGCGGCAGCAAGCAGCAGCGGCAGCAAGCAGCAGCAGCAGCAGCAGCAGCAGCAAGCAGCAGCAGCAGCAGCAAGCAGCAGCAGCAACAAACAGCAGCAGCAACAAGCAGCAGCAGCAGCAAGCAGCAGCAGCAGCAAGCAGCAGCAAGCAGCAGGAAGCAGCAAGCAGCAAACAGCAGCCGCAAGCACCAGCAGCAAGCAGCAGCCGCAAGCAGCAGCAGCAAGCAGCAGCAGCAAGCAGCCGCAGCAAGCAGCCGCAGCAAGCAGCAGCAGCAAGCAGCAGCAGCAAGCAGCAGCAGCAAGCAGAAGCAGCAAGCAGCAGCAGCAAGCAGCAGCAGCAAGCAGCAGCAAGCAGCAGCAGGTAGCAGCAGCAGCAAGCAGCAGCAGCAAGCAGCACCAGCAAGCAGCAGCAGCAGCACCAAGCAGCAGCAGCAGCAGCAGGCAGCAGCACCAGGCAGCAGCAGCAGGCAGCAGCACCAGGCAGCAGCAGCAGGCAGCAGCAGCAAGCAGCAGCAACAAGCAGCTGCAGCAAGCAGCAGCAGCAAGCAGCAGCAGCAGACAGCAGCAGACAGCAGCAGCAGCAAGCAGCAGCAGCATGCAGCAGCAGCAAGCAGCAGCAGCAGGCAGCAGCAGTAGCCAGCCAGCAGCATTAGGCAGCCAGCAGCAGCAGCAGGCAGCAGCAGCAACCGGCAGCAGCAGCAAGCAGCAGCAGGCAGCAGCAGCAAGCAGCAGCAGCAGCAGCAGCAGCAGGCAGCAGCAGCAAGCAGCAGCAGCAGGCTGCAGCAGTAGGCCGCCAGCAGCAGTAGGCAGCCAGCAGCAGCACGCAGCAGCACCAAGCAGCAGCAGGCAGCAGCAGCAGCAAGCAGCAGCAGCAAGCAGCAGCAGCAAGTAGCAGCAACAAGCTGCAGCTGCAAGCAGCAGCATCAGCAAGCAGCAGCAGCAGCAAGCAGCAGCAGCAAGTAGCAGCAACAAGCTGCAGCTGCAAGCAGCAGCATCAGCAAGCAGGAGCAGCAAGCAGCAGCAGCAGCAGCAGCAGCAAGCAGCAGCAGCAACAAGCAGCAGCAGCAACAAGCAGCAGCAGCAACAAGCAGCAGCACCAGCAAGCAGCAGCAGCACCAGCAAGTAGCAGCAGCAGGAGCAGCAGCAGCAGCAGCAAGCAGCAGAAGCAAACTGCAGCAGCAGCAAGCAGCAGCAGCAAGCAGCAGCAGGTAGCAGCAAGCAGCAGCAGCAGGCAGCAGCAGCAGGCAGCAGCAGTAGGCAGCCAGCAGCAGTAGGCAGCCAGCAGCAGCAGGCAGCAGCACCAGGCAGCAGCAGCAGCAGGCAGCAGCAGAAGCAAGCAGCAGCAGCAGCAAGCAGCAGCAGCAGCAGCAAGCAGCAGAAAGCAGCAGCAGCAGCAAGCAGCAGCAAGTAGCAGCAACAGCAAGCAGCAGCAGCAAGCAGCAGCAAGCAGCAGCAAGCAGCAGCAGCAGCAAGCAGAAGCAGCAGCAAGCAGCAGCAGCAGCAGCAACAAGCAGCAGCAGCAAGCAGCAGCAGCTACAAGCAGCAGCAAGAAGCAGCAGCAGGCAGCAGCCGCAGCAAGCAGCAGCAGCAAGCAGCAGCAGCAGCAAGCAGCAGCAGCAATCAGCAGCAAGCAGCAGCATCAAGCAGCAGCAGCAAGCAGCAAGCACCAGCAGCAGCAAGCAACAGCAGCAGCAGTAGCAAGCAACAGCAGCAGCAAGCAGCAGCAGCAGCAGCAACAAGCAGCAGAAGCAACAAGCAGCAGCAAGCAGTAGCAGCAGCAGCAAGCAGCAGTAGCAGCAAGCAGCAGCAAGCAGCAGCAGCAGCAGCAGCAGCAGCAAGCAGCAGCAGCTAGCAGCAGCAGCAGCAAGCAGCAGCAAGCAGCAAGCAGCAGCAAGCAGCAGCAAGCAGCAAGCAGCAGCAAGCAGCAGCAGTAGCAGCAGCAAGCAGCAGCAGCAAGCAGCAGCAGCAGAAAGCAGCAGCAAGCAGCAAGCAGCAGCCGCAAGCACCAGCAGCAAGCAGCAGCAGCAAGCAGCAGCAGGTAGCAGCAGCAGCAAGCAGCAGCAGCAAGCATCACCATCAAGCAGCAGCATCAGCAGCAGCAGCAGCAAGCAGCGGCAGCAAGCAGCAGCGGCAGCAAGCAGCAGCAGCAGCAGCAGCAAGCAGCAGCAGCAGCAGCAGCAGCAAGCAGCAGCAGCAACAAACAGCAGCAGCAACAAGCAGCAGCAGCAGCAAGCAGCAGCAGCAGCAAGCAGCAGCAAGCAGCAGGAAGCAGCAAGCAGCAAACAGCAGCCGCAAGCACCAGCAGCAAGCAGCAGCCGCAAGCAGCAGCAGCAAGCAGCAGCAGCAAGCAGCCGCAGCAAGCAGCCGCAGCAAGCAGCAGCAGCAAGCAGCAGCAGCAAGCAGCAGCAGCAAGCAGAAGCAGCAAGCAGCAGCAGCAAGCAGCAGCAGCAAGCAGCAGCAAGCAGCAGCAAGCAGCAGCAGGTAGCAGCAGCAGCAAGCAGCAGCAGCAAGCAGCAGCAGCAAGCAGCACCAGCAAGCAGCAGCAAGCAGCAGCAGCACCAAGCAGCAGCATCAGCAGCAGGCAGCAGCACCAGGCAGCAGCAGCAGGCAGCAGCACCAGGCAGCAGCAGCAGGCAGCAGCAGCAAGCAGCAGCAACAAGCAGCTGCAGCAAGCAGCAGCAGCAAGCAGCAGCAGCAGACAGCAGCAGCAGCAAGCAGCAGCAGCATGCAGCAGCAGCAAGCAGCAGCAGCAGGCAGCAGCAGTAGCCAGCCAGCAGCATTAGGCAGCCAGCAGCAGCAGCAGGCAGCAGCAGCAACCGGCAGCAGGCAGCAGCAGCAAGCAGCAGCAGCAGCAGGCAGCAGCAGCAAGCAGCAGCAGCAGGCTGCAGCAGTAGGCCGCCAGCAGCAGTAGGCAGCCAGCAGCAGCACGCAGCAGCACCAAGCAGCAGCAGGCAGCAGCAGCAGCAAGCAGCAGCAGCAGCAAGCAGCAGCAGCAAGTAGCAGCAACAAGCTGCAGCTGCAAGCAGCAGCATCAGCAAGCAGCAGCAGCAGCAGCAGCAGCAAGCAGCAGCAGCAAGTAGCAGCAACAAGCTGCAGCTGCAAGCAGCAGCATCAGCAAGCAGGAGCAGCAAGCAGCAGCAGCAGCAGCAAGCAGCAGCAGCAACAAGCAGCAGCAGCAACAAGCAGCAGCAGCAACAAGCAGCAGCAGCACCAGCAAGCAGCAGCAGCAAGCAGCAAGGAGCAGCAAGCAGCAAGCAGCAGCAAGCAAGCAGCAAGCAGCAGCAAGCAAGCAGCAAGCAGCAGCAGCAAGCAGCAGAAGCAAGCTGCAGCAGCAGCAAGCAGCAGCAGCAAGCTGCAGCAGGTAGCAGCAAGCTGCAGCAGCAAGCAGCAGCAGCAGGCAGCAGCAGCAGGCAGCAGCAGTAGGCAGCCAGCAGCAGTAGGCAGCCAGCAGCAGCAGGCAGCAGCATCAGGCAGCGGCAGAAGCAAGCAGCAGCAGCAGCAAGCAGCAGAAAGCAGCAGCAGCAACAAGCAGCAGCAAGTAGCAGCAACAGCAAGCAGCAGCAAGCAGCAGCAAGCAGCAGCAGCAGCAGCAGCAAGCAGAAGCAGCAGCAAGCAGCAGCAGCAGCAGCAGCAACAAGCAGCAGCAGCAAGCAGCAGCAGCTACAAGCAGCAGCAAGAAGCAGCAGCAGCAAGCAGCAGCGCGCAAGCAGCAGCAGCAGGCAGCAGCCGCAGCAAGCAGCAGCAGCAAGCAGCAGCAGCAGCAAGCAGCAGCAGCAATCAGCAGCAAGCAGCAGCATCAAGCAGCAGCAGCAAGCAGCAAGCACCAGCAGCAGCAAGCAACAGCAGCAGCAGTAGCAAGCAACAGCAGCAGCAAGCAGCAGCAGCAAGCAGCAGCAGCAACAAGCAGCAGAAGCAACAAGCAGCAGCAAGCAGTAGCAGCAGCAGCAAGCAGCAGTAGCAGCAAGCAGCAGCAAGCAGCAGCAGCAGCAAGCAGCAGCAGCTAGCAGCAGCAGCAGCAAGCAGCAGCAAGCAGCAAGCAACAGCAAGCAGCAGCAAGCAGCAAGCAGCAGCAAGCAGCGGCAGCAAGCAGCAGCAGCAGGCGGCAGCAGCAGGCAGCAGCAGCAGCAGAGAGCAGCAGCAAGCAGCAGCAGCAGGCAGCAGCATTTGGCAGCCAGCAGCAGCAGGCAGCAGCAGTAGGCAGCCAGCAGCAGCAGGCACCAGCAGCAGGCAGCAGCACCAGACAGCAGCAGAGGCAGCAGCAGCAGCAAGCAGCAGCAAGCAGCAGCAGAGAGCAGCAGCAGCAAGCAGCAGCAGCAGCAAGCAGCAGCAGCAGTAGCAGCAGCAAGCAGCAGGAGCAGCAAGCAGCAGCAAGCAGCAGCAACAAGCAGCAGCAGCAGCAATCAGCAGCAAGCAGCAAGCAGCAGCAGCAGCAAGCAGCAGCAGCTAGCAGCAGCAGCAAGCAGCAACAAGCAGCAAGCAGCAGCAAGCAGCAGCAGCCGGCAGCAAGCAGCAGCAGCAGGCGGCAGCAGCAGCCAGCAGCAGCAAGCAGCAGCAGCAGAGAGCAGCAGCAAGCAGCAGCAGCAGGCAGCAGCAGTAGGCAGCCAGCAGCAGTAGGCAGCCAGCAGCAGCAGGCAGCAGCAGCAGGCAGCAGCAGCAGGCAGCAGCAGAAGCAAGCAGCAGCAGCAGCAGCAGCAAGCAGCAGCAGCAAGCAGCAGCAACAAGCAGCAGCAGCAAGCAGCAGCAAGTAGGAGCAGCAGCAAGCAGCAGCAGCAAGCAGCAGCAGCAGCAGGCAGCAGCAGCAGCAAGCAGCAGCAAGCAGCAGCAGCAATCAGCAGCAGCAGCGAGCAGCAGCAGCAACAAGCAGCAGCAGCAAGCAGCAGCAAGCAGCAGCAAGCAGCAGCAAGCAGCAGCAAGCAGCAAACAGCAGCCGCAAGCACCAGCAGCAAGCAGCAGCCGCAAGCAGCAGCAGCAAGCAGCAGCAGCAAGCAGCCACAGCAAGCAGCAGCAGCAAGCAGCAGCAGCAAGCAGACGCAACAAGCAGCAGCAGCAAGCAGCAGCACCAGGTAGCAGGAGCAGCAAGCAGCAGCAAGCAGCACCAGCAAGCACCAGCAGCAAGCAGCAGCAGCAGCAGCAGACAGCAGCAGCAGCAAGCAGCAGCAGCAGCATGCAGCAGCATGCAGCAGCAGCAAGCAGCAGCAGCAGGCAGCAGCAGTAGGCTGCCAGCAGCAGTAGGCAGTCAGCAGCAGCTGGCAGCAGCAGCAGGCAGCAGCAGCAAGCAGCAGCAACCGGCACCAGCAGCAAGCAGCAGCAGGCAGCAGCAGGCAGCAGCAGGCAGCAGCAGCAAGCAGCAGCTGCAGGCAGCAGCAGCAAGCAGCAGCAGCAGGCTGCAGCAGTAGGCCGCCAGCAGCAGTAGGCAGCCAGCAGCAGCACGCAGCAGCACCAGGCAGCAGCAGCAGGCAGCAGCAGCAGCAGCAAGCAGCAGCAGCAGCAGGAGCAAGTAGCAGCAACAAGCTGCAGCAGCAAGCAGCAGCAGCAGCAAGCAGCAGCCGCAGCAAGCAGCAGCAGCAAGCAGCAGCAGCAACAAGCAGCAGCAGCAGAGAGCAGCAGCAAGCAGCAGCAGCAGACAGCAGCAGTAGGCAGCCAGCAGCAGTAGGCAGCACCACCAGGCAGCAGCAGCAGGCAGCAGCAGAAGCAAGCAGCAGCAGCAAGCAGCAGCAGCAAGCAGCAGCAACAAGCAGCAGCAGCAAGCAGCAGCAAGTAGCAGCAGCAGCAAGCAGCAGCAGCAGAGAGCAGCAGCAAGCAGCAGCAGCAGACAGCAGCAGTAGGCAGCCAGCAGCAGTAGGCAGCACCACCAGGCAGCAGCAGCAGGCAGCAGCAGAAGCAAGCAGCAGCAGCAAGCAGCAGCAGCAAGCAGCAGCAACAAGCAGCAGCAGCAAGCAGCAGCAAGTAGCAGCAGCAGCAAGCAGCAGCAGCAGCAGCAGCAAGCAGCAGCAGCAGCAAGCAGCAGCAGCTACAAGCAGCAGCAAGCAGCAGCAGCAAGCAGCAGCAGCAGCAAGCAGCAGCGCGCAAGCAGCAGCAGCAGCAGGCAGCAGCAGGAGCAAGCAGCAGCAAGCAGCAGCAGCAATCAGCAGCAGCAAGCATTAGCAGCAAGCAGCAGCAGCAGCAACAAGCAGCAGCCGCTACTAGCAGCAGCAAGCAGCAGCAGCAAGCAACAGCAGCAGCAAGCAGCAGCGCGCAAGCAGCAGCAGCAGCAGGCAGCAGCAGGAGCAAGCAGCAGCAAGCAGCAGCAGCAAGCAGCAGCAGCAAGCAGCAGCAGCAAGCAGCAGCAGCAATCAGCAGCAGCAAGCAGCAGCAGCTGCAAGCAGCAGCATCAAGCAGCAGCATCAAGCAGCAAGCAGCAGCAGCAAGCACCAGCAGCAGCAAGGAGCAGCAGCAGCAAGCAGCAGCAGCAAGCAACAGCAGCAGCAAGCAGCAGCAGCAAGAAGCAGCAGCAGCAAGTAGAAGCAGCAAGCAGCAGCAGCAGTAGCAGCAGCAAGCAGCAGCAGCAGCAGCAAGCAGCAGCAGCAAGCAGCAGCAGCAGCAAGCAGCAGCAGCAGGCAGCAGCAGTAGGCAGCCAGCAGCAGTAGGAAGCCAGCAGCAGCAGGCAGCAGCAGGCAGGAACAGAAGGCTGCAGCACCAGGCAGCAGCAGCAAGCAGCAGCAGCAGGCAGCAGAACCAGGCAGCAGAAGCAGGCAGCAGCAGTAGGCAGCCAGCAGCAGGAGGCAGCAGCTGCAGGCAGCAGCAGCATTCAGCAACAGCAGGCTGCAGCAGCAAGCAGCAGCAGCAGGCTGCAGCAGTAGGCAGCCAGCACCAGTAGGCAGCCAGGAGCAGCAGGCAGCAGCACCAGGCAGCAGCACAGCAAGCTGCTGCTGCAGCAAGCAGCAGCAGCATCAGCAGAGGCAGCAGCAGCAGCAAGCAGCAGCAGCAAGCAGCAGCAGCAGCAAGCAGCAGCAGCAAGCAGCAGCAGCAGCAAGCAGCAGCACGCAGCAAGGAGCAGCAGGCAGCAAGCAGCAGAAAGCAAGCAGCAAGCAGCAGCAGCAAGCAGAAGCGGCAAGCAGCAGCAGCAAGCAGCAGCAGGTAGCAGCAGCAGCAAGCAGCAGCAGCAAGCAGCAGCAGCAAGCAGCAGCAGCAGGCAGCAGCAGCAGGCAGCAGCAGCTGGCAGCAGCAGCAGAGAGCAGCAGCAAGCCGCAGCAGCAGGCAGCAGCAGTAGGCAGCCAGCAGCAGCAGGCAGCAGCAGCAGGCAGCAGCAGTAGGCAGCCAGCAGCAGTAGGCAGCCAGCAGCAGCAGGCAGCAGCAGCAGGCAGCAGCACCAGGCAGCAGCAGCAGGCAGCAGCAGAAGCAAGCAGCAGCAGCAAGCAGCAGCAGCAAGCAGCAGAAAGCAGCAGCAACAAGCAGCAGCAGCAAGCAGCAGCAGCAAGCGGCAGCAAGTAGCAGCAGCAGCAAGCAGCAGCAGCAGCAGCAGCAGCAGCAAGCAGCAGCAGCAAGCAGCAGCAGCAGCAGCAAGCAGCAGCAGCAGCAGCAGCAGCAGCAAGCAGCAGCAGCAGCAGCCAGCAGCAGCAGGCAGCAGCAGCAGCAAGCAGCAGCAGCAAGCACCAGCAGCAAGCAGCAGCAGCAAGCAAGCAGCACCAAGCAGCAGCAGCAAGCAGCAGCAAGCAGCAGCAAGGAGCAGCAGCAGCAAGCTGCAGCAGCACTAGCAGTAGCAAGCAGCAGCAGCAGCAAGCAGCAGCAAGCAGGCAGCAGCAGCAGGCAGCAGCAGTAGGCAGCCAGCAGCAGTAGGAAGCCAGCAGCAGCAGGCAGCAGCAGGCAGGAACAGAAGGCTGCAGCACCAGGCAGCAGCAGCAAGCAGCAGCAGCAGGCAGCAGAACCAGGCAGCAGAAGCAGGCAGCAGCAGTAGGCAGCCAGCAGCAGGAGGCAGCAGCTGCAGGCAGCAGCAGCATTCAGCAACAGCAGGCTGCAGCAGCAAGCAGCAGCAGCAGGCTGCAGCAGTAGGCAGCCAGCACCAGTAGGCAGCCAGGAGCAGCAGGCAGCAGCACCAGGCAGCAGCACAGCAAGCTGCTGCTGCAGCAAGCAGCAGCAGCATCAGCAGAGGCAGCAGCAGCAAGCAGCAGCAGCAAGCAGCAGCAGCAGCAAGCAGCAGCACGCAGCAAGGAGCAGCAGGCAGCAAGCAGCAGAAAGCAAGCAGCAAGCAGCAGCAGCAAGCAGCAGAAGCAAGCTGCAGCAGCAGCAAGCAGAAGCGGCAAGCAGCAGCAGCAAGCAGCAGCAGGTAGCAGCAGCAGCAAGCAGCAGCAGCAAGCAGCAGCAGCAGGCAGCAGCAGCAGGCAGCAGCAGCTGGCAGCAGCAGCAGAGAGCAGCAGCAAGCCGCAGCAGCAGGCAGCAGCAGTAGGCAGCCAGCAGCAGCAGGCAGCAGCAGCAGGCAGCAGCAGTAGGCAGCCAGCAGCAGTAGGCAGCCAGCAGCAGCAGGCAGCAGCAGCAGGCAGCAGCACCAGGCAGCAGCAGCAGGCAGCAGCAGAAGCAAGCAGCAGCAGCAAGCAGCAGCAGCAAGCAGCAGAAAGCAGCAGCAACAAGCAGCAGCAGCAAGCAGCAGCAGCAAGCGGCAGCAAGTAGCAGCAGCAGCAAGCAGCAGCAGCAGCAGCAGCAGCAGCAGCAGCAGCAGCAGCAAGCAGCAGCAGCAAGCAGCAGCAGCAGCAGCAAGCAGCAGCAGCAGCAGCAGCAAGCAGCAGCAGCAGCAGCCAGCAGCAGCAGGCAGCAGCAGCAGCAAGCAGCAGCAGCAAGCACCAGCAGCAAGCAGCAGCAGCAAGCAAGCAGCACCAAGCAGCAGCAGCAAGCAGCAGCAAGCAGCAGCAAGGAGCAGCAGCAGCAAGCTGCAGCAGCACTAGCAGTAGCAAGCAGCAGCAGCAGCAAGCAGCAGCAAGCAGGCAGCAGCAGCAGGCAGCAGCAGTAGGCAGCCAGCAGCAGTAGGCAGCCAGCAGCAGCAGGCAGCAGCTGCAGCTAGCAGCAGCAGCCAGCAGCAGCAGGCAGCAGCAGCAGGCAGCAGCACAGCAAGCAGCAGCTGCAGCAAGCAGCGGCAGCAGCAGCAAGCAGCAAGCAGCAGCAGCAAGCAGCAGCAGCAAGCAGCAGCAGCAGCAGCAGCAAGCAGCAGCAAGCAGCAGCATCAGCAGCAGCAGCACCAAGCAGCAGCAACAGCAAGCAGCAGCAGCAAGCAGCAGCAGCAAGCAGCAGCAGCAAGCAGCAACAGCAAGCAGCAGCAGCAGCAAGCAGCAGCAGCAGCAAGCAGCAGCAGGTAGCAGCAGCAGCAAGCAGCAGCAGCAAGCAGCAGCAAGCAGCAGCAGCAGCACCAAGCAGCAGCAGCACCAGGCAGCAGCAGCAGGCAGCAGCACCAGGCAGCAGCAGCAGGGAGCAGCAGCAAGCAGCAGCAACAAGCAGCTCCAGCAAGCAGCAGCAGCAAGCAGCAGCAGCAAGCAGCAGCAGCAAGCAGCAGCAGCAAGCAGCAGCAGCAGCAGCAGACAGCAGCAGCAAGCAGCAGCAGCATGCAGCAGCAGCAAGCAGCAGCAGCAGGCAGCAGCAGTAGGCAGCCAGCAGCAGCAGGCAGCAGCAGGCAGCAGCAGCAGGCAGCAGCAGCAACCGGCAGCAGCAGCAAGCAGCAGCAGGCAGCAGCAGGCAGCAGCAGCAAGCAGCAGCAGCAGGCAGCAGCAGCAAGCAGCAGCAGCAGGCTGCAGCAGTAGGCCGCCAGCAGCAGTAGGCAGCCAGCAGCAGCAGGCAGCAGCACCAGGCAGCAGCAGCAGGCTGCAGCAGCAGCAAGCAGCAGCAGCAGCAGCAGCAGCAGCAAGCAGCAGCAGCAAGTAGAAGCAACAAGCTGCAGCAGCAAGCAGCAGCAAGCACGAGCAGCAAGCAGCAGCAGCAGCAAGCAGCAGCACCAATCAGCTGCAGCAACAAGCAGCAGCAGCAACAAGCAGCAGCACCAGCAAGCAGCAGCAGCAAGTAGCAGCAGCAGGAGCAGCAGCAGCAGCAGCAGCAGCAAGCAGCAGCAGCAGCAGCAAGCAGCAAGCAGCGGCAAGCAAGCAGCAAGCAGCAAGCAGCAGCAGCAAGCTGCAGCAGCAGGAAGCAGCAGCGGCAAGCAGCAGCGGCAAGCAGCAGCAGCAAGCAGCAGCAGGTAGCAGCAGCAGCAAGCAGCAGCAGCAGCAAGCAGCAGCAGCAGCAGCAGCAGTGCAGCAGCAGCAGCAGCAGCAGCAAGCAGCAGCAGCAGCAGCAGGAAGCAGCAGCGGCAAGCAGCAGCAGCAAGCAGCAGCAGGTAGCAGCAGCAGCAGCAGCAGCAGCAGCAGCAGCAGCAGCAGCAGCAGCAGGAAGCAGCAGCGGCAAGCAGCAGCAGCAAGCAGCAGCAGGTAGCAGCAGCAGCAAGCAGCAGCAGCAGCAAGCAGCAGCAGCAAGCAGCAGCATGCAGCAGCAGCAGCAGCAGCAGCAGTGCAGCAGCAGCAGCAGCAGCAGCAGCAGCAGCAGCAGCAGCAGCAGCAGCAGCAGCAGCAGCAGCAGCAGCAGCAGCAAGCAGCAGCAGCAAGTAGGCCTTAAAGACCACCGCCGGGCGGCTCAGTCGGCGGCTGTCAGCGGCTCGGCGATGCGGCCAGTCCACCCCGCAGGGGGGCGTCTGCAGGCGTCGGTGAGTGGCGACACCGCGTGTCCCCGAGCATCCGCAGGGACATCCCCCAAAGGGGATGATGGTGAACCGTGCATCACCACGGAACCAAGCACCCGCGCCTCGCCATGCATGGCATCGCCGTGTGCGGGGATAAGGGGATCCGGGTGGTTGAGCCGATGTCGAGCGTTTGGACATTTAAGGCCCCTCGGCGGAGGCAACACACCACTTTGGCCCTAGCTTCCTCTAGATGGCACCTCCGGCCTGACCCGACCGGAGAAATTCGGCAGTCGCCTTTTCCTGTCCTGCCATCCACCTTTCACTTTCCTGTACCCTCCTCCTTTCTCGGTTTTTTTCACTTTTCATAGGCGGCGAGGGTTAACCATGTGTGGCTGACAACCCTGTGTTATGACATATTAGGTTATAGTGGCGGTGTATAGCTGGTGTGGGCAGGGCTTTTTAAAGGCGACTGTCCCATCTCCATGTTGGCCTCCGTGATGGGCGGCTAGCACCGCTGCCGAACACCAAACTTTTTTTATGGCTCCGCCCTTCAAAACCTGGTCGCTCTCTTAAAAGAGTGCGGACCGACGATATATCTACTCAATGCTTAAGGAAAATGAAGGCATCATTTCCAAAATTTTATGTCCTCGATAGTGAGGAAACAGAAAAATCTGCAAGAACTTTGCAGGAAACTGCAAGAAAAAACTGCAAGAAAAACGCGTTTTCTCTGCGCGCGCTTGCCACTTCCGGTTAGACCGTGGTTTCTTCCGTGATTCCGGTGTAAACGTGTTTTGTCTTCTCGTGCTTAACACTTCCGGTCGGACCACGGTTTCTTTCATGATTGCGGTGGAAACGCGTTTTCTCAGCGCGCACTTGCCGTGTCCAATGGGACCCCGGTTTCTTCTGGGATTCCGATGGAGACACGCTTTCTCTGCGCGCGCTGGCCACTTCTGCTCGCCCTCGGTTTCTTTCGTGATTGCGGTGGAATCGCGTTTTCTCTGCGCGCTTGACGCTTCCGGTGGGACCGCGGTTTCTTCCGTGATTGCGGTGGAAACATGTTTTCTCTGCGTGCGCTTTCCACTTCAGGTGAAACCGCTGTTTCTTCCGCGACGATGGTGGAAGGTGACAGCCTGCATGAGTGTATTTGTCCTTGCGCGTCATTTTCTTTGTGCGCTCGCCGGAAGATTCACCTTAGTCACAGTCAGGCAGGGTCCTTTCCTCCATTCATTCCTTTCTCTTCTCCTCCCGATTCAGCCAGATCACATGAAGACTTCAGATTATAAAGTGCCGAATTTATTGACTTCTATTCCCAACTGCAGTGACACCACTCTGCCGTCGGGATGCGGCCTCTCGTCTCGGCATCCACGACCCGTCTGTCCAGTCCTTCTTGGTAGTCTCCCCTCTCTTCCCGGTCCTCCTTTACACATCGTTCTCCCTCGTCCTTGCTTCCCCGCTGCTCCCTTCGGTCGGCTCCCTGGGAAGGCTTCTTGAGCTGGTTCCCGTCATTACGGAGGCGGCGCGCAGACCCTGGTCTTATCGGATGATGCACCCGTAACTGCTGTTCGGGACGGTTTCGTCCGTCGCCGCTGAGCGGCAAGCACACACACAGAAACACAAAGCGCCGGCTGTTTCTTGGGCGCGCCGAATCGCCCGCGTGTACACGCACATAACCGCGGCGGCCGTTTCTTCCGGCTACGTTCGCATGCGATGCGGCCGCGCGCCCGACACCTCCACCGCCGCTGTGATGCGTGCCTCCACGGAACGCATCACACATCACACCACAACCGCGCGCGGCCGATGTCCCGCGATCCTGCCCCGGGCACTACGACACCACTAAAACAAAGGACTAGAAAACAGCTTTACCCATTTCTCCCCGCTCCCCTTACCTATGGAGCTGGTGCTATAAGCCACGGCAGCTTGTCAAAACGTTGGCGCCGCTATCTCCTGCCCACAATTGCCATCTCGAAGGCCACGGTTTGCTCTAAACGTACTGCGGCGGAGGACGGGCAGTCGGTTCAATGCAATCGCCCTTCCCGGTCATCTGCAACAGCGCGTACCTCATGACGATTAATGTAATTGGCCCTCCTCTGTCGTACGGCCTCTGACAGGGCGCCATCTGACACGAGTTACAATTTTTACCGCGAGTTACACCCTTTGACCTTTCTGCGAAGCGCAGCTGAGTCTTTCTGCCACCATGGTGACTTGCCCACACAGGCTCATTCGCCAGTCGCGTCGTTTTCACTTGTTGCGACTCCCGTGACGCCATTTGCACGCACGGTCGGCCCGCGATATCGCCTGCACTGTCAACCAAAAGTTCACCTGCTACCGCATCATGAGCGCGCACTCCCGCGCGTTCGCCAGTCTCCCTCGACGTAGCGCCGCCAGTTTGCTCGCGCCTGGGCTCTTCGCGCTCTGGAGCATTTGTATGCCTGCGGTACCCTCTTTCAGCGCTAGCGCTACCGGTCTGGTCTACTGGGGTGGCCGTTATAGCCGCAGCTGCGTCTGCGCGCTCCTCTTTTTTGCCGCTATCCTCATTCAGTGCAGTCACTACTGACACTGCGGTTGCCCCTTCCAAACACTCCGGAGGTCTGACATCCTCGATGACCGCATCTTTCCCGGGTGCTAGCCTGCTCGCCACAGCGCAGAGACTTCCACTGCAAAACTTGTCTTCATAAGCTTCCTTCAAATCGCCAGAGCGCTCCTCTGACACGTTGACATCTGCCTCCTCTTTCTTGATCGCGGTCGCCGTGTCACCACTCGGGCTTTCCAGTATCGCTCTCTGGCCTATCTCCTGTCTCACAAATGCGACCTCAGTGCCACCACTCGAGCCTTCCAGTCTGCGGACTGCCTCTACCGCTCTCTGGCCTATCTCGAAATGCTGCGCGATGCCCGCCCCATTATCCGGACGCACCCCCTCTTGTATTACACCGTCCACCGCCTCCCCGACCTCTCTCTCGTACCGAAATATTTCAGTTGCCAATTCTACTTCTGAAATTTTCAATTTTAATTTCAACAACGCCATCTCATCGGCGAAAGACAACACTGACCCTCCGCTGCCGCGTGCTACCTCGGCGTTCGCAACCAGCTCCATCTGCCTCCCTCCTACTCGTCTGTTCCCGTCCTCCCCGCTCACACGACTGCCACAGTGCCCAGCGGAAGGACCTACAAGACACCAACCTGCTTCCCTGTAGGAGATGGCTTGGCCTGCTGGTCCACGCCCGAGATGGTCGAACAGCCCTGAGTCCTTTGTTGCCATCTTGATGAGTCCAATGACCGGTCCGCTTCCCGTCGGGAGACCCTGTCGACTGCGCCAGTCAGGCAGGTTCCTTTCCTCCCTTCACTCCTTTCTCTTCTGCTCCCGATTCAGCCAGACCACATGAAGGTTTCAGATTACAAAGTGCCGAATTGATTGACTTCTATTCATAACTGCGGTGACACCACTCTGCCGTCGGGATGCGGCCTCTCGTCACGGCATCCACGACCCGTCTGTCCAGTCCTTCTCGGTCGTCTCTCCTCTCTTCCCCGTCCTCCTTTCCAGCTTGCTCTCCCTCGTCCTTGCTTCCCCACTGCTCCCTTCGGTCGGGTAATAATAATAATTGGTGTTTTAGGGGAAAAAATGGCGCAGTATCTGTCTCATATATCGTTGGACACCTGAACCGCGCCGTAAGGGAAGGGATAAAGGAGGGAGTGAAAGATGAAAGGAAGAAGAGGTGCCGTAGTGGAGGGCTCCGGAATAATTTCGGCCACCTGGGGATCTTTAACGTGCACTGACATCACACAGCACACGGACGCCTTAGCGTTTTTCCTCCATTAAAACGCAGCCGCCGCGGTCGGGTTCGAAGCCGGGAACTCCGGATCAGTAGCCGAGCGCTCTAACCACTGAGACACCGCGGCGGGTCGGTCGGCTCCCTGGGAAGGCATCTTGAGCTGGTTCACGTCGTTACGGAGGCTGCGCGCAGACCTTGGTCTTATCGGATCATGCCCCCATAACTGCTTTAGGGGAGGGTTTCGTCCGTCGCCGCTTAGCGGCAAGCACACACACAGAAACACAAAGCGGCGGCTGGTTCTTGGGCGAGCCGAATCGCCCGCGCGTACACGCACACAACCTCGGCGGCCGTTTCTTCCGGCTACGTTCGCATGCGATGCGGCCGCGCGCCCGACAGTAACTCTCCTTGTTTTTTCGCTTCCCGGGCAGCTCTTTCATTCATCTTCGCTTCCTTCCTATATACTCTTTCCCACGCGAATGCTTGTCTGCTTTCTTTTTGCAGTTTATCTTACTGTCCATAGCGGTCTGCCTCGGTGCTCTTATTTGCTTCGCCCTTTTATCCGATGGCGATCCCTCGTACACGTCTTTGGCTCTGAATCTAATGGCACAATCGGGGCTGACAACGCGATTGATTTTGCTGCTGTCGTTTTGCCGGGGACTCAGATGCTTCCGATGGTGGCAAGCCGTTTTCGCGCGCTTGTCCTTTCTGTCCTTTCCGCAGCACCACTCTTTCTTATACATGCCTTTTACGGTTGCTCTACTGTTGCACTAAATGCTTCATCTTCGGAAGCAGAGGCGGCTTCCGTAGCCTAGGTAACCTAGGTTCCTGTTCTCTGAAAATGTCACTCTCATTGTCGACCGATTCACCTGTGCTATCTGGCTCATGCTTGTCTTTGGTGCCGTTGCTGACCTCCCCGAGCCTGCTCTCTTCTTTCTCAGCGTCTCTTAGTGCACTATCGTCCTCACCACCATCTCGGATGAAATGACGTCTACAAACTCCATGTCGTCTGGAAGGTCCTGTACCCCTTATCTTCTTCAGGCGCTAACGAACCAGTGTTCTCTCCTGATACGAGTGCTTGTTGGCAGCTCTCCTCTCGTCTTTGACGCTATTGAGCCGACGCAAGTGGCGGTCGGCCTTGCACTCAATAGCGGTGTTGCCGCCATTGAAGCTGCTTTCTGGACTGCCCCTAAGCTCGCACCAGTGCGAAAGCACCAGACTCGTTTTGCATTGCTGTCCGCAAACACTAGCGTACAACTCAGCGTCCGCAAGCTCGGTATGCGCCAGCTTCCGTTGGCTGGAAGTTTCAGGTTTTGCATTTTGTTTTGAATGTGGTGCACAACACGGTGTGTTATCCTCTTTGACTTCGATTGCTGCGGCACTGGCCTTTTCATTAATGTCCAGTGGGTCTTCCTCTCCGCCGCGCTCTGAACCCCTCCAGCATTTGGCACGTTAGTAAATCCACTTCCCGATAACTCCGCTCGTCTCTCAATGGGCGAGACCGCTGTTATAGCACCTACAAATGATCTGGATACCTTATCCGAAGGTAGACATGTCTCCTCAGTTGGTGAATGAGGGACATCTTCCCCTTTTGTAGCAGCAGTTACATCTACCAGGTATGAGCTAACTTTTATGCCTCACTGGGAGGGATGTTCTACAGCTACGCAATCTACCTCCTTGTCAAGACCATCCCAACCTTCCGAATTTTCATGCGATTTTAAAATATAGGCTTTAAGGTGGTGCGCAAAATAGAAGTACCACTTGCTACCTTCACTTTCATACATTTTCAGGAGATCCAGTGGAGAGAGCTGACACTTACGCAATTAAATACTTTTGATCCCATCCCAGCTGTCTATGCCATCGACTAACGAGTCTTTAGCCATGTCAGACGTTTAGTTGAAATGAAGGGCTACCAAAAACTGTGCCCAACCATTCTGTTCAATGCGCTTTCTCTCGCCGATGCGCTTGGAATCGCCTGGTATTTCGCCATATTCTCGGTGATCACGAAGGGCCGCAGCCTGTCTCTTGGCTGCCGACTGCTAGTCTCACGCAGCACGGATAATGTTTCATTCCTCTCAAAACTCTTCCGCAGCGCTTCGAGCTCAACCTGTTTCAATACCCGAGCATGTTGCTCCTGTCTTTCAGCCTGTTCGCGAGCAAGACACTCTTTTCAGTGGACGAGTTCGCGAGCTAGGCGTTCTTTTGCCTCACGCTTCAAGGCGTGTCTAGCCTCGCGCTCAAGTCGTTCTCTAGCCTCGCACTCAAGGTGTTCCTCGGCCTCCTTGCGCTCACACTCAAAGCGTCCTCTGATCTCAGCCAAGGCCTCATGGGCTTCCTCAGCCGTTAAGCCCTCCGCCCGCATGATCTCAAGAATTGCGTGCTTTTGTTTTGCGGGGCATAAATCAATGCTCAACTCTTCACAGGTTCGGTGAGTTCCTTCCTTTTAAGGTTCTCCACCGTTCACGCTAGCCTCGTACTGCTTGCCCTTTTTCTGGTATTCCCTTGCCGTTCACTATAGAGCTACTAGTATGACATGCGCAAGCATTTCCTTTCACAAAGCCTTGTTTACTCCCTTCGCACCAGCTTTAGATTCAAAGCACTCGTACTAGGCTCGAAACAACAAAGTTCACTCCAGTGCTTCACACAGCACTACTCTAGGCCACATGTTTATGGTTCATGTGTGTTTTACTTACCAAAGCGACTCGGGCTACAGGAGACGCCGTAGTGAAGCGCTCCGGAAATTGCGACCTTCTGTGGTTCTTTAACCTGCAGTGACATCGAACAGTACATGTTCCTGTAGAATTTCGCCTCCATCGAAATTCGACAGCCGCTGCTAGGATCGAACCCGCGTCTTTCGGGCCAGCAGCCGAGCGCCATAACCACTCAGCCACCCCGGCGGCACTGCGGGCTACAATAACGTGTGCTAGAGTAGTCTGGCGAATTGCGGTGAAAACATGAGGCACTCACCGAATCGAGCTAGCTGACGCCGGTTGTTCGTGCAGCTGCTATCCATTGTTAGAATTGGGCATCTCAGCCTGTTGGCACTGTTGCGCAGAGCTGAGAGACGAAACGGAAAGGCGACGTTGAGTGAACGAAACATTTATGTGCAATATAAACAAGGCTGTTAAATTATCGGTACTGGGGCCAAGAGCCCAACAGGCTCGCTCAAAGGGACACATCGACGCTCCGGGAGAATGTGTCGCTTAATGTCTCCGTCTGCTCGTCGGCTGCTCTCGTCCGGCGCGGCGCGGTTTTACAGCCTCCGGTGACCGTTGCAGCAGCCAGCTGTTCAAACTATCTAGTCAGGTGACGCCACTGCTCCCTGTTCGAATTTGACGAATGGACGAGTAGAGCTCGGTCGTTCGAAGTTTGCGGTCGGGAAATGGCTGCCGGCGAATCGTCGATGCGTTCCGTGCCGGCGCTTGCGAGAGGGGAGCGGGAGGATTCCGCTAGAAAAGCCTGCAAGGCGCGATATGTTCAAGAGTTTGGGCTTGCTTTGCGCAATGGCGGGCGCACGGCGCTGGCTCCTACGGATGCCTTGCGGAATGCGTGCTCAGGCAAACATCATGTCACCTCGAACGATGGGTGATGTAAACTGAGCAATTGGTCAGTTCATACTCGCTGCGAAGTTCACTAACAAAGTGATAACTGATTAGAATACTTTCGTAGATAGCTATAAAGCCTAAACCATTGTTATGAAATTGCATACAGATCGCAACAACTAATATATTTTCTCAAAAGCCTTCAGAAGCCAACCACGTCAGAGTAAGAGCAATAAACTGTCACAGATGGCATATATGCTAATTATATCGGCTGCACAATAGTTTAGTAATTTCATAAAAAATGTCACACCGCAGCAGCAAATCGTGAAGCTCTCGCTACATTATTTGTGTGCCATAAGAAATTAGTTACAAGCAAATCATGTGATATGTACAAGACAGCCCTTAGAGAATAAAGGCTGTGGTAAAAATTAATTTCGAACACATTGTATTAACTTCATATAAATTTTGCATTTTTTTGTCCCCATGCCTAAATTGCAATACGCGTGCTGTCTATATTTGCTATTAGTATTATTTTGAACATTTTTACAACTGCATCAAACATACTTTGTCTGTCGGCTTAGTATATTTATTATCTATAAAAACATACTAAAATGTACAATTAATACATTACATTGCATCAAATACACTAAGACAGTTATTACATTAAAAATACCCTAAATATATACAATAATTACATTACAATACATTTAAATACACTAAGATATACAATTAATGCAGTAAATTTATATTCGCTACTAGGTGCACTAGTTGGATACGCCGGATGGTACTGATCAATGTTCTCAACAGCAAAGAATCACTGAACTGGCTATAAGCATCAGGAGACACACAATCCCAAAATAAGCACGTTGTTTACTTATTTATTCAAAAATGCTGTCAATCCTCGTGCAAGGGTTCTTACAGAGAGGGTATGAAAACTTCATAGAAAAACAGCATTATTCACAAGCACTGAATACATCAGCATGAAATGGTAAATTCAGTCAAGGATCAAATGGCACTTTCAAGCAGATCCAGAGATCGTTCAAAATCTTATCACTTTGTTCTACAACACTATTTGGCAAGTCATTCCACATTTCAAGAAGTCATCGACAAGTGGATGACAGTGGAAGTTCAAGTGACGGGCCTGAACGGGAATGATGTCGCCACACAGGAAATGCCGACGGAAAGTGAGTCAGCGAATAAGAACGGCTCCCACAAGCTGTTGCTGTTGCTGTTGTTGCTGTCAGGAAGAAACAAAAGGAAAGTGCACATGCCTGCTCACTGGCTCAAGACGAGCCACAATCGCTACCACGTGCAGATAGTAGGAGAGTTGAAAGATGGCATAGAAAGACAGGATAGTAAAGACGCGCTAAAGAAAAGGCCGATCCCGGAGGTAGTGCAATACCGGGCCATCCGGTGGCGGGAGTGAAGAATCCTTCAAACTCTCCGCCACATTTCCAAAAATAAGTCCAATTATACCCGTGACAGATTGAAGAGAAGTTTATTTACCACGGGAATGAAAGGGACTGGCATCCTTCGCAAAAACAAAAGCACAGAAAGGCGACTAATGTCGCCCAACCTAATGACATGCTTTGGTGACTAGCGTCACCCTACTTATGCAAAAATGCACGTTGGCAAAAAATGCACAAATACATAATCCATGAATGTCCAAATTCTATAGATGGTCTATACGCGCGGGGGGAAGCACGCGGGGCATTTAAGCACAACACAGCGCTCACAATCGCCGCACACAAAGATCGCACGGCACACTCAGTATGGCAGGAGCTGCACGGTGACGCGGCACCTGCTTGTGTTGATGAACCGAGTGCTCCATCGGCGCAGGAATTCTTCCTCGTCGAGAGTGAGCCAGTCTAAGCACGCCTGTTCGAACAGGCGTGCTCTCACCTGTGGGGATACACGCGAATCCCTTGTCCCATGGTAACGGCCGCGCGTAATTATCACACGATGTTATGCGCGCGCTGTTTGGGAGGTTTGCAAGGGAGGGCACTCACGCCGCCCCCGATTCTTTTCGCGCCCCCGCAGCGACGCCGCCGCGGAGACTTTCTCCCTTTCCCCTCTTTCATGGAAAGACCTCCTCTCCACATCCCTGTAAAAGGCGCGGTCGCGCGATTCTCCTGGGGCCCGGGTATCTTCTGGCGGGAGCCGCGCACACGCGCGGACGCAGATCTGCCACGGAGACCGCTGCCATTATCGCCCGGCCACCGTGTGTGAACTGACCGCCGCGGGCCGCGAACGAGGAGCCACGCGAGGTGAGCGGAACCTTTCTCCCCCACCGTTTTGTGTGCGCTCCACACTTTTTGTGCATTTCACCCCCGTACGAGAGCGGAACACTCCCTCGTTGCGGCGGTTGTTTTGTTGCTTGCTGCTAATTGTATTGCTCGGGAGCAATAAACGCTCATCCGCGTAGCATACTCGTGTTTGTCTCCTCTGGCCCGAACCCGGCGTGGTTGCGACTTACCGCACCGCGTGTTGGGGGTCACAGCTCTGACTTGTAGGGCTGGCACGCTGGTGCTAGAGAGCGACTACTGCTTCTAGCCCCTTTGAGCGTTATTACAAGAATAACCCCCATATTCTTGGCGCCCAACGTGGGGCCAGAGGTGTGACAAACCGAGTGTCTGTGTGACCGACTGCCGACACACAGGCTAGCCATGGCGGCCAGCGGGATTGACTTCCAGTCCCTGCTGTGGTTGTCCGATATGGCATCTCAGCAGCAACAGGTTGACGCGGCAGTAACAACTACTGCTGACGTATTCGCAGTGGCTGACGCTAACCCCTGCGATCTAATATTGTTTGACCCGAGCGGTGATTCACGCGACGCACTGGCTCAGACGAGCGGCGACGCTAGGCACTTCTCGCCAAGCGCTATGCCGCCAGGTATGGAGAGCACGGCGCAACCTGCGCAGCCTTGCTCATCCCACGCGGCCCCTCAGTCAGAACTTCCTGGCCAGGCCAACCCCCAAGAGGCTGTGTTGCGCAACGCCTTGCGCCGCTTAGAGAGTCTCACGGGTATCGTGCAGAACAACCTGCAAACACCCGCTCCAGTGGCGAGACCTAGGCTTCGGGTGGACCTTCCCAGCTGCGGTGGCTATCATGATCCTGTCAGTGCCAACGAGTACCTGGATCGCATGCTGAACTACCAGCAGGCGACGGGGCTTACCGATGGCGAGGTTTTGGCGCGTGTCGTGCCAGTCTCACTGACTGAGCACGCTGCCCGCTGGTTCCGCCTCACTGGCCACCGGTCACGCACAATGGAGGAGTTCCGAGCGAGGTTTCGCAAGGCGTTCTTGCCCGCGGATTACGACCGTCGTCTGCGGCGCGAGTTGGAGCTGCGTACTCTGCATCCGGACGAATCCTTGCTTGAGTACGTGAGGGTGATGGACGAACTTTATCGTATCGCAGACCCCTCAGCTCCGAACGGCGAGAAGGTAGAGCGCGTCACGCGACAAGCTCACCCTACCTTCGCAGCCTACCTACGAGGCGTGCAGTTCAGGAACTTGGACGAACTCGCCTCGGCAGCCAAGCGCATACAGGCGGACATACTCGCCTCCCGCGCGTATCGGCCACCACCGCCAGCGTCGCAGGGACTTGAGCCGCGATGCGCCTGGAACGGAGACACTTTTCGCATTCGTTCCCGGGGAGCCGAAACGGTTGCATTCAGTGACGGGCATCTGAGAAACGGTTGTGAATTGTCTGATCGAGCTCTCGACCCATACACGTATGCTATGCGAGCCGCACACGCTGCGCGTAGCCGAGGTACGCAGAATCGGGACCGACATGCCGACCCGAGGACCCTAGAGCAAAGGGCAACTGCGACAGTACGCCCGGCAGGGACGAACGGTCAACCGGCGCGAGGCGACAACTGCCCCGTCCGGCAACGGCCGAACACCCTCTGCTACCAGTGCAACCAACGAGGGCACTACGCCCGGGAATGCAGACGCCCCGTGAACCGAGAGCACGCGCTTTCGGGAAACGAACGGAGCCGCCGGTGAGCAACACTGCACAGCCGGTGGCGTCAACAGCGGTGCTCAGTGAGTCACACGAACTCCTAGCCCCGCTGGCTTGTCGTTTGGAACCACCCAGCGACACGCCAGCCCTGCTTATTGAGCTTACGGTTGCTCGACGTAAGTTCATGGCTTTGCAAGACACAGGAGCGAGCGCATCTCTGTTTGGCGACGAGGTATGCGAGCATCTTCGTCGGAACGGACTCCGACTGCGAGCGAGCAACCTCACGTTCTGATTGGCCAGCGGCACAGCGCACGCGAGAGGTGCCGCGCGGCTTCTGGTGCGGTGGGAGAAACGAGTCAGGCGCCAGCGCTTCGCTCACCTCCCCGGCCTATTTGGTTCCAATTATTTTTGGTAGAGACTTCCTCGCCAAGACGGGCATTGTTATTGACGTCTGCAACGGAGGATATAGGGAGCGAGCATGTGGCACCCTGAAGCCTTTCGTTAAACCCCCAAAAGCGTCTGAAGCACATTCGCTTTCCGATGCTACGCGAGCAGACGTACGCAACGACCGCCCGAAAAAGCCCCTCGAAACGCCTTCGGCCGAGCTGCCATACCAGCCGGCCGACCGCGCCGAGAGGAAAAGCGCGGAAGGGAACCCCTCCCTTCCCGTGCGACCCCCTGTCCCTCCTGCGGTGGCACTCTGCGCCGCGGCGGCATGCAGGCCTTCCAACCCGCTCCTGAACAACTCAGGCGGTTTGTCGGGGGAGGAAAAAGCGCGCTTGTCTCTGCTCCTTAACGAATACGACGCTGTATTCACGGAGCGGCCTGGCTGCACTACGCTGGTTAGGCACAAAATTGAGACAGGCGACGCCGTTCCGCGGAAGTGCAATCCTCGGCCCGTCAGCTTGGCTAAGAGGAAAGCGCTCGATCACGCTCTGGACGAACTTCTCGACACAGGCGTTGTGGAACGTTTAAACAGCCCCTGGGGGTTTCTAGTGGTGCTTGTGCCCAAAAAGGATGGAACTACCCGCCTTTGTGTGGACTATCGACGCCTGAACGAGGTGACACGGAAGGACGCATACCCACTTCCGAGCATTCCCTCGATCGTGTCTAATGTTGGTGGAGCGAAGTACTTCACTACGCTCGATGCCAGCAGAGGATACTTTCAGGTGGAGATGACTCCTGGTGACCGAGAGAAAACAGCTTTCACTTGTCACAGGGGACTTTTCCAGTTTACCCGAATGCCTTTCGGCCTGGTCGGAGCGCCCGCCACGTACCAGCGTCTCATGGACCGTGTCCTAGGCGATGCAAGGTGGCACCACGCTCTTGCTTGCCTGGATGACATTGTCGTGTAATCTGCAACCTTTGATGAGCACTTACGCCATCTCAGGGATGTACTGGAAAGGCTGAGGTCGGCGAAAATCACTCTGAACCCGAACAAGACCCAGATAGCGGCGACCCGAATAACACTGCTGGGGTTCACACTAGTCAAAGGACGCATTTTGCCGTGCGAGGACAAGCTGCGGGCTATATTGCAGTTCCCGTCGCCGGCAGACATAGGCGGACTGAGACGCTTTCTGGGGCTGGTGAACTTTTATCGCCACTTTATCCCAGATTGCGCATCTCTGCAAGCCCCCTTAACGGCATTGTTGAGGAAAGGTGTGAAGTGGCATTGGGGACCCGAGCAAGAGGCGGCACTATGCCATCTCACTTGCGCGCTCGCGGAAACCACAGAGCTGAGGCTGCCTGACCTGAACAGGAAATTTGTGATCCACACGGACGCTTGTGACCTGGACTTAGGAGCAGTCCTTCTTCAAGAGCACGAAGGTAGCCTGAGACCGGTGGCGTTCGCTAGCCGATCATTAACTCCCGCAGAGAGAAACTATTCCGTGACAGAAAAGGAATGTCTCGCGATTATCTTCGCTCTGTGGAAGTTCGACTATTATGTCGACGGAGTCGCCTTCGTGATTGAGACTGATCACATGGCACTCACGTGGCTGAGGCGCCTAGGCGAGCCGAGCGGACGCCTAGCGCGATGGGCGCTACTCCTCCAGCGTTACGACTTTACCTTACGCTACAGGAGGGGTAAAAACAAACGTGGTGGCGGACGCACTTTTGCGCGCGCCCGTTGATGGCGTGGGAAGTAACAGCACTGCCCACTCCGCCGTGCCCGACAGCCGGAGCAGCGCGACTGCCGCGAAGCTCACCCAACGCCCCGAGGGAAGGGACTACCCGCCTTCCCAGGGCGAAAGCGTGAACCACTTGGAATTCGACAGTTCAGTGGTGAGTGTTTTCAGCAGAAAGGAGCTGTTGGAGGCACAGCGGGAGGATCCATTTTGTCTAAAAGTGTTCGACGGGCTCAGGGAGCCAGGCCGCGCGGCCGCGGCGCACATGGAGGCAACTGGTATTGTTGTCCGTGCGGGGCGCTCGAACACAGCTGGTAATGCTGTGAGCGCGAAGGATTCCTATCTGCTCGACTCCGATGGCATCCTGCTGAGATATATCCCCTCCGAGAAGGATACACAAGAGTCCTTCAAGGTGGTGATACCACGCACAATGAGAGGAGCACTTTTACGCTACTTTCATGACACGTGCATCACCGGGCATGCGAGTGGCTCTAAGACTAACCTCAAGTTGTGCCGCCTCGCTACCTGGCCAGGCATGAAGCGGGATGCGATTCGCTACGCCCGCTCGTGCGACGTGTGCCAATGGGTCAAGCCGCGTGGTGGATGCACACCCGGGCTTATGCAGCCGATCAATAGACAGAGTCCTCGGCAAATTGCGGCTTGCGACGTCATGGGACCTTACCCGAGGACTCCGAGTGGAAACCACTTCCTGCTCGTTGTACAGACCATTTCAGCAAATGGGTGGAACTGTTCCCACTTCGAAGGCTGACGGCACGCGTAATCATGGGGAAGCTGATCGAGGTGTTCACACGATTCGGCTACCCCGGGCAGTGATAGCGGATAATACATCGTACTTCACTGCCAAACTCTTCGTGGACTCCTGTGCGGCCCTTGGCATTAAGCACAGGAGAACAACAACGTACCATGCCCAGGCGAATCCCACGGAACGCGTGAACCACAACATCAAGCACATGCTCGTTGCATTTGCGGAGACGCACAGCGACTGGGACCCCTGTCTCCCCGAGATTGGGTTTGCTCTCAGGTCGACCGTGAACCGCTCGACTGGGTACACACCTGCCGCTCTCAACCTTGGCAGGGAGCTGACGAACCCTGTAGAACTCACTCTCCAGGTTCGCGGCAACACCCCGATTGCTTCGTCGGCACGCGCCGACTACGCGACCGGGCTGCGCGCGAGGATGACGGAGGCTTTACACAAAGCCCGCCGAAATCTGAGCACTGCTCGGGCCCAGCAGAAGGCGCAGTATGATCGCTCTCACCGGGAAATTCACTAAAAATCGGGTGACCTGGTTTTGAGGCGAAATCACGTCCTGAGCGACGCCAGTAAGAAATTCTCTTTTTCTCTGGCGGCGAAATGGACGGGCCCGTATTTAGTTCGGGATAAACTTTCCTCTCTCGTCTACAGGCTGGCGGACTTGACGCTAAGACCGACTGGCGGACCGGTGCATGTCTGTGATCTCAAACCCTACTATGACAAAAGGAACGAGTGGCCGGTGGAGAACACCCTCCCCCGCCAGCAGGCAGCCGCACCGAGAGGCAGGGCTCGACAACAGAGCCCAGCGCCTCTTTACAACTTTCGCCAAAGGCAGAACTAGCTCTGGCCGAGGCGCAGGGAGTAATTTCTCCTGCTTAATATGGACGGAACACCCCTTTCATATTTCGCGCTATCGCTTCCAGAGCGAGCACACGCTTTCTCTTTGGAAAAGACCGAGCGGGGTTAGATTAACCTAAACTAAAAAAATGTTAAATGTAAAAATAACTAGAAAGAAAAGATAGCCTTGCAGCCGCAGGCCAGCCTTCGCAGCGAGCCCGGAGGAGAGCTGACGGACGCTGAGACGACCATTGCTGCTTCGAACATCCAAAGCCAGGCCGTTCGGAGAACGGCCGCATTCCAGAGCCAAGATCCCGCTGTCACCGCCAAGCAACCAGGCTGAAAACAAACAGCTTCCGGTCGGCCGCGGGACGAGCGAGCGAAAATTCGGGGAAGCCGGCGCCAGTGTCTTTCACAGCGAATGCTGCAGCAAAGAAGCCGCCTTTGGGTCCCCCGTTCCCCGCGACAGAGGCTTCGCCCACGAAAGCAGCTTGGCACCCCGTTGGGACTACCTCGCAAGCCCTCGGCGGCCGCGGGAAAATGGGTCGACGCGCCTTTGCCGGCCCCGCCGAGATTAAAAGTAGAGCCAAGAGCGAACGGTGCAACCACCTGAATGGAGGCCTGCTGCACGCTGTGCAGGGGGACTGTGCAACTCTGCCTGCCGCCCGCGCGTCCCGTGAAGGCTGCCCTAGCCGAGTGACCCTCTGAAGCGGGACCAGCGGTTATCAACCCCCTTCAGTGCTTGGCTCCACTTGGCGTCCATGGCGGTCGTCTGGACTACCTTCCTGTCCTGGCGTCCAAGGCCTTCGATGACGGCACCTGTGGCTGTGAGCTGAAACTTTTCTTAATTGGTTTTAGAGTTAAACGGCGTTTCGCCGGCCCCCCTCGGTACACCCCTCGGTGAACGCGGTCCTTCTTGGCCGTAGGGCAGTTTTAAGGAGGGGGGATGTGGGGATACACGCGAATCCCTTGTCCCATGGTAACGGCCGCGCATAATTATCACGCGATGTTATGCGCGCGCTGTTCGGGAGGTTTGCAAGGGAGGGCACTCACGCCGCCCTCGCTTCCTTTCGCGCCCCCACAGCGACGCCGCCGCGGAGACTTGACCTCTTTCCCCTCTTCGACGGAAAGACCTCCTCTCCACATCCCTGGAGAAGGCGCGGTCGCGCGGTTCTCCTGGGGCCAGGGTGTCTTCTGGCGGGAGCCGCGCACACGCGCGGACGCAGATCTGCCACGTAGACCGCTGCCATTATCGCCCGGCCACCATGTGTGAACTGACCGCCGCGGGCCACGAGCGAGGAGCCACGCGAGGTGAGCGGAACCTTTCTCCCCCACCGTTTTGTGTGCGCTCCACCCTTTTTGTGCATTTCACCCTCGTACGCGACTGAAACACTCCCTCGTTGCGGCGGCTGTTTTGTTGCTAGCTGCTAATTATATTGCTGGGGAGCAATAAACGCTCATCCGAGTAGCATACTCGTGTTTGTCCCCTCTGGCCCGAACCCGGCGTGGTTGCGACTTACCGCACCGCGGGTTGGGGGTCACAGCTCTGACTTGTAGGGCTGGCACGCTGGTGCTAGAGAGCGACTACTGCTTCTAGCCCCCTTGAGCGTTATTACAAGAATAACCCCCATAAATCATCAGCAACAATGGGAACATGGCCTGCTGGGGTCGACCCTGCAAGGAAGCCAGGCCTTTCTGCAGCCACAAAACAAAGGCACCCACACACAGCAGAAGCCCCACAAACGACTCACGTACGTGGCCTGGTGCGGTAGTTCAAGGTGACAAAACACATACGTGACATGAGCCGCCAAAACGTTCTAGCAACCACGCACTCAAACATGGCATGCTGTAAGGTTTCAGTGTTGCCACACTGAGGACACCGCGAAGAAGGGGCGATGCCCCACGCTGCGACACCTACTCCCGTGGGCAAGACCCTCCAGCCTCGCAGCCAGCCGAACTCACGAACGTCTTGTGGAAGAGTGCTAGACGTCAAATCTCGCCACCGCACCCGCCTGCTCCGTTCGAGCTATTCTGGTGCAGCCTCCTGGATAGCGAGGAGCTCGCAAACACGGGAGGCCTGTGTCTTAGTGGCGTCGACCTCGGGCAGAGCGGCTGTGAGAGACTGGCCTCCGGACAGACATACCTAAAGAACCTCGCCTGCTGTTCGGCTGAAAGACCTGTTACTTGACCAAAAAAGAGGCGCCGCGACGTCCCAAGAAGGTAGAAGTCCCCTCCCCGGGTAGTCGGTGACGTTGATCAGGTCGCGGACGCCTCGGACAGCAAGAACACTGCACATTGTGCGTAAATCGGGCAAGCTGAACCCGCCCATGCGCATGGGAATGCGGAGGAGCGCGCGAGCGATGGTCACCGTCTTTCCCGCCCAGAAAAATGCGCCACAAAGTGTGGCCAAGCGACGCGTGAATGTGCGCGGCGGACAGGCGACGCGAGCTGCGTAGAAGAGTGGCGCGCACACAGATGGTCTAATAATAAAAGCACGCTCAGACAGCGACAAGCGAAAACGCGCTGCCACTGCGAGACGTCGCTCTGCGGTCGTTCTTAACTGCGACAACGACTCGCGAGCTACCTCTCCTGAGGAGAGGAACACGATGCCAAGAACCTTAACCGCCGAGACCCACTCTACGTCGCCCAGCAGGTCTGACGTAAAACCGCCAAAGCGCAGAGCTCTGCTCTTGCCCCTGTTAAGCAGGGCGCCGGACATCTCGCTGTAACACGCAAAAAGCCGTAAGAACGCTGCGCAGCTTTCCTCGTCCCGCAAATCTGGGACACGTAGTCAGCGTACGCGGACACCTTCACCTGACCTTGGCCAGGCAAAGGGAACCCACGCACAGATGGACACTCCACTACACGGCGTAGGAGTGGGTCTAAACACAACACGAATAGCATAGGTGACATGGGACAACCCTGTCGTATGCCGCGCTCGATATTGAAGCGGTCGCTCAACGAGCCGTTAAAAAGCAGCCGAGCTGTAAGGCCGGAATACAGCCGCGCTAACCGCGCCACGAACTCGGGCGGAAAGCCGAAAGCCCCGAGAACTCCAAAAAGGTAGCGGTGCTCGACTCGGTCGAAGGCTTTAGCCTAATCAAGTGAGACGAAACAACCCGGTATTCCCGTTCTCGAGGTGAACGTGAACAAGTCACGCGTTAGTTCGAGAGACGAGAACACCGATCGTCCGTGCACACTGCATGTATGTGCACGGCTTATGAGCTCCGCTGAAACAGTACTCAACCTTTTAGCCAGAAGTGACGCCACAATATTGTGATCTGCATTGAGCAGTGTGATCGGGCGTCACGCCTCAGGGTCAGATTGGCACCCGCCAGGCTTAAGGATGAGCACAATACGGCTCTCTCTGAAGGACTCGGGCCTCTCGCCGTCCCTGACGAAGGCGTTCACCATCTGGAGAAGGTGTTCCTCCAGGACGGTGTAAAACCTCGCATAAAAGCTGATGGGAATGCCGTCAGGGCCTGGAGCTGAGGCGGCGTTCATGCCTTTAACTGTGGCAGAGTTCTTCTGAGCTCACCGGAGCGCTGAGCTGTGAGCCTACATCTCTCGGCACTTGCGGCAGCTGGCCGAAAAAACTGCGTAAAGCGTCCGCGAAGGAAGCGGCGTCCCACCGTCCGGCCTCAGAAACAAACAGCTGTGAGAAGTGACGCTTGAAAGCGGCAGAGATGACAGCCGCGCTGCTGCTCCTGGAATCGTCCGGCAAACCGACCTCCTCCACGCGAACCTGTCGTGTCTCATCAAGGCTACCTGCGCGCACCTGCCGCGGCACAGTTGAATCTGACACAGGTCTACCCTGCACTAGTGCTTGACTTGCTGCCCGCGAGGACTGGCGTAGTAGCATGTGGTAGCGCGCTTTTAAAAGGGCGAGGTAATCGCGCATGGCAAAGGTAAGCGGCGCGCCGCGCTGCACGACGCGAATACGGGCAAGGGTGGTGTTTATCTCCTCCGAGATTCGCCTCCTGCGCTGGCGCCCTTCGCTAACTAAAAGCGCCAACCATGTCAATTTGAGTTCATCCCAGGTGTTGGCATTTTCAACGCCTCCAACCGGGCCTCCCAACGCCTGTTCAATAGAAGTCACGCTCGACCAATCTGTCAGCAGACATGGATCCATACGCCAGGCGTCTACACGGGGGGCGCCAGCGCCCATGTCCAGTACTGCTGACAGAGGTCGATGGTCGCTAATACGTAGGGTGCCCGGGGGAAACGCGAGCACGTCACACGATACTACACAACAATCCAACTCGCTTGGAAACAGGACTTTGTCGAGACGACTAGCCGACCTGCCCCTCTGCAAAGTAGCACCAAAACTGTCATTATGTAGTTTTACCCACGCGTCAGTCAAATAAAATTGAATACAAATATCCCGCAAATGCCCCGGCGTAGGGTCGCCCCTGGCCTGGACCGCGAACATCACGAACAGGATCTATAACACAATTGAAATCTCAGAATAGAAAACAAGCATAACAGTCCAAAAAAAAGAATCTAACAAATTAAAGAAACTAGACGAATTAGAACGGCGGGCTGGTGCGTAGACCACTACCGCCCTGACACGCCTGCTACTCAAATATCCACCGCAAGTGTGCGGCCGTCTATGCCGTAAATGCAGTGCGCGCCAGAGCGAAAAGAGCTGTTAACAAAAAACCACACCAACACCGCACGAAACAGAAGTAGTTAACGAAAAAAAGGCATGAAGAAAAAAACTGGACTTAAAATCGGAGATCTCTTGTAAAGTAGGTTAGTTTCCTGTAAAAACAGGATGTCGGCGCCCTGCGCTCGGGCGAAGTGCATCACCTCTCTCTGCTTATCCGGCGACTTAAATCCCTGAACATTCAGGGAGAGAAGGTGCACCAACGTTATGATGGTGATACAGAGCGTCGTTGCCAGCTATATCCTTATTAATGAGGAAACCCACACCTAGTTCTCGTCTACCCTCTAACCCGCGATAGCACAGTATGTGTCCGTCCTTTAGTACTGTATACGCCTCACCTGTCCTCCTAACTTCGCTAAGCCCTATCACATCCCATTTAATTCCCGCTAGTTCCTCGAACAGCACTGCTAGGCTAGCCTCACTAGCTAAAGTTCTAGCGTTAAACGTTGCCAGGTTCAGATTCCAATGACGGCCTGTCCGGAGCCAGAGATTCTTAGCACCCTCCGCTGCGTCACAGGTCTGACCGCCGCCGTGGTCAGTTGCTCTGCAGCCGCTGGGGACTGAGGGCCGAGGGTTAATTGGTTTGATCATAGAAGGTTGTGGCCAAGTACTACACCAGGGTGGCCAAATCCTGCTCTGGTGAGAGAGTGCGTTGTCGGTTCTGGTCACCGAGATAAGGCCGCACTCCAGGCCTGGTTATGCAATTCCATCGACACGCGGTTTTTTTTTTAACCCGGTGGAGAATTGCGCGGCACCAGGATTTGAACCCCGGTCCTCTTGCACGCGAGGCGGATGTTCTACCTCTACGCCATCGCTGCAGGCGCAAAGTCAGCAATAAAATTCCAATAAGGAAAGGCGTCAGGCAAGGAGACACGATCTCGCCAATGCTGTTCACCGCATGTTTACAGGAGGTATTTCGAGGCCTGAATTGGGAACAGTTGGGAATAAGAATAAATGGAGAATACCTAAATAATCTGAGATTTGCTGATGACATTGCCTTGCTGAGTCACTCAGGAGGTGAACTGCAAATCATGATCAACGAGTTAGACAGGCAGAGCAGATCGATGGGTCTAAAAATTAACATGCAGAAAACCAAGGTAATATTCAGCACCCTAGCAAGGGAACAACAGTTCACAATTGGCAGCGAAAGCCTAGAAACTGTGCCGGAATACGTCTACTTAGGGCAGGTAGTGACAGCTGATCCGGATCATGAGAGGGAGATAACTAGAAGGATAAGAATGGGGTGGAGCGCATATGGCAAATTCTTGCAGATCATGAGTGGCAGTTTACCAATTTCCCTCAAGAGGAAAGTGTACAACAGCATAATCTTACCGGTACTCACCTACGGGGCAGAAACGTGCAGGCTAACGAAAAGAGTTCAGCTTAAGTTAAGGACAACGCAGCGAGCCATGGAAAGAAAAATGATAGGTGTAACGTTAAGAGATCGGAAGCGGGCAGAGTGGGTGAGGGAACAAACACGGGTTAATGACATCCTAGTCGAAATCAAGAGAAAGAAATGGGCTTGGGCAGGGCATGTAATGCGAAGGCAAGATAACCGCTGGTCTTTAAGGGTAACGGAGTGGGTTCCAAGAGAAAGTAAGCGTAGCAGGGGGCGCCAGAAGGTTAGATGGGCGGATGAGATTAAGAAGTTTGCAGGCAAAGGGTGGATGCAGCTGGCAAAGGATAGGGTTAATTGGAGAGACATGGGAGAGGCCTTTGCCCTGCAGTGGGTGTAGTAGGGCTGATGATGATGATGATGACAGAGCGTCGACGTTGACAGTACTCGTTTAGGGAGCCCCGCCATGAGCGAAGCCTGGGGCAGGCTTTTTTGCCTGGGGTAAGACAGCGCCATCGGAATAATCATCCTCGTCCCTCGCGTGCTTCCCCGCTAGCTTTCCTGTGTCCATTTCGGCCAGTGCTCATAGATCAAGCGGCTGGCTGACCGTCACGTGGTGACTCAGCGCCCCACTCGACGCCGCCCGAGTAGCGACCAGTGTTGGCGACAAGCCACCACCGGCTGGTTGCATCTCCTCTCCCTTGTGCTGGGGGCGGGGCGAATGGCAGAGCAGGCCTTGGTGTACCGAGGTGGAGAGGGCTTGGCGCTGCTCGCAGGTCAGGTCCCCCGTCAGACACAACACTGAACCGCTCAAAGACGGCCCGTCCTGATCCGTCAGAGACGAGGTAGACTCAGAGTCCTTGTTCGACTCGTCCTCCGAGCCGAAAGATGCGAGCGGCTCCGGCGAGAAGGCGCCCGTTGCATCAGAGACGGCGGCCGGGGACGAGGGGGAGTGAAAGGAGAAAAGCTCCGAGAAGCTCTCTGGTGGCGCGTCAACGGTGTGGTCCACGCTGGTGTGGCACGTGGGGGTGGCTGCCGGGGGGTTCGCGCTCTGCTCCTCTCGGGGGGTGTCGTCCGGGGGATTCGCAGTCTAATCCTCCCTGGGGGTGTCGACCGGGGCGCCCGCGGCCTAGTCCTCCCGGGTGGTGTCAGCCGGCCGTTGCTGGGCGGGGGGCCGCAAGTTGTCATTTCTAGGTCCCTTGGCCGGCCCAGGCCGGGGAGCCCCGGGCCCCCTGGCGGCGGCCGCATCCGCGTACGAACACGGCCGCAGGCAATCCGCCGCCGCGTGCGGCCCACCGCACCGCCTGCACATCGCCCGAAACCCGGCCGTGTCGTGGCCGAAGGCATCGCAACGCGAGCTTCGAGGCGTGCGACAAGCTGCGCCGACGTGGCCCTCCTGCCCGCAGCGGGAACAAACTTTGCGGACGCCTCTATAATCGCACATGGCGCGGTGCCCCAGGACAGAGATGAAATTGGGTACGGGCTTCTGCATTTTCATCCGGACCAGCCGCTGACCGTTGTCGACATGCCGCTGCCCCTTCAGGGTAGGGTGGGTGATCTCGAGCACTTTTCCGTAAGGGCTGAGTGCCGAGGCGAGCGAGGGGTCACCTACGAAGAGCAGCAGCCGGAACACCGTGATGTTCACGACCGCAGGACCCACGCAGGAGACCGGGACTGAGGTGCCGTTCATTGGGAAGGCACGCGCTGCGAGAGGCTTCTGAGCCGCCGCAGCCTAGACTACGGCGACGCAAAACTTGTAACCGCCCTGGTGCTGGAGAGACTCCAGCCCCTTCGGGCCGACAACAGCTTCGATGCCGTCGACTAAGTCGTCGGCCGAGGCCTCAGTCTTCAACGAGAATTTGAAGCAGTGCGGCTTCGGGGGAGGCGCGCGGAAGGTTGGTCCAACAGCGGGAACGGTAGAAACCATGCTGGAGCCGGGCCCGGGACCTGGATCAGCAGATGGGCAGCTCGTAGAGGGTGGGGGGGGGGGCCTCGGTCACCACCTCCACCAAGCTCCTGGGTAGGCTGGGCGGCCGGGATTCCCGGGCGACCGGCCAAATGCCTGGCGCCGGGACGACGATCCTCCAGGGGGATGGGGCCTCCTTCCGGGAGCGGGGCCCGGGGTCACTACGCTCCAGTCTCGTGGATTTGCCTCTCCGAAGACCAGCAGCCTGACGGCTTTGATCTTTGCCCGTGACAGATACTCTACGGGGTCCGGACATTCGCTCCCACAAGCGTGACACTTGTCTTGGCTTATATACCCCCCTCCCCGTGTCGAAACACATAATCTTACCCCGTGACGCATTTTTTGCGCAAAGACGTGCGGCCCCGAAATTACCCCACAAGTGTCGGAGTGGTCGGTTTCGAATCTCCGGTCTATCTAGAACTGAACTGTTAGTCGTTACTTGCGTCAGACATCCGTCAGGAATCGAACCATCAACCAACGATTACATGGGCGCCTATCGGAGCCGGTCGGCCTTGCCAGTCGGGGTCCTTTTCGCTGGCATGTTCGGGCCCCGAGTTGCGCATGGTGCATTTGGCGGTATAATGCTATCATGCTGTCCACGTGTAACTTGAATAAGTGGAGATTGCCTTCCTGCTAGAGTTACCTTAAACGAATGGACGAGAGAAAATCGAAAGTTCTCATTGTTCCCCGAAACGTGATTTCGAGCTCTAGGTTGTTCAACGGCAGCTTGAAGTTTGCTGCAAATATGCTGACGCGGACTACCCATTTGTTAGAATGAAGTATACTTTGCACGAATTAATTTCCTATTTACGAAAGCACACTTTCAATACATAGAAACGTGAATACGTATTTCAAACGGGTTCGAAGCATGCTTAAGCGACGTATTTTTGGCGAACTTTAATAATACGTTTCAAACACCAAGCCTAAAATTTCAGGAACCTATTTCCGGCGTATTTTTAGCGCATTAATAATGCAAATTATGCGTGAGATAGATTATTAATATCCCGCCGTATATTCCAGACGTATTAGTTTTCGCTAAGGGCTTGCTGTTCGATATGATATTTGAAGAGTGGTACCCTTACTCGTGCAGAACCAGTGCGCAGATTTTTAGGTCTGGATGACATGGGCATGACAGCAGGTGTGGTCACTGCTGTCAAACAGTGCAAAGGTCACTGCACGTGAGTTCTCATCGCGGACAATACACAGCAGTCGTGAATCTAAAGTAGTCTTGTGATACAGTCCGTGCTACAACTTGCTCAACAGTGACGCGAAAGGAAGTTTCAGATATTACATTTTTACATATTATTGTTTATACCAACCGTTCTGCTTCTCTACTCTATGTCATCGATCATGGTTTACAAATCACATTTTCAGTTACTTAATAGGGCAGTAATCAGCAAACCGGAGATTGCCAAGGCATTCTCCATTACCTTTTGTCCCCAACACTTCTAACCCCGGTCTCTCACTTTGCCGAAAACAGGCGGTTAACATTACTGGAGGAGATATCGTGTCTCTCTGCCTTCATTGTTCTTGGCTGGGATGTTATTACTTTCTCAGTGAAGGAGTATGATGGCTGCGCATCCGCTGTACCAGGCGTTGCAGGAAAAACTGCCAATTATGCTTTAAAATAGGCTATTCGAGGTACGAAGCTGACTTCTACAGAACAATAGAACGGCGCTGTCGGACATCAGAAATCAGCTTAATAATTCTGGCCAGTCAGCCACCGAACTCATTTATGATAATGAGCTTTTTAACTATTACAGTTAGACACTAGCTGGAATTAGAGATTTGTAGCCGATCGTGAGTAAAAGTTATATGAACATTTGGAATTCAGAAGAAGGAAATTACCTACCGCGCTGTGGCTCGAAAAAAATGTGCCCATTTTGACTAGTCGCAAGCTGTGGAGAGGCTGCTTTGCCTGCATGCTCTTGGAAAGCGCATGCACATTGGTGCGACGTCGCCAAAAATTTTTGATCCACAATGCTACGTGTAATCGCTTTTTTGAAATTCCAAACGTGATATGGTTATTACTAACTACCGAATTCAAATCTCTAAATGCGACTAGCTGCCTACCTGTGACAGTTAAAAGTAAATTACCAAAAATTAGTCACCCACCTAACTAGTAAACATTATTCAGTTATTTTCTGATGTTCGCCGACTCCGGTATTATTCTGCTGCAGAAGCCATCTTCATTAATCAAAAAGCCAATTTTGAAAAAATAGTAGCAGGCTTCCCTGAGACGCCAGGTAAATAATTTGGCGTATATTTACATACGTCTCTTCTACAACCTTGTTCCAGAACGCGCTCATGACATCTCAGGGTTCGAACAATGCAAAGAGATTTTGGTGCAAAGGTATTTCTATAAGGCGATACAACAACAACAACAACAACAACGACAACGACGGCGGCGACGGCAGCAGAAGCATGAGCCACTGCCACCATACAGCTAAAGTCCACCTAACTTTCAGGAGCACCTGCTATGGGTGCGTTCAGTTGGAATATAATCCATTACTCTTAAAGACCATCGGTTACAACGACTTCTCGTCACGTGCCCTACCCAAGCCCGTTTCTTTTTGATTTCGACAAGGATGTCAATTAACCAGCGTTTCTTCGCTCACCCATTCGCTCACCTCTTTCTGTAGTTTAACATTACTCCTATCATTTTCCTTTTCACAGCACCCAGATGAACCGTTTTACGTTAGCCTTTCACGTTTCTGTGTCATAGTTGAGTGCGGGTGAGATACACCTGTTACACACTTTTGTCCTGAGGGACATTGGAAATTGTCGTTCATGACCTGAGAAAACCTGCCAAACGCACTGCACCCCATTCTTACTATAGTTAGTCAAATTTAGACATCTGGATCGGCACTAACTACCTACACAAGGAAGACGTATTTTCATACCACTTCAAGCGGTGCTCTACCAATTATAAACTGCCGTTCACTTCCGAGACCGCTCAATTTTTAGACCGATTGTTCTGCTCTGCCCATATAATTGATTATGCTTTCCAGGACGATGACAGGGTGCGCGAATAGTATGAAGTTTTTCGTTTTCAGTCTCAGTATAGGGGCTCTCCACGTCCACAGTACCGCGGCGATGGTTCAGTGCTTATGGCGCTCGGCTGCTGACCCGAAAGACGCGGGTTCGATCCCGGCCGCGGCGGTTGAATTTATAGGGAGGCGACATTCTAGGGGCCCGTGTACTGCGCGATGTCAGTGCACGTTAAAGAACCCCAGGCGGTCTAAATTTCCGGAGCCCTTCACTACGGCGTCTCTGATAGCCTGAGTCGCTTTGGGACGTTAAATCCTCGTAAACCAGAAACCACGTCCTGTTTTCGCCTGTGCGGAAAAAGGTATTCACGATACAGATATTATTTCTGTCTGCGGACTCTACTCAGAACAACCTGCAATTTGTAGAGCTTACGCTGTAGTCGCCCAGGGCCTGGTCGCCAGCATGCTTCTCGCCTACCTTGGCATTGAAATCATCCACGATTGCAATGTATGGTGTGTTTACCTTGCTGATTGCCGATCCCACGACTTCATAAAAGGTATAGAAGATCTGGTCATCATGGCTGGGTGTATGCACGTAGGCATTTAGCACACTCATTGTCTACCTTTTACTAAGCTTAATTACGAGAACTGCCATCCTCTCATTAATACTATAATTTCCTCTATGTTGCCATCTATATCCTGAATGGTGAGGAATCTTATACATTGTTCGGGTTGCTCCACTAATCTAAGACAGCGTAGCACGTCCATTCCCGCCCTTTAGCAGCGCATGTACGCCTCACCTGTCCTCCTAGCCTCACTAAGCCCTATTGGATCCCATTTAGTACCAGGTTGTTTCTTGAACACCACTGCTAGACTAGCCTCACCAAAATAGGCAGTAGAGTTTAACGTTGCTGGGTATTTGTGTGAAGCCGGTAACAAGTTTTTAAAATAAAATTTTTAAGGTAACCGAAAGCTTTCTGCGGCATATTAATACCATTGTTGGCTGACATTAAAAACACGCGTGCCATGTTAAGTGATTAACTTACCTCGGGTATTTAACTTTTTAGTTCTCGATAGGCACATGATCGCATTAAAGATTTGCAGTTGGTCGTTAGTAATAGCCATGGCAGTTTTTAGAATTTCGAGAACGGGATCGCTCTCGCCGCTGTGGCTAAACTAATTCTGTCAAGTTCTTGCGCCAATCGAAAGCCGCGTGTTTGAAGGAGAGCGCAGAGCGACCTCAATGAACTATGTACACACTGTGAAGCACGAACCTCTCGACAATCTCAGCGCCGCCTGTGGTGCAGTGCTCACCGCTTCTCGTCAGTTCGCTGCTCTAGTGCAGGACGGTAGTCATTATCACGTTATTCTTTGATAACGGAGTGTCGAAATTTGAATGACATCGCTCTGCGCTCTCCCGCAAGCACGCGGTTTCCCCAGGGCGTCAGAAGTGGCCCAAATTAGTTGCGCCAAAGGGCCGAGAATAATCACGTTTTCAAAATTCAAAAACTGATATTGCTATTACTGACGGCTGGCTACAGATATCTGATTGCAATCTCCCTGCAGATAGGATTTACAAAGTTAACCTTTAAATTATCGTTCATCACTTCATCAGTTAACCTCACCTTCCCGTTTCTTGACGTGCGCCAACATTAGTATTGCTCTCTCGTAAACAGCTTCTATTTTCCTCAAAAACCTTTTTTTAAAAATTAGACACCTGCTTCCCTTAAATATCTTGGGCCTCAATCTATAAGCTGTCCGTTTCAAATTGGCCATTTCATAACTGGTCCTCTTTCATTGGTCACTCAAGATATACCCGGGGCATTCAGGCGTCTGTGGAAAGCGACCCGGCCATCGGGTGGTTGGTGATGGCGCCTAACCATTGGCCGGAATTGACCGCGAAATGCCACCACTGGTGAGGTGCATCGCAGTGCTCTGTCAACAGCAGGCGACCTGATCTTGCAACAGGCTGCGATTGGCTGCGATATGCAGACAACGATGACGTCCGGTCGCCTTAAATCTAATGGCCGGATCGCTTTCAATAGATGCTTGAAATCTGCGGGTATACCTGAGTGACCAATTACAGGACCAGATGGACGTGAAACAGATATTTTAATATAAAAAGCTTATGGAATAAGGCCCCTGGTGCATGCATGCGTCAACCTTCAAATTAGCAGGTGGGACTACTTCCCGTGTTCTTCCTTTTCTGTTCTCCTATCCTTTGTGCCAGGTAAAGTGAATGTGATGTCTGTCTGCCTTTACACACCGATTCACACTCCGTGTTCGATGGCCGACAGCTGCACCCTTCGCGAGTCCGGGGATCTTGAGGAGGGCCGCGAGCATCGCAGTATAATGCGTGGGCAGCTGAGATAGCTCGTCTTGCAGGTTCTAAACAGAAGCGGATTTGAAAATAGCTATCCTTCAAAAATCAAGACAATACAGTTCTACTTGCGCTCATTTGCATGGGCAGTGTTCAACGTCCACCGTCGCTTTGACGTACGCTTCTGCTAAGCGAGGCCCTGTCCCAACTAGGACGCACTGGTGTATTATAACCTCAGGACGCCACTCCATTTTAGGACACCACTCGAATTTGCCAGAACGCTGATGAATCCTTGGTCCGAGCATATTATGATAGCAGAGGCCTCCCTCTTTTTCCCCAGCTCATTTTCCCTCTCCTCTGCTATATTTGCACGGACGAGCGCCTTGCGTTACGGTTGCCTTGCTTTACCGTTGCTTTCACATACTTTTCCTTGCGTTCCAGAGCCCTAAGTTACTAAATAACATTTTCAGCCACTCGAGCTGTCACTGACATTCGCATCGCCGCACAGGTAAACGCCCTGTGAAATTATTTCATTTGCATGTTTTCTGGGAAACGTCGCTGCCCTTCTTTTATGTGAGAAGATACCGCTGCCAACACCACCCTCTTGTAGCACTTAATAAAAACCTGCTAGCATTTCCTCGACTTAAAATCCATACTGCACCAGTTGCTACGTCCTTGAAAGGTTTACGGCTACCTAGGCGCTGGTTCCAAGCAGGAGGCAGGAAAAAATACAACTCGATGTCCACCAATACTGCTTCAGTGAATTACCGTCTGGCGACCTCTGAACTACAGCTGTACTACCCGCGTGACAACAGGCGGAAACTTGTGAACAGGCGCATTGATAGATTGGACTGAATACGTTGTCCGGATAAGCCGCTTACTGGAAAATCCAGCCAGCGCACAAAAGTAAATCAGCAGAGTAGTGGGCTCACAAGCCAACTCACTGAGCAGCTGACAGCGGGAAGGGCTGATTGCTTTGCCCGGCTGGCTGCATTCCTGTGCAAGCGCTTCTCAGGCCTCAAGCACCTCTTAGCCATGACCACTGAGGTGGTGGTAGTAACCAGCGGCTTTGCGCCAGTGGTACTGGTGCGACCTGGCCCTGAAGCGACGGAGCGCTTGGCGAGTTCCACGACCGGTGGCTGCCCAGATGCTTCATCTATAACGGGTGCGTACTTCGTACAGCCGGAGTGTAGTGTATTGCTACCAGTGTGTCTAGCAGCACCACATGCGTGCATTATGTCCTAACCATGCCCCAGTGCAGAAAAATGAACAAAACGCATATCAAGCATCCCTCTGTGACCTATGCAAATCAAATGTCCATTCAAAAACCGACCGCGCTAACCCAACCAAGAACGCGAAGCGTTCGCACCTTTCGCTCTGTCCAACCTACTTGCACCTTGATTGACATCGTCAATAGATTCGCTTCGATCACAGAAGGTGACAAAGTCGTCGAGGAAGATGATCATGATGATTGGGAAGATGATTGTGATGCACCGCGACGCATTATTGTTACTATATACAAAGCATATGTAAGCCTTAGAGTTAAATTGGGTTACATTCTGTTCCCTGGTAGCGCAAACTACAAGATCCAATCCTAAATCTCACTAGAAATGCGTGCTCTACTTCTCTTTCTTGGTCTCTGAAAATAAGTTTCAAACGCCCTTCTTTATGTGAAAGCCCATAACCCCGATCTAAATTCTCGCTTTAAAATACGGTGCGAGCTTTCCCCAGGTTGCTGGACCCGATGACTGATGTCAGTACTCCTATTTTTGTGTCTCAACCGGCCTTATTTTTTTCTCATCAATGGCCACGGTATAAAATGCCACAAATTATGTTAACGCAGAAGTTTTAACACCGATTGGTTTTGACCTCAGTTCTTTGCAGCTGGTTGATAGACGCCGGCAGCAGTGCAATAACGTTTTGACTACATCTTCCCATCTCATACGGAACACATGCCCGCAAACATTTAAAACGATCTTTTCTCTGATCACATAGGGTAATACCCCCATCATACGGTGCTTTCTACCGATGTCTCCATCAGGTGCCAAAAATATTCGGTTGGCATTTTTTTGCAGGATTTGGCACGAAGCTATTCTGCCCGCATCCCATGTAATATTCCTATATTATTTGCGGAATTTTTCGCTCTTGGAATGACCCTGCCCAAAACTCCATGTCCCTGTGTCTCAAGTTACTATCCTCATTAATTCTTTGTCACTTTTCGTAAAAACATTGTTTGAGCCGTTTCCTACGATTTTTGTGCCATGGATTTTCAAGGACGTCCTTTGGTCAGGTTCTCTGACAATGCACGTGTTCATTCAAATGAGGTGTATAGTTACTTAGCAAGGTCGGCTTTTGACGGGTCAGTAACACAACCCGTCCCAAATTTCAGCCTGCTGGCAATTTCCAGGCTTCAGCGGTTCCAACACTTATCAGCCAGTTTGCGTTATCTCTTACTAAACGCCACTGATTATCAGCACTTAGCATATAATTGGAATGCGCTTTCGTGTAAAACCAGGCTGTGTGAGGTATCAATGATGCGGTTGCGGTGCAGGATTCCCAGTTTGAATTTATTTCTATGCAGGTGTGGGTCCAAACCGACAAACCTATTTGACGCATGGGGGAAGCTGAATCTGTAGACCATTTTCTGCTCTACTGTCCAAAGTTCGTACTTCTGAGAAATATTTACCTGCAGGTCCCTCTCTCCAGATTAGGGATCCCGTTATCTTTGCCAGTGTTATTATTGTTCGGCGTGAACGCCAAAGGATTTGTATTGGGTTCAACTTGTGGGATTCTACTTGATTATATAATTTCAACTCTTAGGTTGATTTGCTAATTCTTTGAAATTTCTTCGAGCTCTTCTTTTGTCACCAAAATGCTGTGTGTTATTGTACTTTAAGTATTATTATGGCGTTTTTATAGATACGTTTTTTCTAAATTCATGCGTGGTGCTAAAAGGTTCTCGTATTCTCTCATGGAAATTTCCTTGTTTATGCCACCTCACCTTGGCCAATCTCCCTTGTGGGTATGTCTCATGTTTTCAAAGGAAGAAGAAGAAGATAATTCAAGCTTCCTCCACTATCAAATATGTAGCGGTGCTCACCCTGCTGATTCGCCTGACTGTCCTGCACAAGCACAAGAATTTCAGGTGCTCGAGCTTATAGACAACCGCAGATGCACGCGGAGAGAGGCTTTTGCCGCAGTCAAGGAGAGAACCTCAACCTAATCAAGTGTGGCCGCCAAATGCCCACCCATAGTGGATTCTAGTTGGTCCCAGGCTATTACAGCGGCAGTTGAGAAAGCTGTGGCAAATGCAATGGATCGCATTATGGAAACCGTGTCCACGTGCATTTCGCAGGTCATAGCTGCTCAGATGACCAATCTTCTGCAGGCGTCCACCGCTCCGCTCTTGTCTTCTTTGGCTTCGGAAGCTACTTATCCTTCTGTAGTAATCGATTCCGCTCCACAGGGCCAAAAACAATGTGAACAACAAAAGACCTCTCAGGCCTCTCCTTCGAATAGCGTTATGGCGCACCCTCTATGAATTGTATGAATATGGAGTCTGATCTCCGCGCCCAGAAACAAAGTGGGTCTCCTCTGAATATTGCAGGTCCATCTTGCCCCCAGTCAAAGACAAAGAAAAGTAACGCAAGTCAAAGCGCTAAGACCAGGATTTTAGAAAAGGCAGTCACGGCTGCGGCACTTCCGCCAAGATAGGGTTCTTAAGTGTACTCCAGTGGAATTGTCGATCTATATTCTCAGCTTCAACAGATTTAAATTGCCTATGCAATCAGCTTCTACCAGAGTTATTTGCTTTACAGGAAACATGGCTAACTTCAACTTTCAATTATCATCTCAAAGATTACCGTCCGTTCCGGTTTGACCGGCCATCACGAGGGGGAGGGTTGTTAGTGCTCATATCTACAAAGTTTTGCCACAGGGCATGCATTTCTTTTCAATATGCGGACAATGAATGTGAAATCCTTGCGGTTGACCTCAGTGTCCCAGGTCAACAGCGCTTTACGGTAGCTAATGCATATTCTCGTCTGGTGTGTGGGACACTCGGCCCCTTGACTCACTCATGTCTAGTAGCCGATCTCAGGTTCTATTACTTGGCGACTTCAACTCGCACCATGTGACTTGGGGGTTTAAAACAGACAGCTTTGGTTCTAGACTATTTGATTGGGCTTCTGGCAACAACTTAGTCTGCAACAATTCCGGATTGCCTACGTTTGTTCGCAGTCAATGCCGCTCTGCCTAGGATTTAACTTTTTCCTCCCCAGGAGTCTCTGTTATGTCTTGGGTGCCTGTTCACTGTGCAACAAACAGTGATCATCTACCGATTAGTTTCAAGTTTGCGTGTAAATTAACTCTTCCTGAGCGACATCAGCGCACGTTAATAAATTACAATTGCTTTAAAGACACGCTAAAATCAGCCCTCCAAATCACTTCAGACACTCGCGCTCAGAGAAGTGCCGAAAGCAAGGCTGCACATCTATGTTCAGTACTGGACCATGCAAGGCAAAAGTCTGAATTTTTGGTTAAGAGAACAAAGAGTGCAATCGCGAACAATTGGTGGAATGCTGAGTGCACGCGTGCATATAGACGACGGAAAGCAGTTTGGAAGAAACTTCTCATCAATCATTGCCCAAAAAATTGGCTGGATTATAAGTATGTTGCAGCAACATTTAAGCGCACTTTCGCCCGTGCAACGGAGGAGTATAATACAAACCATTATGATTTCCTTTCCCAATGAGGAAGTAAACGAGCTTTGTTTAATTTCATGAGGCGCAACAAGGTGATTCCCCCGGCTGGCAATGTTGAATCCCTCGTTCAGTCCCCTGCTGACATCGCAAAGGCCTTAGAGGATATTGCGTGTGGCCTAGAGCTTCGCTTTACATCTGCTCTACCTTCTGCTATATTCACTAGCACCTCAAGTGATTTCACTGAGGTCTCTATGCCTGAGCTGTCGCAAATTGTGCTGCACTTATCCCCAGCGGCTCCTGGCCCCGATAATTTCAATTCATCTATGATCAAAATTTTGTTCAATGAATCTCCTGCAGACCTGTTGGCTCTAGTTAACCATTCTATCAAAGGTCCTTGGATACCTCATGAGTGTCGTCTTGCTGAAATAGTTCCATTGCTTAAAAACCAAGGGGAGGGCTTAACTTTAGACACATAAGCCCCATTTCTTAAATCGAACCTAGTGAAAGGTGTGGAAAGGGTCCTTCTCAGCCATGTCATGTCATTCATTTCAGAAAATGCTGTATTGAATCCATGTAAAATTGGTTTCACGCCGGGTTGTTCAATTTGGTGTGCTCATACTGAGCTTGAGAGTCGTATTAAATTAGTTCGCAACAGAAAAAAGTTTGCTGTTCTTGTCACCTTGGATGTCAGTAAAGAATACGACAGCGTGGAGCACTCGACTCTATTACTAAGATTACAGGAACTCAACTTCCTAATCTATTATCTAGCCTGAATTTCTGTTTTTTTTGAAAAAAAAGAATTTTACTGCTGCCAAAATGGTGTTTCCTCAAGGAGATTTCCACAGTCAAGAGGTGTTCCTCAAGGATCAGTTCTCTCACCTGTTCTTTTTACCATTTTTCTAAGCTCCATTCTATGCATTCAAAATGTGAAAACTTATGTGTACGCCGACGATATTGCATTTTTTGCAGCGGCAGGTGACATTCACACTCTTTATCGAACCCTGCAAAATTACCTCAATGTTCTTGACAACTGGCTAGGAAGAATTCATCTGTCCCTTAATGTGAAGAAATTCGCATTGTTAGTATTTCCAGTTTCTGTTCCTGTAAATATCTGCCTGGTGTATAGAAATAGCATAATACCTCAAGTTCAGACGGTGAAGTATCTCGGTGTAATATACGACTCTACTCTCTGCTGGCGGCCACACATTGAGCAAGTTTCTGCCAAAGGAGTTCGGGCCATTGGCATCCTGCGCAGGCTTTGCAGTGCTAGGTCAGGCATGAGAAGGCATACGCTTCTGATGATTTATAAAATGTATGTCCACCCAATTTTGAAGTTCGGGTGTGTTTTATTCTCAGGAGCTCCTGCCTATAAACTTCACCCTCTTGTGCTTTTGGAGCGTGAGGCGTTGCGCCTTTGTCTGGGGCTTCCAAAATATTTCGCCAATGCTGTTCTGCACTTTGAGGCGCGGATGCCTTCGTTATCAGCTAGGTTTCGCCTTTTAACAGTTCAAACATTTTTAAAATTGTGCGACTGACATCTTCACGCTTCCAGTATAATATTTCTTAGTCAACCATCCGCCTTTTTTAGTGCTGCCTGGTCTCGATTTCATACCCCGCAGATACGTTACGTGCAGTCCCTCATTGATCGCATAAATATTCATTTCACAGATGCCCGCCAAATATATAACAACTCCTCATCTGTACAAATTGAATTCGATGACATTTTCCCATCGAATGCAAAGCTGCAGCCATTCCCGCTTCTTCAGGGTCTATTGCAGGACCACCTAAGGTCCTTTCCCTCTCATGTTCTTATTGCTACGGATGCCTCGCAGGATCTCGAGAAGGCAGGTGTGGGAATTTTTTCACTTTCACTGGATTGGTATTTTTCTATCCGTCTTCCTGACTTCACTCCAATTTTTTTGGCTGAATTATTAGCAATCATCTTAGGCTTACGAAAATTAGAATCTACCGTTTCCCAGGTCGTGGTTATGACAGAATCTCTGTCCATTTGCTCTTCCTTATCCTCACCCACTGACTCTTGGCCATTACGCCTCTTTAAGTTCCTGATTCCGAACCATCTAAATTCGATAAGGTTGCTTTGGGTACCAGGTCACATGGGCTTTCACTTAAATGAGGTTGCAGATTCCTTAGCAAGAGCCTCTCTCAGCGGCCCAAATGTTGCTGTCCTGCCATCGTGTGCATATACAGCGGCGGTGAGGTTTCGCAGCTATACAATATTTCAGGAATTTGCTGCCTCGGCTCTTACATCATCTCCCGAATATCAGCATCTTCTGCATCCTTGGAGTAGCAAAGACGCGCTCACGCAGACTAGAGGTCTCTTTCACGCGCTTGCGTTGCCGGGTTCCCCTTCTAAATTTCTACCTTCACAGATCTGGCCTGGCAGCTTCCCCACTGTGCCCTTTTTGTGCCGAACCTGAGACAATAGGTCCCTTCCGGCTGTTCTGCTGCCGCTTTTCTCATTTGAGGAAGCGTCTTTTGCAAATTCCATTTCATCAACTCGGCTTGCCTGTATCTTCCGCGGTTGTTCTTTTTATTGGCGCTTCTTTGCTTGGGACGAAGCGACAGGAGTGTGCGCTCTGCTGTGCAAAATATTCTTCAAGAAACGCAGCGACTCCCATTCTAATTTCTTTTTCCCGCTCTCAGTCAGTACGACATTGCAACATTACAGGCATTGTGTACTATTATACACATTAAGCAATTGTCCCGTCTTCGATTTCCAAGTTAACTGGACCCCTTACCTTCCCTCTTCCAATCTATCAGACTACATACTATTGCCACTGCTTTTCCCGTCAAAACTTTCCTATATCCAGTAATTAACCGCCTGTGTCTTGGCCACTCCCCCGTAGTGGGTATGTGCCAGCAACGTCTGAGGCCTTCCTTCCTTCCTTCAAATGTGGTGGCTCTTGCTGATAGAATGGAGAGCGATGTTACTCGTCTTAATCGGCGCCACCATCGAGCGTTTAAAACATCGGCCCAGGAGGATCTTCAGAACGAAACTGATTATATTGATCGCCCTATCGTATGTCTGCCAGTGGGGCTATCCAAACTCACATCCCGTCGCAACCACCTAGTTAGTTCGCGCTGTTTGTCGACAACGAATCGGGTAACGATGGTGCAAATGTCTCAGATTTTCCCAGCACCTGCATCGGAGTCTTTTATTGCTCCTACAAATAAGTCTGCCCGTAAGCTGGCCACTACCCCGCATCGCTTCTGCGCTATGTCGTGCAACAGCTACAAGCCCTGGCTGCCACTCTCGCGGAAGACTTATCAGGGTGACTGCCACAAGTGCATCTAAACTGCAACCATATGAAATTCAGTGTAATTGCCTGGGACTAGCTAACAAGGTTAGTGAGCTCTGAGAACGCATTCGCATGGGCTCTCTTGAAGCGTGGGCGTTACTCCTCCGTGAACAAAACTCTCTCCAACGAAACTCGGGGTTTACTAGCTACGCAACATCACTCGTCCGAGATCGCCGCACGCGTTTGTCAGGACAATAACCAGGCAAGGCTGCTATTTATGTTCACACCTCTCTTGTTCAGGCGGCTCTACTTATGGAGACATGGTACACCGCGTGGCAATAGGTGGTGGCCGTAAAGGTGCAACTTTCTCAGTGCGCGATCGTGCTTGTGTCGTGTTATGTGCTTCCCTAGTCGGGGCGGGCACCCCGACTACGTCTGGAGTGGCTCATCTCGCTTCGTTGTCATCCTCTTAGCTGCATTGTTCTCTTTGCCGGAGACTTCAAATCCCCTCATCTTGATTGGGATTACTCTGTGTGCAGCGAACTTCGGCATCTCCTCTTCGATACGCTGACGCAGAACCAATTTCTCTTGTTTTATGACGTACCCATGCCTACATTACGCAGCACCCACCACTACATGCCACCGCATTCACCGGAGCTGGCCTGGTGCCTGGGCCATCGAACGGTTGGCTGGTATCGCGAACCGGACTGCTGGGGTAGTGATCATCATCCCATTTGGCTCGGCCTGGCTCCTCACGCACCACACCACCTTTGTCGCCAGTGCAGGGTAATTCAATGGGACGCGTTTCGCGCCTATTCGCGACCCCTATTCGCGACCCTATTCGCGACCCCATCCCATCGTTGCAAACCGCGATAGACACAACCACATCATCACTGTTCGAGGAATCTCATCCAGCACCCGACCTTCGGCTTCTTCAGCTTACGCCAGGCAGAGGTTAATGCCAGCAGACTCTCGGAATCCTTGGAGGCTAAACTTCGCTACCGTCATCTGACAGCTGCCGGCATACGTAACGAACGCCGCCTTTCGCGCCAAATCTGGTTGGCGCGGTGGTCTGCGCTTTTTCCAGCCACGGGTACAGCCTCTATCTTTAGAACTTTCGCCGCAATGGAAGGCAGTCGACGTTCCCCGAGGCCGGCTTCTAGCGTGTGCCTCACGTTAGAAAAAGCCCCAGATGTATTTGCGTTTAACCTGGCGCAGGTATAATTTCCCAGCTATGATACGCAACCACCTGTGGTCTTAGCCCCATTCATGTTTCCTCCAAACGCACGAGCTCTACCATCTGCTCATATCATCTTCGAGATGCAGTCTCCGTTCACTTTGGCTGAATTTACCGCTGTAGTAGATCAAACAAAACTTAAGACTGCCCCTGGACCTGACGGCGTGACATAGCAGGGGTTAACAATCTTCGACGGAGCCAATTTGGAAGCTATCCTGGGTTCATTAAACACTGATTGGCAGTCAGGAGAGGTACCGGAGCAATGGCTGCAAGCAGATATCATCGCCATCCCAAAGCCAGGAAAACCTCATGACAATTTCTCTCACGTCTACGCTGTGAAAATTGTTGGATCGTATGTTGTCAAACCGTCTGCAGTGGTGCCTAGACATACATCACTGGTACCATTCGTCACTGATTGACTTTCGCTCTTACCTTGGGGCAGAGGATGGCCTAGAACATTTATCCTCTATGATTCTGATCGGTGGGCCGATCGTCCTGTATCCGGACAGTTCTCGGCATGGATGTGCACAATGCATATGACCATGTCAGTCATGCTGCCCTCATTGAGGTGCTACACTGGATCCAGTTCCCCGCAGACATCTGCACCTTTCTTCACACCTTTCTTATATCTCGGGAATTCGCTTCTGCATCAACAAAGAGATTGTGGGATCCTTTCGGCCACATCGTGGTGTACCAGAGTCAGTGCTAGCTTCACTATTTTTCAACATTTGTCTCCTACCCTTGGCATGGCGCTTAGGCGACACTGCTGAACTGCACGCACTCAATTCTCTGGATGACATTACAGTCTGGTTTGTTCATCTATCTCTCCAAACTCACGCCTCAAGTTTACAACTCACGCTGACAATTGCAGATCGATTGTGTTCTTTTGTAAGACTAACGTTGTCGCCCCTAAAGACCGCTCTGCTTCCCATCGCGAACGCACGTGGCCGCTGCGCGTTTAACAGCGCCCCTATCAGCCTTTATCTGACCGGAAATATAATTTCAATTGTTACCTCACTCCGAGCCCTCGGCTTTGGCATGCATGGTTCCGGCTCTGCAAGCCCCTGCCTTCGCTCAGCACGCCAGAAGGCGTCCCAAATGCTGCATCTCATCCACCGTATTTCGCAGAAGTCACGTGGTGCCACGTCCGCCATCACCCGCCTCCTTTTACGTTATGTCCTAAAGCCAAGATTGATTCACCAAGCACAATTCCAGCACATGACACCCGCAAAGTGGGATCACTTGAAATCGATCAATCGAGCAGCAATGCATGTAATTACGGACCTCTCACACGCTACCCCAATTTACGAATTCCAGACCGAAGCACAAATAAACCCGGTTCACGAACTAATTCACCATTGTCGCCAAGCACGGTGCACAAAATGCCGCAATATCCCTGAACCCACAGCTCTTTCAAAGTATATGGAAGATGGTTCTGTGTTGGCTATCGTTTCCAGCCCGTCATGACCACCATGACTTTGCCAGCAATTTACTGATAATCGGTCTATGATCGCATACTCTCACGATCCGTTGGCCACCTTAGTGAGTCTAGTGGGGGACGGATGATATCTCGTCTACGACTGAAACTTCACTAGCGTATGTCGACGCTAGTGAGCGTGAAGATCACGTGACCACGGTCATCGCTTCCCCTGCATTATTACTACAAATTGCCACATGCTCACACGCTTTTTCTACCGTCTGGCCATAGACACAGGCCATCCGGGGTGCATTAAGCATCCTCTGTCCTGTGTTGCCATCTAGAAGCCACCTTGACGTCCTCACTGACTCTCCAGGCGCTGTCCGTAGTCTGTGGCGTGTACTGAACACCGATTTATTAGCCAAGCTAATTCAGGACATAAAGGAAAAAATCTGCCTCTGAGTATAAATACAGCAGATTCGTCGAGATCGCCACCCCACGCAAGCTTTGGTGTATGGAGCAATTCAGGAATCAGCTCTTCCACGTCCCCTTCACGCGGCCCCAACCTCTTTGCTGACAATACTCCTTCAAGAAAAAGAAAACCTTCGGCGCCCAACGCGAGAACTTCTCCCACAATGTGGCACCGACCTCCCTAGCGCTCTTGCACGCTGGGAAGAGGTCTTGCTTCGAAAGTTCCGCGTCCGTGTCGCTCTCACCCTAGCAGTAATCTTGCCGTGACCGGCATATTACCATGCCCCTTTCAGTGGCTCCTGCCCCTTCTGGCCCACTCCTGTCTGCGCGGCGTACGCAAAGGACTTGCTTTGGACCTGCCCCTCTTTCCGTGCTATCCGGCACGAACACCTGCTCTGGTATGGACCGCCCGCAGGTCGTCCACCAGATACAGAACAATGGATTTTTAGGCCGCACCACCGAATGTTCCTGGTCTTTCTTAGAGAGACCAGCGTGGACCTTTATTTTTAAATACCTTTTGCCAGCATGCACACTGTCGCAATATAAAAAACGTCATCGAGCTACGCATTCGTGCAATTAGACTAAAAGCAAGTTCAGGCATCAAAAACAAGCGTATTGAGCATGCACTCGCTCTAAGCGCTGCGCAAAGTGTGCCTCTTTCACTCGAAAGTTCCAGCTTTCTCTCATAACTTGGATGCTTGGGAGAGCTTTATGGCGGGTCTACGCGCAAATATAAGAAGCTTTACACTAAATTTACAATTACACTCAACGCCCTCTCGTACCGCCCCGCCCTGAGCTTTCATCGCTGAAACAATCCGCTCTTTGCCCGCAAATGACACACTTCCCAGTTCTAGTACATTATACCGCCGGCAGTGACACTGAGCTAACTTTCCTCCTCATTCTTCCGCTGTACCCTCCTCCTCTGCTTTTCTCCTTACGATATCTCCACTATCGACATATTTGCTCCCACTGTGCACTCGATCTTGGTTTCGCTAGGTTACGCAGACGAGGCACGCCGCCTAACTCAGGAATAAGCGGCTAAGAGCTGCACTCAACTCTGTTGGAACTCAACTACCGCCTCTTGCAATGCTTTGGTCTTCCACATTTGTTATTCGCGCGTCAGATCGCGCGTTAAACTCGAGCAACATTTTGCTGGTCACTGTGCTGAACTGTTGTAGAGGTATATGTCCTGCACGCATGCATTCTTAATTTCCAGATGGTACCCTACATATGCAGGCAGAAAAACGAGCGTGCCGAGGCCCAGGCTATTGAAGCGAGGCTCAGGCTCGCTGAAGTTGATGCTGCCTCTCTGATCTTTGTTGTGCAGCCATCAGGGGCTAGTGTTGATAGCTCTAATGTACTGACTGATCTCCTGCTTTCCACTTCTAACCTCATTCCTGGATCTGGTGCGGGCGCTATTCTGCAGGCTGAATCGCCTCTGGGCGCATCAAGTGCTGTTTTGGATGCTGGGGAGTTTGTTTTGACTGGACGTGTGAAAGGCCGGATTCATAATAATATCGAAGACCCCAGGATGGGCTCAAGGCTATTCACACCTGTGGAAAAGGAGCAGAAAGTTGTCGCCACAAAAGTTTCTCAACAGCAAGATGTGGTGGTTATGGTTCATGGACGTTGGTCTCACCAGGCGATGAAGACTCTTGTCTGTTGGAACTCATTTCAGCGTAAGCGACGCCGCTTCATCCGGCATTCACTGCTCCTCACCTGACCAGATAGGAGGCATTAGTCGAACACATCCGGCACACTCCCACGCAGAAATTCTCGAGGATCAGCGCCTTACGCGGGCTGACAGCGGGATTTCAACTAACAGCCCCGCCGCCGCTAGTACAGAGAATCAAAATCTTTATGCCCATTGCAGATGGGTTAACCTTGGCTTGGCCGCGCACACAATGGCCGAGACTTTGGCATTGAGTCGAAGAATCAACGGGCAACTACACGAAAAAGTGTCGAAAAAATCGGTCCAGGCGAAGTATGGTGCCTAAACGGAGCCTACAAAACAAGTAACTCGAGAAAACCTTTTATCTCACCTGCAGACGCACTGCTGAGGACGAAATTGATAGTCGAACAAGAAAATCACGCTCACATCATTGACTTTGCAGTGAATTTAACTGAGATATGAACATCGCAATTTTGATCAAGGTCTGAGCGCAAAGACGCACTAAGGACGAGCGCCTCAAGGCGTTCGCAGGAACACTTCTAAGGTTTGGTGGATGGCATTCAAGGCCAGATACATGATCTGTAACGACTACTTGAAAACAGCCCGTGTGCTGTGGCTAGGTCGGCTATGGGGTGGTTATCTGCCTAGGCACTTCTAACAGCGTCATTGTTTTCAGGAGATTTCACCGTCAAGTAAATACTTGAGGGGGCGCGAATGTTCAGTTGCGGCAATGGGACGCAGCATTTGTTTGGTTGCGTTCTTGTTGATTCATGTTCAGTTTTTGTTACGAGATTTATCTGCTTAAGTGTTACTAGTAATATATTCTGTTCTTACCCGGTGTTAATATAGGAGAACTCGGACCTGGGAAGAATTCCTAGAAAGTCAACGTGAAGTTGATGAGGACAGGGTCGCAGCAGCAGCGTCGGAAGCAGCGGCGGCGTCGAGTGGCCGAGTCTGCCCTCGGGCGAAGTGATGCTGTCGAAAGGTCACGCTGGGGTGTTAATTGAAATACGGCTGCGACCTCAACAGAGGTCCCGCGCTCCGGACAGCGGGCGGGGAGACAAGGTCTTTCATTCATCTGCTGGTAGACTGCTTGACATTCCTTCCCACGGTGGCGCCGAACTCGCCACAATGGTGAAGTCGACACAGCAGTGTTCAAGGCGTCTTTTCCCCTTTCCACCAGCTGGGAAACGGCGTGCCATTCCTTTCCCGCGGAGGCACTGACCAAGCCGCTGTGGTGACATTGACACCACAGTGTTCGTCTTTTTCCCTTTCCATTGACCGAGCTGCGAAAAAGGATCAACACCGCCCTCTGGCATGGGCGGTGCCACCAGTGTCTAAAAATGCTCACTTGAGTTGACATCGTTCTCCTAACTTTATTCCCTAGGCAGGGATCTGGGGAAAACGAAGGGTATGTAACAGGCTGCTGGTTTCTCACCGGGACGCTCATACCTCGACTGTAAATATGTAAAAATAAACCTACTCTGCAGTTTTCTTCTTAACGGAGTCCGACACCGTCCTTTGGGGCCAGAACCTGGGTGCTGTACGAGTCAGACAACCCAAGGGCACTCCGTCTCCAACACCGGCTCTTCCGCGTGCTGCACTAATGAAGCTTTGGCCCCTCTTCCCCACTTACCACTCACTGCTTGTACACCATCATGTATACTTTTGAATTTCGGACATCGCCAGCTCACTTTAGTTGGAGCTCGCGGTGTGATAAGAATCTCTTTGGCGACGCGAAAAGTTTTCAGCTTCGCCCACTTTGCCACAGCAAGCCCCGTTTTTTCGGCACACGTATGGGAGGTCCATTTGAACTTGACAATTGTCAACAAAGTTTTAGCAACTAGCCTTTGCTTAGGTGTGACGGCACTACTGGTGTGGCGTGACCAGAACAAAACGACGTCTGAAAAAGGAATCCCATTCATGCCGTGAATAGCACGCGAACATGACTAGTTAAAGCGCTACGGCGGTGTTACGTCCGTTCAATGCAGCACATTTCCACCGCCTGGGGAGCAGTGCGGCAGAGTCACTGCGTGAGTAACCGTGATGCTGGCTTCCCTGTTACCTTTACAGAGGTCCCCATTTGAAGCCCGTCCTCCCTAACGTAGTTTGGGAACACAGCGGCATCATAAGGCACTGCAAATCGTACGACCTCTTACCGAATATGAATTGGCAGCCTTCAGTGGGCTTATATAGCCCTTGCTAACCTTGTTAATCAGCAAATCTTTTAATTTGAGAAGTTTAAAAATGTGCAGTCTTCAAAGATGTCAATCAGCGGCATTATCTAAACGTATGTTAGGGTTAGGATTTTTTATGTACCAAGTAAAACCGAGTAAGCAATCCATTGACGTTCTGTCAACGATTGCTGCATTAATTATTCACGCCGAATAAGTAATGTTTCTAATTTCGACTCTAAGACGCTGCTCTCCCAGTTAGACTGATTCACACCCACTAACAGGGAAATGTGCGCCAAATACAGTAATGTATTAGACCAATATATACTTCCAATAAAATTTTCGCCAGAGGCGGCCGGCGCCGCACTCTGCTTTAACTTGCGCGAACCAAAGTTAGGAGTCAACAGTCTAACAGGTCCTTAGGTCATGCACCGCTTCTTCAGGGTTGGCGACGTTGCTTCGCTGTTTCACGCCGTTTCGTCATCACAGGCGCACACCCATTTGTTTGCACGCGAGCGCGAAGTGTAGGCACAAATTTATTCACAAATGTGAGTTTCAATACCAACTGTTTAATTCAGTTCACCGCCTCCATCCTCCGCACTGATTCCTCTACATTCTCTTTGCCCCCCGTGCGCCTTCTCTCTTACGGTAAGGACGGAGAGTAGAGGCATCCAATGGGCCCCACTATGGCAGCACCGGCGCATCAGGAAAGGCAGAGATCAGTACGTCTCATAGGCAGTGGCTGAACTCAGGTATTGGCCTGGTCCAGTGCTGCTGATTGGGCAGTCGCCTTCCTCGCTTGCACTGACCGAATGGGAAACGTGCACGGCCTCCCTGGCTCTTTTCGAGGCTTGAAGAGCCGCAGCTATCGCAAGCTTCTCTTTCATGTTAAAATCACACCGTTGGCGTTGACATTTGGAAGCGCAAAACTACCGGATGAAAGATGAAGAGGACGACGAAGCAAAGTACGAGAGACAACGAGTTAGAGGACTTTTTTTCTGTTCGCCCCTACTTGAATTAGGATCATCTGGTACTGCACTGCCGAGTACGTTTCACCTTATTTTCTTTAATTATTATAATTTGTCTTTTAAGAAACAAATGCACAGGTGAACCGCAGAAATCTGCCTCCAATCTCTTGGCCGATCGCCTAAGTACTTGCCATCAGTTAGAGCCACAAGAACAGTGGTCTAAGGCAGCGCTAGAGAAAGCTTATGCTCTTGCTGAGGCCATCGTTCGTAACCGGCACAGTGCTATAATAATATTAACTTGTTTGGGGGGAAATAAATGGGGCAGTATCTGTCTTATATCTCGTCGGACACCTCCACAGCGCCGTACTTGAAGAGATAAAAGAAGGAGTGAAAGAAGAAAGGAAAAGGTGTCATTGTGGAATTCTCCGGAGTAATTTCGACCACCTGGGGATCTTTAATGTGCACTGACATCGCACAGCACACGGGCGTCTTAGCGTTTTGCCTCCATAAAAACGCAGCCGCCGCGGTCGGGTTTGAACTCGGGCACTCCGGCTCAGTAGCCGCGCGCTGAAACCACTGAGCCACCGCGTCGTGTACCCGCACATAGCTAAGTATATTTTTTCTAGATACGATTCGAGCGGAGATGTTCGGAAGTTTTCGGGTAACATCGCCTTCATCATCATCATCATAACCAGCCTGACTACGCCCACTACAAGCAAATGACTCTCCCATGTCTCTCTAGCTGTCTCCTTTGCCAGCTGCGGCCACCGTGTTCCTGTAAACTTCGTAATCTCCTTCGCCTGCCTAACTTTCCGCTGCACCCTTCTAGGCTAGCCGTCTGTCGATGGACACCTGAACCGCGGCGTAAGGAAAGAAATTTTCATTCGCTAACGCCGTGGTACTAGTGTCCAGCGAGAATTGTGAGACACACGTCATTTCCTTTCCTAAAACCGATTTTCATTTCATTTTCCTTCCCTTACGGCCCGTTTCGGGTGTCCACCGAGACATGTGAGACAGGCGTCCCTTCCTCAAATTGTCCAACTGGCCACACGTCTCGCCGAACGGGCGATGGCGTTCCGTGCACCCCTTGGCAACGCTGCAACACACTGTCGCGTCTCACTCTCAAAGACGAAACATAAGCGTACTCCAAATTTTTTTATAACAAATTCTTTACAAGCGAATGTGGTGGGTAAGCAATGCAGTGCTGTAACACATTCCTCAGTCAGCAAAAAGTTATTTCTTTCGCGTTAAGTATAAGGCAGTGTATTTTTTAACTAATAATTTGATGAAGCGTATTAAGTGCAATGTTACTGAAGCAAGCGGGGACTTTTATTCTTATAACCTCTGCACATCGGTCCTTTATCTGCTAGTGTACCGCCTCCACCTTTGTGCGCAAATTACGATAGCGCAGTTTAAGAAAGGGGATGGAGGTCGGAAGCTGTTACGTTTGTCCAGTACTTTCTGTACCGATTACTATAGCCTGCCACCAGGCTTGCTCCATCCCGGCTCGTGAAATGCGTGGTTTGTCTCCGTAACGCGATATATTTTAGGGTATACTTTACGGCGGCGCGCACAGGGTCTTCTTATTTCCCTCGATCGTAACTTTTTAGAGCATGAGTATATTTACGGTACACTGGATGCTTTTATCTTCCCACCTTCTTTCGTGGTTCTAATTAATGAGTACGCGGCAGCTGCGTTTTTATGGAGGAAAAACGCTAAGGCGCCCGTGTGCTGTGCGATATCAGTGCACGCTAATGATCCCCAGGTGGTCGAAATTATCCCGGAGCCGTCCACTACGGCACCTCTTTCTTCATTTCTTCTTTCACTCCCTACTTTCCCACTTCCCTTACGGCGAGGTTCACGTGTCCAACGATATATGAGACATACTGCGCCGTTTCCTTTCCGCAAAAACCAATTATTATTATTAAAGAGATTTACAGAGACATATCAAGCACTCTGTTTCTCGATGGCTGGGAAAGTCAATCCGCCTTTGATGTTGGCCGCGGCGTCCGTAAAGGATGTCCGCTCTCCCCGCTGTTGTTTGTCTTATCATTAGAGCCTTTCCTCCTGGCAGTCAATCACAATTCTCTTATTAGAGGTGTGGCGTTGCCAGGCAGTGAGACATACGTGTCACTGCTTACGCAGATGACATCACACTTCTTAGCTGATGAACGCACCCTTTTCGAAGCTTTAAACCTTTTTTGTGAGTACGCCTCTATGTCGGGGCTGCTCTTAATTATTCGAAGAGTCATTACTTTTTTGTGGGGTCTCCTCAGAGACGTATTACATGTGCGATACCATTGCAGTGGTGTGCGCAGGTGTGCATTTTAGGCGTGACCTACGAGTGTGCTGGTATAATGGATGGTATGAGTTCCTCGGTCGTAGAGGGCATTGCAGCTCGTCTGCGGGGGAGCCAGACATTTGACCTGCGTCTGTTTGAGAGGCGCTACCTGGTTCAGTCGGTCGTGCTGGGTGCCTTCTGGTACCTTTGCCACATTGTGAAACCACCCCTGCGCGTCATAAGCCGGGTGCAGACTACAGTTTTTTCTTTTCTTTTGGTCAGGTGGAACCCAGCTTGTGGCTCGTGCTGTTCTTGGACAACCACGGGAGAGAGGCGGTTTTGCCTTTCCAACTTTGTCCATCACGTCGTCGTTGTTAGATTTGAAGTGCATTTTGCGTATCCAGCTGGGGGTTCCGTCTCCGGCGCGAACCCTAGCGCGGTACTTTTTGGGCTCTGTTTGCGCTATTTGAATCCCTCGCCCCGTGTTAATCATGGGCCTCAATCAGAGTAGTCTGCTTGTTCTATGCTACATCTGCGGCGTTTTTCATATATGTAAGCGCAGTAGCACTTGATGTCAACATGGTTGCTGACCGTGTGGTGGACATTATGGGCTCGCTGTTGTTGCCTGTTGTGCCGGCGGCTCGCTGCTCAGCCGCTCACTGATGCGCCGCGTTCAATGGGCGCGTATAGTGTCGATGCCTCTCCAAGACCATCTACGCGACTTTGTTTGGAAACTTGGTTGGGCAGAGCTGCTTATTTGTGATTGGTTAGAATGGTGAGGTATTTTACGCTCCAGTACCTGTCCGAATTGCCCGCTTCCCGAATCTAATCGCCACGCTACAGTCACCTGCGTGGTAGCGCGTGTCTCTTGGCTCGCGTTTTATGTGGGATTCAGTGGGCAGGGCATTTCGAGCTTTGTGTCTTGCGGCCGCTTCCCCAGCTGCCATTTTGCTCGCCTGTTAATTGTTGCGGGTATTTTTAGTTTATGGCGCAATAGATGCACTGCGGTCGCTGGTGGATAAATTTCGACGTCGCGCTGTGTGGCCAATATTGGCCGTCTTCGAAGGGAGCTGATTCGCTTCTTTTCAGAGGAGCTCTTTTTCTTGTGAGAGGAAGAGTTCCTCAAGCAATTGTCGAGCTCATTCATTTCTGTTAACAACGATCGTCTTGTTCTGGTCTTTAGAACAAACAGGCGCTAAGGTCACTTTTTTCCGTGTCAGATTATTGCTGTTTCACTCTTCAGTCAGTAGCCATGCTATGCCGTTTTACATCGCCCACAAGCAATTCCTGTTAGTTTCTCAAAGATGCTTAAGGTACCTCTTTAATTGGCTCGCCTACGTGCTTAGCGTCATGTCGACTTGTGAATGTCAACATATAAGGCAACTTTGGCATGTGTACATATGTAAATAAACTTTTTTTTTCATTACTTCACTATAGCATGACTTACCAAATGGGTGCGAAACTGAATCATTGTGCAATCTATTTATTTTGAAACTAAAGTGAGAGCGCGGACTTCTGTAAAGGGCCAATTACAGAGTACGCTTATATCAGGTCTATGACTCAGCCTTATTACTTTCTCAATAACGCACCCTGCTGCACCTACACGATGCACTAACAGCTCTTCTGGAGGAGCTTACGCTTTCGTCACTGGCATTACAACGTTGCATCAAGTTCATTAAACTGATTAACTACTTACCTCTACAGTAGCACACAAACAAATTATTTTTTTAACCACATTGTATTTGCCGCGACAGCAGCTGCCGCCCAGACCACGGGGAATCAAAAGGCATTTCTTCTGAAAAGTGGCTAGACCTCTTTCAGGAAGGCTGGCAGAATAAACTAATGGGCATTCCTTAATTCAACACAGAAATAGAATTCCTCAAATTATTTCGAAGTCTTCCGCATCCCTTCATTTCCATGACGACCGTTCCAGCAATTACGGCGCAGCACGGCTCAAGATTTTAAAGTGTGTTGAAATGAAGTTGTTTTTCTACACAAACGCCATATCTTACGATTATAGTGCGTTATTCCAAGCTTCTGGGACTCCCGAGGTCATACGGCATTGCGTATCGAGGGTAGTTTTTCTGGTACAATCTCCGCTTCATTCATCAACACATCCTCTGCTAACTTATCCTCACCAGCTGCTTTCCCCCTTTGGATTGCTCCCCCTGAGGCTATCTTTACTTTCGTTACTGGCGGGATGACGCATTGTTTGCTGCCTGATACCGCCTATCTCATTTATTATTATTTTAAAGCAGGGAGACACGATCTCGCCAATGCTATTCACCACCTGTTTACAGGAGGTATTCAGAGGCTTGGATTGAGAACAGTTCGGGGTCAGAGTTAATGGAGAATGCCAAAGAAGTCTGCGATCCGCTGATATCATTGCCTTGCTGAGTCACTTATGAGTTGACCTGCCAAGCAAGATCAATCAGGCAGATCAGAATAGTGAGTCTAAAAAAGTCAAGATGCATGTTCAACGGTCTCACAAGGAACCAACAGTCTAGAATTGGTAGCGAGGTGGAGGAAGTGGGAAAGGAATACGTCTTCTTATAGGGCAGGTATTGACCGCAGATCCGTGTCACAAGATGGAAATAACGAAGAATAAAAATGAGCTGGATTGCATTTGGCAGATTATCTGAAATCATGAACGGCAGTTCACCAGTATCTTTCATGAGAAAAATATATAAAAGCTGTATCGTACTGGTACTCACGTAGGGAGCAGAAACCCGGAAGATAATGAAAAGGGTTCTTCATATATTAAGGGCCACGCAGCGAGCTATGGAAAGGAAAATTATAGGTGTAACATTAAGAGATAACAAGAAGGCAGCATGGATCAGGGATCAAACATGGGGTAATGATATCATAGTCGAAATCAAAAGGAAGAAATGGGTTTGGCCAGGGCAAGTAATGCGAAGGCAAGATAACCGCTGGTCCGTAAGGGTTACGGAGTGCATTCCAAGTAAAAGTAAGCATAGCAGGGGTCGGCGGAAAGTTAAGACGGGCGGATTAAATTAACAAGTGTATGGCGATAGGGCGGCCACAGCTGGCAGAGGACAGTTTAATTGGAGACACATAGGAGAGGCCTTTGCCCTGCAATGGGCCTAGTCAGGGTGATGATGATGATCATGTCTTACCAGCTGTGGCAGAATAACCTTTTTAGCGCTAAAGGCGAGCATTGCCAACTGCAATGCTGGACCAGTGCAGGAATAACAGAGAACAAATTTTCGCACGTTGAACGGCTTATATTTATTCGTAAAGTTCGGTTTTGTGCGACGATTTTTGTTCGATGCTCCAGTGCAAGGCAGACGGGTACACACAGTCAGCTTGGACAAGCGACATGGTACTAGATAAGGCACGGTTCGCCTTATGACGTGTTGTGTATGTTGCATGCCCTTCAAGCACTCGCAGTTTTTCACTATGTTCTTTTCAGGGGTTACAGCAGTTCACTCCAATCGAATTTTATGATAGAACTGCCAAGCTCTGAGCTGTGTTGTGAACGCTCTATGATGCCCGGTGCTCTACATGAACGCCAAAAGCTTCGAAGTTGGGAGATCAACCGTGCGCTTCCAATCCCTCTGTATTTCTGTCATTTTTAAGAGGACTGATGTAAGCGCCAGAACCTTGCCCATTTTCCTCCCACGTCACTGCTGTCTGTGATGATCAGTTTTCGACTTCATTGCCTCTTCGTCAAGAATTGTCATTATACCTCCACAAATATTCTCACCGTTGATTCCTGAGGTAATCTCTCAAGGCCAGAGACAGAGGCTGCAGTTTTGTACAGCTGCTTGTGTGTCTTGTTGTAGTAATTCATGACGCAGCTACCAGCTTCTTGACAAGAGCATTCAAAATTATTAGACGCCCTGCTGGTAGCTTTCTGGGTTGAAGAACGCCACGCACGTTCCCTGAAATTTCATCGTGCATGTCGCTCCTGCGAAGAGGGCAGCGTCACAGTTGCCAGGCCATCAAGTGCCAGTGCAGACGCATTGCTGGTCTCAGCTGAGGAGGAAATTGGCACCAATTCATTCGACATGAGTGCATTCGAACGATTCGCTAAGGCGACATGGGTAGTGTAGATGTAAGGATCACCGGGCCTAGGAGCCTGCATGGGAACATGCTTTTTGGCTGACTTTCGCCTGCATTCCACAGCTTTCGGTTTTGAGACTCCCTCCGGAAGACAAGAAACTATGCCAGGAATGGCACAAATCCGAGCGCAGTTCCCGCTAAGAATTCGCATCTCTTTTCTGTTTTAAACGCTCTTCTAATACTTGATAATACCGTTATCATCAAAATGTCTATCATGTGGTACCGGATCTCCCCGCATAACACTCGGACCGAAAGAATGGACTAGGCGACAAGTGCACCCACACAGACACACATTTAATACACCCTACATGACACATACACTAGAACACAAAACTACCAAAACTAACACAAAACACAAAGAAGAAAAATACACACGACCCGGGAACACTGCTACCAGCGTCTACTATTATCGTTCTATTGTTACTGGTCGGCGTTCGTGCTCACGGTTGGTTCGGTGTGGCTGCGGCGTTATACGAATCTAGTAGCCGGCGTCGAGGCGGCGTTCGACGTGCTTGGGCTGGCGTCGCTGGCGGCGTCGTATAAGCTCCCGGTCCAAGCACCCGTGGAGGTGAAGCCGGTGTTGTTGGCGTTGGGGGCACCAGCCGGAAGGGTGGCAACAGCGCTGGAGACACCCCTGGCCATAGCAGGAGGTAGCGTCCTCCGTTGATTCCCCGGAACGGGCTCAGGCACAGCAGGAAGTCGACGACGCGAAACCGTAGAACGCGAGCTCACCGGAGCAGTAGCCGGCGTCGCTCTCTTCCAGCCGAAGCGTCACTGACCCGCCGGAGCCTCTGCATCTCTGTTTTTATCTCCCGTGCATCGCTGTCCCTCGCCATTTTATAGCCTCGGCGTTAGTCCTTGTAAGCCATGTCGTCGTCTTCTCCTTCTCTTCTCCACCAATCATCTCTCTCCACTTCACCGAATGCTCCTACACCAATCACCTCTCCAACTCACCGAATGCTTCTTCATCTTCTTTATTCTTCCGTTAATCCACGTCGTCCTCTTCACACCTCTTTCCTTCATAATGTTACTTCTCTTTTATATGTGGCAAAGGCCCCCTCTCTCAAACATTTTTCCATGAAAAACTGCTCACGTAATACTCATCTTCAAGCCATCCAGCCAACCGACTATCTTCTGTGGCGATTCTCAACCCAGCACACAACACACTGCAGATCTCCAGCACACACCAAGAGCACACCACTAACATAGCACTAATAATAATAATAATTGGTTTTGGGGGAAAGGAAATGGCGCAGTATCTGTCTCATATATCGTTGGACACCTGAACCACGCTGTAAGGAAAGGGGTAAAGGAGGAAGTGAAAGAAGAAAGGAAGAAAGAGGTGTCGTAGTGGAGGGCTCCGGGATAATTTCGAAAACATGGGGACCTTTAACGTGCACTGACATCGCACAGCACACGGGCGCCTTAGCGTTTTTCCTCCTTAAAAACGCAGCCGCTGCGGTCGGGTTCTAACCCGGGAACTCCGGATCAGTAGTCGAGCGCCCTAACCACTGAGCCACCGCGGCGGGTCTAAAATGGCACTCCAAAGTGCGTTTGCAGAACACTAACACACCACTGCCGTTGTGCGTAGGGTCCTTAAAAACATGTTGGTGTTCACAACACACTCCCTTGTATAATCACATAACACCAACAACAGCAACAAGATAAATCCGTGATTCATTAGCACAGCAACAACAGCAAGATACATCCCAGAGATACCTAGAGCTTTTCAGTTGGCTCTATTTGTATACAGGCCTAATTTGTAACATATGACCTCCCTTTTGCCTGGCCTATCCGAAAACTTCTACCCCTTGATTTCGAGTAGAGCTGTGATCGTCTGTCTTCATTTACATTGGGCTTCATTAGTACATCATCCCCTCCTGCATATTTCGTCCCACTGCACGCGGACACCTCGGAAGTATCACCTGTCTCCTAGGCCAATACTGAACAAGCTTCGTTGGGGGTATACCGTACGGGATCTCTTTCTTCGTATTTTTTCCACATATTGACATGGAAAACATTCTTAGTGTTGTTTATCAAGAATTCATAGTCCATGCCATTTTTCTTCCGCGTCACAAGGTACGGGCCCTTGCGCTGCATCAGTAACTTATTATGATCCGTGGGTAGCAGGATGGGAACCCTGTCGCGCGGATTCAGACTCCTGTGAGTGGCTTTTTTGTCGTAGTAGCCCTTATATCGTTCGCGTTCCCTTTCGAGGCCTTGATGTGCAAGCCTGCATGTTTCCTCCAACTTGTCCTGCAGCTCCATAATGTATGTGTATGTTGTCTTGAGATCTCACGCAATTTGTTTATTGGCCCACAGCTCCTTGAAAATTGTAAGTGGACCTCTAGCGGTTCTCTCATACAACCTCTTGAACGACGAAAAACCAAGACTCATTTGCTGTACTTCGCGGTAAGCGAACAAAAGAGCTGGGATATATCTATCACAATCAGTAGCTCTCTCCTGGCACATTTTCTTGATCATAGTTTTGAGGGTGCCGTTGAACCGCTCTACAAGCCCATTACACATATGTTAATAAAGCGTTGTCAGTAACTGCCTTACTGACAAAAGGCGGTTATCCTCCTTCATTAGTTCGGATGTAAAGTTCGAGCCTCGGTCACTCAAAATTTTTCTCGGGAACCCATAACGCGAGAACATCTCCACAAGACCCTCCGCCACTTGGATACTGTCAATAGCCTTCAATGGAATAGCATCAGGATAACGAGTGGCCACGTCAACCAAAGTAAACACATATCTATTGCCTCTGGCAAAAACTGGAGAGATTTTCCCCACAATCTCAATAGCCACTCTTTGAAACGGTAGATCGATGGCTGGCATCTTGCCCAGAGGTACGGGACCAACTTTTTTCTTTGGAACTGTGCGCTGGCACAGGTCAAATGAGCGAACACAGCGTTTAACGTCACTCGGGACACCTGGCCAGAAGAACTGCTCGGTGATCCTAGACACCGTTTTTTGAACACCCTGATGTCCGTTCATAATGGCGTCATGTCCTAAGTGTCACCCGGTCTCTCTCATATCTTTCGGTAACACCAGCTGATTAACCCGCCTTCCTGAGCTAAATAAGCATTCCCTGTGCAGAAGACCGTTTACCAATTGATATTCGAATGATGTAAGGCTCCTCTTTTTTTTCACTTTTTGCCCGACACTTTCGAAGCAGGATTTTAAGCTCTGGCCTTCTTTTTGCCAAATTGCAATTTTGCCCTGTGTTACGCTCAGGGACATCGTAACGGGAGTAGAGAGCGGACGCTGCGTTGCCCGGGCTGTCACTTGAGCTCTTGTCTCCACTGCCGACGACAAACTGAGTGCCCGATCACCCGCCTGAGCTGTCGTGGCCTCTCCTCCTTTGGGTGGTCTTCAACGTCGATCATCCTCCACTCGGGATGGGGGCCGTGACACTTCTTGCACCCGTAATGTTTCCCAAGATGAGATCGTAGACGGGTTGCTATGCGCAGTTTGCCACTAGCTTTCCAGTATAATAAGGCGTGGACACTAGAATGCTGGCTTCAGGAAGGTGCTTTACTGTGCTATCTACAAGAGTGACGACCGACGCTTCACCTGTAAGATCCTCGTCCTTCACCAGGCTTCTCAGAACCAAAACTGTGTTGGCTACGCTGTCTCCAAGCTCAAAGCACCACTATAGGACGGGCTCCTATTTGCCAAACCACCACCGGCATTGTAGCTTTAGACTTGGTTGTTCCACTCACCGCCTCATTTTCCAGGGGCGTTTACTTTCCTGTCAGCTGTAGAAATTCAGGAGGTGTGACAAGTTCTGCCTGAGAGTCCACAACGCATGCAGCTCGCTCCTGCGGTCTGTATCGGCACTCATCCAGAGTATGACCCCTCCTCTTACAACCTTGACACACAACCTGTGTCTTTTGAGCAACGCTACATGCGACAGTCAACTGCACGGTGTCGCACCTTGCAGCAGAGAAAACATCTTACTGAAGCCTGAGATGCACCGCCAAATGCTCTTGGTTTTGTCGAAACTGTCTCTGGGACCTTTTGTGTTTCCTCCCCTGCCTTACTCAAATTTCGTAGCCCTTGATCCTTCAGAAATTGGTCTGCAGTGTCAGCAAACTCTTCTAGTGAACACAACTTTCTGTCAGGAATAGCGCTAGCTTTGAGCTGCAACACGCTATAAATTGCTCTGACACCAGCTTCTCAGGCACCCCTTCAAACTGTATTAACCCTTTGTTGCATGCTGGCCACTGTAGTGGACAAAATTCTGCGATTTTTAGAGCAAGTTCAGTGCATGCCAGGTGCTCCTGTGCATGCTGGTCACTACAGTGGACAAAAAAGGTACGTTTTCGATGCGCTAGATGGTGCCACCATACTGCGGCTGCCTCGAAATTTTGCTACGAAGATGGCTGCCCCCTGCTCGAGCGGGTAAGTGACGTCTGTCTTCACTTTTTGGCTTACCATTCGCACTTTTCCCTAATTTGCGATGTATAATTATGCGGAAACAAGAAAAGAGATACTGTTAGGTACGCGCTATTGATATTACGACTGAGTAAAACATAGGTGGGTTTTCCGAACAACTTCTTTCAAATGTCCACTGTGGTGGACACCATGCATGGCGGGAAAACGACATGCCCATGTGAGGCTTTCGTAAGGGTTTACTGCTGCTGCTCAGATTTGAGTGAATTATTTATTATGTTCGATATAGTTTTTAACGCAGCTTTACTTTGTTCTCATTAAGAGGATTCCGGCTTCAAAGAAGAAATTACCCGATGCGGAAATCAATAAACAATTGTATGTCCTGTTGCCACGGGACCAGGTGAATGCGCTACTTGGAGAAGACTTGCCATCTGGTAGTGATGATGATCGCCTTGACAGTGAAGATGATGGTCAGAACGAAGTAGAGGTGGACAGATGGACTGATATAACCGATAGCAGTGCGAGTGAGGAGGAAGACGTTCACACTGACAGCGATCCTGAAGGCGAGGGCGCATCAAAACAGCGTCGCATTCAGAAGGAAAAGCCGAAGGTATGGCGTTGGGATAAGGGAGATATTCCTCATTGCACCAAAGTGCACAACGAGCTGAAGCCTAAGGCTGCAGCTACTGAAAGCAACACTCCACTGAAAATGTTCAAGCTCATGTACGGTGAGGATCTCATTGAGCTGCTAACATTTGAATCTAACAGGCACAGAATACTTAATCGTCCAAAAATGAAGGTGATAACAAAGAATGAAATGGAGGTTTTTTTAGGCATATGCATGTACATGTCAATAGTCGACATCTCCTTTAGGCGTTCGTACTGGTCCTCAAACACTAGGCAGGACATGGTTGCTGACGCAATGACGGTGAACAGATGGGAGGAAATATTATCAGTTCTTCACCTCAACGATGCTGCTTTAGAAAAGAAGAGTTCTGAGGAAGGCTTCGATCGCCTCCAGAAAGTTCGTCCAATGATCGACCAACTGAATGCTTCATTCAAGAATTTGGCTGAACCAGAGTCTTGCCAGGCAATAGATGAGCAGATCATCCCCTTCAAAGGAAGGCACTCGCTAAAGGTGTACATGGCAAACAAGCCAAAAAAATGGGGATACAAAGTCTGGGTAAGGGCCGGTCAGTCCGGGTATGTTCACGAAATAGAGTTTCACGGAGACAACCTGAAGTCCGACCCGCCTGACGCACCACAGACTATTGGCCCGTCAGGACGCGTAGTGCTGCGCCTTGCCAGAGCTGTACCTCCAAGTACGTTCCTTTTCTTTGACAATTTCTTTGCGTCCCCAGAGCTCCTGGCCCACCTAAAGGATAAGGGACTGCATGCGACATGCACCCTGCGCAGAAACAGGACAGCTAAAAGCCGTTGATGCCTGAAAAAGAGCTGAGAAAACAAGGCAGGGGCTCGTTCGACTACAAAGTCGATAGAGAGCATGGCATCATCGTTTGTGAGTGGTACGATAACAGGCTTGTAATGGTGGCCTCAAATGTGCATGGTCTCAACCCACTTGTAAAAGTGAGGCGGTTTGACCGAAAACAAAAAAAACACGTTGAGGTTGAAAGCCCTGCACTAATCGCAAGGTACAATGAAAATATGGGCGCCGTCGACAAGTGCGACATGCTGCTTTCTATGTACCGGACCCACCTCAAGACAAAAAAATGGTACAAAAGAGTAATTTTTCACCTGACCGATTTGGCTGTCGTAAACGCATGGCTGCTTTACCGCTGTGTTGCAGCAGAGTGTAAGATGCAGCTAAGCAACTTCAAGTTATCGGTGGCGATAGCACTGATCAAGGCAGAATCAAGGACCGCGGTTGATGAAACTGATATTTCTACTGCACTAGCATGCTCAGCCGCAGCGAAACGAAGGCCGCCTGCGAAAGCAAGCTCGGTGTCCACAGACGTGCGGTACGACAGCGTAAGCCACTTCCCCCGCCAGCAAACGTGTGCAGCACAAAGGTGCAAAACGAATGGCTGCAAGCGGAAGACAACATACCTCTGCGGGAAGTGCAAAGTGTTCTTGTGCATTGACGGCAAAAGTGACTGTTTTTTTTATTTCATAATGAAGAGTAAAGTGCCCTTTTGTTATTGGAAGAACTTTGCCTGGTAGAAAAGGCAAACATAAACATTTTTACTTTCCCCTACCGGAGCTGGTATGCATGTTGTCCACTGTAGTGGACATTCTGTATCTTCCATAATAAAAATTTGAATGAGATGAAAAAAAATTTTCCCGTTTTTTCTGATGCAGAAAGACACGAAACAAGAAAAAAATCACAGTTCGCGCACGTAATAATTCCGCATGCAACAAAGGGTTAAGTGTTTGACATGTCAAGCCACCTATCAAAATAGTTGGTCAGCCTGCAGGAAAATTGCTTAGTGGTTTCAGAATCCTCAGGTTTCGCGGTGCGAAATCTCTCACGAAAACCATCTGCCGTAATCCTGAAACTTTGGAGGAGTGCCTTCTTGACATTCTCGTAGTCCATGGATTGAGCACCAGGCATCCTTCCAAACACATTCAGAGCCTCCCCGACTAAACACATGCTCAATGGCGGGGCCCATTCGCTACGGTCCCAGCTTTCCCCCAAGGCTATCCGCTCAAATAGTTGCAAATATACGTACATATCATCTATATTGTCATCAAAAGGAGCCATCAGCTTTCTTGGAAAAACTCTGGCCGGTCTAGGATATCCTGTACCCATTAAGTAACGCTGATCATTGTCCGTTTCCTCCTCATATCCTCCCGCGATATGCGCCTGTTTCCGCAAAAGAAACTTCTCGCATTCTGTATTTCTTTTCTCCTGTTCTTCTGCCTCGCCAGCTCATCTAGCCTCTCGCTCCTCTGCCTCTCGAGCTCTTCTCGCCTCCCGCTCTTCGGCTTCGCGAGCGTCTGCGCGTGCTTGCGCCCTTTCCCCTCTGCATTTTTGCCTCTTCTTTTTCCTTCTCAGAGATGCATCGCCTCTTCCTTCCTTAACCCTAGCTTGAGCGTCAGTTCTAACGTTTTTGTCAAATCAATCCTTTCTGCCGTCGAGAAATCGGAAAAATCCGAGACAAAGCAAAAAAGAAACAAGGAAATTAATCCTGGAACACGCTCGCCACTTATCTTTGTCACGGACCTCTCCGGAGAACACTCGGACCGAAAGTGTGGACTAGGCGACGTGTGCATGCACTGAGACGAACATTTAATACACCCTACGTGACACACACAATAGAACACAAAACTAACAAATCAATAAACACGAAGAATAAAAATACACACGACCCGGGAACACTGCTACCAGCGTCTACATTAGCGTTCTACTGTTACTGGTTGGCGTTAGTGCTCACGGTTGGTTCGGTGCGGCTGCGGCGTTGTATGGATCTAGTAGCTGGCGTTGAGGCGGCGTTCGACGTGGTTGGGCTGGCGTCGCTGGTGGCGTCGTATAAGCTCCCGGTCCAAGCACCCGTGGAAGTGACGCCGGTGTTGTTGGCGTTGGGGGCACCACCCGGAAGGGTGGCAACAGCGCTGGAGACACCCCTGGCCATAGCATGAGGTAGCGTCCTCCGTTGATTCCCCTGAACGGGATCAGGCACAGCAGGAAGTCCACGATGCGAAGCCGTAGAACGCGAGCTCACAGGAGCAGTAGCCGGCGTCGCTCTCTTGCAGCCGAAGCGTCCCTGACCCGCCGGAGCCTCCGCTTCTCTGTTCTGCCCCCCCCCCCCCCCCGTGCCTCACTCTCCCTTGCCCTTTTATAACCTCGGCGTTAGTCCACTTAAGCCTTGTCGTCCTCTGCTCCTTCTTCTCCACCAATCGTCTCTCTCCACTTCAGCGAATGCTTCTCCACCAATCACCTCTCTCCATCTCACTGAATGCTTCTTCTTCATCTTCTTTATTCTTCGGTTAATCCACGTCGTCTTCTTCATACCTCTTTCCTTCATAATTTTATTTTGGACTCCCTATTATATGTGACGCATGTACCTTAGGCGCAATATCTGCTGCGAACTTTCTTTAACGTTTTTACCTTTTGAACCTGAATGGTTTAAAAGAAGGCAGAAATAATACAGAGGATTTCTGATTTGTGCACATTTTATATGCTCCAATTATAGCCGCATTGAATCGGTCACAGAGATCGAACAGCATTAAGAACTAGAACTGGTGGAAATTAGAAAAAAAAGCAGAGATTAAAACTATTTTCAGACAATTCAATTCATACTATAGCAAATCAAGAACACTGTGTGAAACCGCCTCTAAAATGTGGTTCACGAAAACACCACAGTAGAGCACTGTATCCTATAAATGCACACACGGTTGTGTGCTGGTACTCCTTTTTAGCAGATGTTATTGAAATACAGAATAAACTGCCTAGTGATGTTACGGCAAGAAGTACAGGTGTCGATATGTTTTTGCAGAAATGGTGTGCAAATCTCTAATTCTGCTACCCGATTGAACATTTTTTCTAGAGTTACTGAAATATTGTCACGCGTGAATGCGGGATATCACTGATTACAAGAGACAGCGGTGAGCTTCGACGAACGTCTTGACTGCAGCTCCAGATCGCTGTCACTTCCACTTCCTGTTTTTGAGGCGGCGCGTGCTTGAGGTCAGAGCTAAGCGAATATGCGGAATGCACTGTGTCACTGCCCCCCCCCCCCCCCTGAAAGAAAGAGCATCATCCATATGCGTAGCCTCTGTGTTTAAAAAAAAGTTCAATAGGGGAAGCATGATGTGCGCGTGAAATTCCAACTCGACCGCTACCACTTGTAGTAAGGCTTGAGACAAACAACGTGTACCACCTGAGTGTCCAGAGATCGCCGAGACTTTTGAAAGCCGTCAGGAACGACCTCATGGTTAAGGTCTCCAAATGGCCTGATCATTTTGTAGCGCCGCCGTTCCCTCGTGCGCCGTGTCGCCGCATCTCCAATGAATGTGGTTGTGGTCGTCAAGTGGACAGCAACCTGTAGCGCATTCTGGCGTCATGCCTTCTGCTTAGGCACGTGGCCTGCGCTCGCGACGCGGGACGCCTTAGGCGCTATAATTGCCGCCGCGTTCAGCCGCTACTCTCACTGCGTTCGCAACTTACCTTCAATATCTGAAGCGCTATAGTACTTGCCCGCTCTTCAGCGGAATAAGCCAGCTTTCGTGGCCCAGAACAACCGGATAAATGACGAGGAAAACGCTGATATCCGAAGCACAGTGGACGAGGCTACCAGTTACAACAAACAGTTGGAAAGGCTACGGCGGTGGCCGAGTTTTGTAGCGATAGGTACACTACGGTAACATTTCCTGCCTTCGGCGTGCCTGCGGCACGTGTACGTGGCGGCGCCGCCAGGGTCACGTGGCTGGTCACGCGGTTGGTCAAGTGGTATGGAGCACTGCCGGCCGCGCGGCGCCGTGGCTGCTCACGTGGTCCGTCACGTGACGATGCGAAACGGAGCGGCGAAAGACCGACTTTGCAATTCGACTGAGCAAGTTCCACTCGGCCAGCTGCAGCTATCGTGTCACTCCAGGTTTAACCAGAGCTAAACCACCACCAGTATTTGATGAGCGCATTCGATCCGGCCGTCTAGTGTTGAGCACTGTATGGCTGCGGAAAACAGAAACTCGTCGTAGACCCTCTTCTGTGACACGTTTGATTAGAGAAGTTCTGTCCTCAGCTCTAGCGATATTCATCTTGCACCGCAATTGATAGAGGTGCTGACATGATTGCAGAAAAATGCCGCAAAAACGTGATCGACCCTTTTTCGAATGAAATCAGCTGTCGCTTGCTTGTGTCACCCCTAATATCGCTCTCTTAGTGTGTTGTCTTTTTACATTCCAGTTTTTAGATATCAACCTGTTTTTAAAGCCATATCATACTTGTTGGATGTACTCGCCACGAGCCCGAAAAGACTTGTTGTCATATGGATCCGCACATTCCAAAACGGTAAGACGGGCCATTTCTACATTCTGCCTCAAAGGAGCCTTGGAAAGGTCGTGTGTTCATCTGGAGAATGACAGCCTCAACAATCAGGTTGGTAGGTTGCTGAGGGCTGGGTTCCCTTTTCCAGTTGTCACCGCTGTGGAGGAAAAGCTACTACGGAGATTGAAAGCGAGAGCACCCCAGGATTTTGCGCAGTACCTTTATTTTGCGCAGTACCTTTACTCCATTTTCTTGGTTTGGACTGGTTCTAAAATTTTGGGGTTCGTTAGGAATGATTGGTGGGGTCAACGCTGGAAATATTGGCGGTCCAGACATTCAAAGCAGGCAGTACCCTATGATTTGTTCCCTGGTGGTCGTGCGAACTTGACGAGGTTACAAAACTCTGAAACGCATTCATAGATTGTGGGAAGCACTCATACCCCTAGAGGAGCAGTGCTGCAGGGGTCAGGCTATGTGCAGCTTCCCTGCAGGTGGCTATTTGAAACACAGCCACGAGAGGAGCTTGTGAAACCCAGGTTGCGTTTCCCGAGCTCCCGTGAGGCTCATGCACAGCGCCATGGTCGGCAAGTGGCACCTGAATTGAATCTGACAACGGTAGCTAGTTTGCTCGCAATCCAGTGGGCAGGTTGCCACTTCCAAGACAGGCGGTTTTTAAGGACGTCATAGTATCACGTGATCTCTTTCGACCATATAGGAAATTCCGTCAGCAATTGCAAATTTCGTGTCGCTGTGTGATTGGTCAATTGGGATAACGTGACTAACGACCGTCCTGTTCCTTGTATCCGTCCGTGTCTGGGTATAGCACTAGTAAACGTGTTATCCTGAAATCCTGATGTCGTCCGCTGAACAGACAGAGAATTTCGTTACAAAAAATCAGAAAACCGCCACACAAAACCAAACTTCTATCACAGTAAAAAATGTATATCTAATTGACTACATTATAAATACACTTTTTCAATTCAGGCGCCTCATTTTTTAGTCAAGTCCAGCACAGTACTGCTACTTTGGATCATTAGCGACTACTGTTTGGTCATGCTTGAACACTGGAAGCTCAGATTGCACAAATCAGCGGATTGAATGCTTGTGCACTGAACAGTTACTGTCACACCACAAGCAAGAACACCAAAGTCGTGTTTCTACAGGGGGTACCAGCTTACAGAGTGCCGGGCGTTACAGCTTCGCAGTTGGCGCTGCAGGGGCCAGTGAAAACAGCCCCCTCAGGCCGACTACCACATGTTAAGGCCGCTGTACGATCGCTTTCTTTCCGCAAGCGCACGCGCCGCTGCGACAGTGCGCAAGGGCTGCTCAAGGCCCCTGCAATGGGGCACTTGAACGCATCTCCTTCTGCGCACGAAGATGGTCAACTTCAACTTTTTACGCTCGAGCGGATGGTCGTATCACGCTATTGGCTGCTGTCCCGTGACGTGGCAGAGCAGCGGTGCCAGGCCCCGCCTCCTCAGCAAGATGGCCACCAACGAAGCGGAGTGAGAAGCCAGGCCTAGTAGGTGGTAGCTCTGCTAACAGACACATAATATTGGCCTCATGTAACTATTACGAGTGTTGACAGCGACATCGAGCTTCACTGTGTACAACAGCTGCAGGCGGCAGTTTATCCCAAGTGGTTTTGTCGCTGTCTACACAGGGTTGACCGAGCAGCCTTCAAACCTACGCTGTCTACGCAAGACGTAACAATGCGGGTGTCGCGAAATGTTTGTTTGGAACCGTTTGTGATAGTTACAAGTCTTCTTTATTCGCACGAGGATCTTCACGAACAGCAGCGAGAGGCAACTCCTTAGGGTGAATTTCCTGTGCATATAGCAAGCTTCACAGCGCTATGACAAGTGTCAGTTAGTGAAAGTGATTGCAGTCGCAACGAGTTTTTTTGTGTCAGTCTTTTATATCGCCTGCAAGCATAATTACGTTTGAAAAGCTTACCACGCATGCCTTGTTTTCCGAGTGCTGAAATGAACTTAGAGCTATAGAGTAGATCCTTGTTCGCGTGCACGCATGTGTACTTATTTCGAGAACTGCCGTGAGTGCGACGTGACGAAATGAACTTCGTGCTCTGCAGCGAGTCGCATTCGTGTCAGCGGTTGCAGTGATCGCGAGCACAAGACCTTGTGCTGCGGCGTAGCCATCACCGATATCGATCGTAGTTCGTGTGTACTGTGTTAGACGACAGCCGTGAGTGCGACGAGACCATTCTGAAACGCGTGTTTTTCTTATGCAAACCACCTCGCCTGCAGAGCCGTTGGGCTGTTTTCTGCCGGTACTACAGAGCGTGGCCAGCATTGTGTGGTATTGTGGCCCTTAAAGTGCAATTTGCGACTATGAGTGGCCGGATTACAATGGTATGCAGACGGAGCTGCGAAATCTGCGTGAAAACATCGGTGTGCATGAAAGCTCTCACATCTGGAGCGTCTTTTTTTTAATTTTCGGCCGGCTAAGACGCCCCACATCTGCAATAAATATTTTCTTGACAAATTGAATGGTTCTAACTTCCCCTGCATGTGATCATGGTCTGAGCCAAAGCAGTAAAGTTAATATTGGGTTGTAACATGCTCTCACAGGATCAGAAACACTTATGTACGAACGCAAACCATTGTCGTAACACATTCACCGGTGTTTCACCATCCGGAATATCTGATACGGGTCCATTACTGCAGCTCTTTTTTGTGAGCTTTTCATTTTTTCTAAAGGCAAAAAAGAAAAAAGACCACAGCAGATGCTTACGTTTTTCAATGGAAGCAACCCATAAATTGAGCCTTACTAATACACTATGATCCTGGATCTGAACTGAGCATGAAGTTTTCCATTACAGCGAATCGTAGTTAAAAATGAAAAGCAATTTCAGTAAGCTGCTGTAATCACAATTTATTTTTGCTTTGCAGCGTGCAGTGAAGTTAGATTTGCGACAAATGCTTGCAATATTAAGTGCATATTCGTGCTTTCCATAACTATTTCCAAAATGCAGCGATCTCGAAGTGCTCCGTGAGCCACGACAAACAGGATAGAAACTGTACCCGTTGAATCAGCACCTGATCCCATATTTATTGTTGCTTTCCCTACACTGCTGTCGCCGAGGTGCTCAGCAACTTGGCTTTATTGGAGTCGAACAGTTGTTAACAAGCGCTTCCTAAGTAAGTATTACCAGCTTGTGTACGACATTCTCGAAGTCTTTAGAAGCATGTGACATCAATGCACATGCACACATGCATATGCTGCGTTCATTTACCTGTGACTGCCTAAAATGAACATTATTTGCCTGCTGGATGAAGGCAATAGTGGGCCTATGAGAATGTATTTGTCAGAAATGTAGGATATTTCCTAGATTTCCTTCACCTTCTTTGCATTTCTTGCATTTCTAAATTTTTTGCTTGATTGTAAATGCTTGTTTGCACATTCCCCAATGCTCAGCTATAGGTTTCTGTGGATACACATCTGTTAAAATTTCTCGTATGGTTGTCGCAGGGCGATATCAGTGCATATTGCAAAAGTACGTTAAGGTTTATTTTAATTTTCCAAGATGTGCTTTGCGCTATTGCACTGTAGTTGGCCCTGCAATGCTGACGTTGTGCAGTATCTGAAAGTCCTGCAGTACCGGTGCAGCCATCGACCTGTCCAGGATGAGATTACATTTATTCTCAACCCATTTCCTTATTACTTGGATTTTATTTGCAGATTCCCTGCTAAAAACGCCATCCGCATGTATCAGTCGTTTGGTTTAGTTCGGGGCGGCAGAGATTAAGTAATATTCCACTCGACGATCAATCTCATTCTTCTGAAAACTTTCTTTATTGTCGAACACAGTAATAGGTCCTTGACAATCTCCACAGGTATCTTACACAACACCGGCACTAGTACAGTTTTTTTTCCTCGCTATCACAGCCTCCCCCAAATTAACCTTGAGCAAATTGGGCCCCAAAAAGGTTTGGTTGTCTCAACACTGACATCTCCAACCCCGCGCTATTCCTGGCTATTCGTAAAGCCGTACACAAAAATCATATTTTGCTGATGATAACTACACTCCTTACCTATAGTTTAAACGACCCAGGCAAAGCCGGACAAAGTGTTTATACTCAAAGAGCCACAAGCCAGGAGCGAAATATTGATTATACACCTCCTGGCACTCCTCTTTTTATGCTGCAAAAAAGGATACACAGAACACAAACTTTCAAGACGTAGTAAATATTATGAAACACTGCAAAAAAAGGCAAATAATGCAGCAAAACAAAGAAGCCGTACGACAGCAGTAAAAAGTGTCGCGCAGAAGTGCTTCAGCGCAGAATTCAAGCAATTTCGCCTCTAACTCGTGGAAAAATAGGCGCGGCGTCCATAATTGTTGTCCGACAAAAAAATTATTTAGGACAGCCCGTTGGACTTTGCTTACTATGCCGCTGTAACTACCGGGTGTGAGCGGAAGCAGGTTTCAGGGCATGGGGCCTAGAAGTGTTCCCGCCAGCGTCGGCAGCCTGAAGCGCCCGACTTCAACGGTCGTAAGTTTCTCGGCGCACGCTCAGTGGCAGTCGTCCAACGTGGGAAGAACACTGCGTGGTAAGAGGCAGACAGATACGGAACACAAACCCCTGTTTTTTTGCGCGCGCTCTTCACGCAAAAGCCTTATGAGTTCAACCAAGTTCTATACTTGAAGTAATACCAGTTTCCCATCCGCACGCTCACCTGACCTTCTAGTTCTCAGCGCACATCAGAACCCTGCTTGAGCGTTCGATCGAAATACTTGCGTAGAGGCGCTTGCATTCTGTTGCAGTTGAACTTATTTATAACTAAGTCTTAGTGGCACCACGATTTCTGCATTGCAGCCGTGCTTTGTTATAGCGAAACGTAACACTGCTCACAACTGCCCCATCCAAAGAGTTTGCCTGTCACCGTGTATACCGACGACCACACAGCTGGCGTTAAGTCTGCCGTCTATGTGCGTAGCGGGAGCGCAACAAATCTCTACTACCCAGTACCAACCATGGCGCAGAATACAAACATAAGTAATGCATCAACATATCAAATGCGCGCCTTTGTTAACCGTGGCCGGCATGGGCTTCACGGCCCTGAAAATTTATTGCAAAAATAATCTCGCAAAGAACATGAAGAGATCTACTGAGAATATTTAGCGGTGTTTTCTAGCTGCTCTTGGTCATACTGGCCGCCGTAAAGAGGACGACCGGCGGGAATTTCATCAATAAAATTCGTTTTCGTTGCCCTGCTCGCGTAGCACACAAATCTAATTTTAGTACTTCTCCGCATAACAGCACTATCTTCTCAACAAGCCCTATGCCGGACCAAGCGCTATCCACTGCGGCCGATATAAATGCTTTGACGATCCGTGCCTGCTGGTCCATGGAATTTATTCTGAGCTTGCATTTTGCACCGAATGCCATTAAGAAACTGCTACAACGTTGATACCGTCAAGCCCTCCAAACGCACTGTCAAAACCTTCATGCCACCGAACTGCACACGCTTCCCGAGAAGCAGAGCTTATTCACAGTAGGCCATATACGGGAATGATATTGTACAACGTGGGAACTGAAATGACTTTACCAAGTCTGTTCCTCTACCGAGGCGCAGCAGACAACGCGCCGTGCCCCGTGGCAGTTTCCGTAGGGCCACGTAGGCGCTTTTCCACTGTGGTGAGAGCTCCGCCGCCATAATCGTGCAGAGAAGTGCTCTATGTAGCCCCTTATTGATGCAGGAAGGGTTGTCAGTATATTTTGTGCGCTTCTTAGCGAAGAGAGTAATGTCAGGGAGAGAGGGTGAAAACACGAAATTTTGTTACTTAGCGAACCCTAACTTCTAAATATGCATTCCCACTAACTTTATATTTAGCTGACATCCTATACAATATGTGCACGTCAACCAATGGAAGGTTGCGTAGATTTTTTTTTCTACGAAGAGATTAAAATTGCAACATCCGCCTTGCTAAATAAAAAGGCATCGAAAAGGCGTAAAATCCAGTACGCAATATTTTTCGAAAATCTGCAGCGGAACCAACCTTGACTCCGATATGGGAGTACGCTTTTGCTACTTAAATTTGGTTAACACTCTTAACGTACGCGAGGTTTCAGGATTTTGGCGCCAAGGTTTCTTAACAAAGAAACATTTATTTCAGTATATTGCAGGACCACACATATGGCTCATGCGGGGGCATGGGGGAGGGGGCGGTAAGAGGAATCATGTAAACAAAGAATGGAATCAGAAGAGCCAGTTCAGGAGGCTTCAATGACCAATACAAAAAAGGTACAATACTCATATGCCGCTAACAAACGCCTTTCAAGAGCTCTGCTAAAATTAGAGGACTGTAAAATGGTCCACGGAACAGAGTACCAATCGGAAACGGTTCGTGAGAAAAAAATATGCTTGAATGCCTGACTTCTTGCACAGGTTGGTTCAAGCAAATGGCTTCAAGACAGGTGCGTTCGTCTTTACTACAACTGTTTGAGAATTCCGGAATGAGGTATGTTTAATTTAAGTGTAAGAGGTTATTCAAAAACAGCAAAAGGGTCGTTTCTTTTCATACACCAAATGGTGGCATATTATTGGTTTTCATTAGTGTTGTACTTTAATCAATCCATCTGCACCTGCTATAACGAAAACTAATGGGTTTCTAATATATCGCCTTAAGCTCGTCAATGTCTTTCTGTAGAAAGAAATCCCATAATACCGAGACATAGTGTGAATTTGATCTAAAATATGCTGTGTGTGCAAAAAGATACAGCTTACTTGAAACACCTCAAGGCTTGTGCCTTAGGTAGCAGAATATAAAAAATTCCGTGGAACATATTTTAGAAATATGTCATGTCCATGTTAAATTACTTGTTAAGAATACGACTATATATCAGTGATGCGCAACCTCTTTAATTAAACTATTTAGCAGGCTGCATGAGAGGGAACTGAAATGTTTTTTTACGCGATACTCTCAAAAAGGAACAGTTTTATCAAGGTTCAATTGAATACCCAATTTTTACGCACCATTTATGGACAGCTGAAACAGTATTTTCCAACATGTAGTCATCATTATTTTCATTACTGCTCCTTAACAGAATGTAGTCACGTGCAAAAAGCCTAACAGAGACATTCTCAGGAACAGCAGCCGAAAGATTATTAACGTAAATTAGTAAAAGCAGCGGCATACGACGCTCCCTTGGGTTATACCTCAGAATAGCAGCCATTAATCAACACCTACTCTGCTTTGTGTTTTAAGTAAGCATTTATCCAATTTTTCAAGGCCAGCAGGCATTAAAATACTTTCAGATTTGTAAATGACTTTACTGTGTGCAACTGTGTCAATTGCTTACCGAAAATCTAAAACAAGCACATCTACGTCCTCCGATTTTTCAAGTACATCTGCAAATTCATTAACTGCGTCATGGTGAACATCCTTTCTGAAGCCATGTAAAACAGGTGTTATAATGCAATTATCCGCCAGAGAGGGGTTAAGATAGCGAGAAACTATGTGTTCAAACATGCGACAAAGGCATTGAAATTGGTCGATAATTTCAGAAGCAGGGTAGACGTGGAGAAAAGCACGACATTGTGTATACATATAGCTATGGAGAGACTAAAAGAAATATAACACTTTTGTGCCCTGCTCTAAATCTCCAAGCGCCTTTTCCTGCTCTCTGGATTAGATCCAACATACATGCGTAATACGCTGAATGACGAATCACTTGCAGAATACAAGAGGAAATCTCCGGAGAGACGCAAACAGCGCCGCTACCATCAAGTCTTTTTGGGCTCGCAAAGGCGTCCACAAGAAACCGGTACAGAAAGTGAGACAATATGCAGGGGACAATTAAGCCATGCTTTAAGGGTTGCTCTTGATACCGTTAGGGTTTAAAGTTCGTATATGAGGAATAGGACATCCTCTACTTTACATGCGTACAACCCTGGCAATACTCAAACGACTCCTGCAGCAGTTGCGCTGCGTTTAAGCGATGCGCCAATGCCCTGCGATGTCAAGTGCTATCACCGGTGGCACTTCTGAGACCCAAGTTGCTCTTCACGAGCAACCTCTCGCCCCCAGTCACTGATTTAACTGCCACCTGCCAGAGTCGGAAGTTTCCTCTCAAACCGGCGGGCAGTTGGTGCTGACGCCACGAGGTCACAGGATCTAGGTGGCCCACCTTCAACCAACTTCGGTTCCTTCTCTGCGGACTTTTGTGCATATTTCGTTCATGGTCAAAGACGCCGACGCCAATTACGACCACGGCTTTTTTGTGACTTGGGCAGAGTAAGCTCAGTCTTGTCTGTATTGCTGTCACATACAACATGTGGACTTTATGCTGCGCATTTCGCGCGCATTCATTGAAGTGTAAGTTACCTATTTACTCTAGAAGACAATCTCATTTTGCCCTGTTGGGTTGGTAAAAATTGTTTTAAAATAACACATATGAATAAATTTCACTATGTTGATCTGCAGCTGGCCTTTTCAAAACTGGTGGGTGTTAGGCTAGGACAAAGGGAGATAACTATGCAATGTCTTTTTTTTCTTATTCAACGTGTAAATAATGCGGACATTGGTATGCCATATGTGCCATCGGCCACCTGCTATCAGTGGCAGCTCCGATGGCAGATGCTGCCATCGGCTGGGCTTGTGCGACCCAGGCAGCTCTTCTCGACCAAGTTCTCGCGACAGATCACTTATTTAACTGCCACCTGCAACGGCAGTGAATTTTCTCACAATGCGTTAGGCAGGTTTTAAAGTCGCCAGAAGGTCAGGCGACCTAGGTGGTCCACATTGGTTGCTTCTACGATAACTTTGCACTCACAACGCGACGACGACTCCAGATTTTCCGCAGAACTGGAGCCTTGAAGCTATCGTGTGTAAACTGTTTGACAGTGGACTTGGTGGTATCAATGGCCTCATCGTATTCACACTCCCAAGCGTGGTAAAATATGAAAAAAAAAATTGTTTACCACACAGCGGCTATCATCAACGCCTTCCGTGCGGCTTGAGCACTCTCTAGGACAAATTTTTATTATGGTAAGAACTGTGGTGGCCCTCATGCTCATGAGCTGTGCGGCGAAGCCAACTTGACGGGTACTTCCCAAGGATTCACTGCTTCGTTCCTTCTTTACAGCAGCCCGTATAGGCTCCAGCACCTTCAAACTGATTTAAATATCCAGAATAGGTCTCTCTGTCTCCTAAGCGATATTATCGATCCGTGCGAGCTACGGGAGAAACGTGGTAAGACTCAAATTTTTGGTAGCAGTACACATATATTCGGCCGCATATTGAGCTCTTCTTCAAAATATTCAAACTTTCTAGCAGTGCAAATTCTGGGTATAATCTCAGGACCCTTTTTCTTCTCTTTGCTTATGGCCATTCTCATTTAGAACTTTCGCTATTTCATTGGTGAAAAAACATTGCGCTAAGAAAGCGTTCTGGGTGGTGACCCTCAAGAAAGTATTGATGACTTAAACCGCACCGGCTTCTTGTCACGGCCAGCGGTGTGCAGTGAGAAGTCGTCGGTCTCTTCGCCCAGCAGGCAGAACGTCTGTAAGCGCGGCCCGAACTCCTAGCTGAAGTGAGTCATGGGCCACAAGAGGGCGCGCACAGACAACGTTGGAAGGCCCTTCTTCCCAACCTGAGGAAAACCAAGTTCCCTCGTGTCAGATTGCGCCCACGATTTCGCCATACCCTGGGATGGTGCGAGCTAAGTTTGCAGGCTTTTCCGAGGGGGACAGAAGCGCTGGGACAGCGATCGGCAGCCGCATTCCCTTTTTGCTGTAACTGCCTTCGTGGTCATGACTCGTCGGGAGGGTAGGTTGCAAGGTCGTGAGACAACAGGAGGAAAGCAGTCTAGGCACTTGAGAGCCACCCCTCCCCCCCTCACATTTTACCAGTTCGCCGGGAGCCGGGAAGGGCTGTTAGCAAGCCTGGAGGCAATTGTACAATAGCTCGCATCAGCAAGCCTGAGTTGGGGTCCCCTTCCTTTCCTAATTTCGAAAAGGATTGCGAGGCCCATCTTCCACGATCCAAGGGCAACGATCGGGAGAGGGGATGCGTAGGAAATATGCGGGTGTTGTGTGCGCAACCTGTCTCGGATTTTTCTGTTTCTGTATTCGCACAGTGCCTGTCGTTCATTTGTCAAACGACCCGTGTGTAAAATTTCGAAACATTTGATTTCAGCAGGCGTTTAAGTAAATACAGAAGTAGGAAGGAGGCAAGGCTGATGGATATTTCCAGGGATAATTGAATAATGTGTTTTATAAGGCACCCGGTTTGATCCTGTAGCCGCTGACCTGCGACCGTCCAACTAGTTTTGCAGTGTCTTTTGCAAATATCGTATCTGACGGCAATGTTGTAAATAAATGTGTACTGTCCGAAAACAGAAGATGTCATCCCCACACCGCAACGTGTCGCTGAGTCAGGAACTTAGTGGTATCATCACCAACACCACCAACAGCAAGCGGAGGCAGAGAAGAAAACGATTTGTACGCATACATTTGCGTCGAACAAAAAGTGATCGAAGGCCTCATCGAAAACAAAGTATGATTACTTATGAATGGAGAAGTGCAAGAAATATAAACTAATAAGGAATTGATCTCAAAGCATTTTTTCAACCAACATGAAACTTCAAGTCTTTCGCCTCCTTGTTCTATGCCTCATTAATTATATCACGTTTATATGGTTCACGAGTGCTAAAAAACAACAGTATTTCGTATGCTCGAAAAAAACGATATCAGCTGCACTGCCAATGCTCTATACCGCCACAACACTCATGAACCCTTTTTTCAATTCAAGATATTCAGTATGTAGCAAAATTAATTACCGACGATACCTAGTGCACATTTCAAACTTATGTTACAAAAAACTCCTGAAGAAATTATGTACTCGTACATTGCAAACACACACATATCGAAACAGGTCATCTGAGGACTGGTTTGTGCCTCGGCCGCACAAAATTATCTTCTGCAAGCATTTACGTACATTGTACCATTTCTTCTAGATAAGCTGAAAACACATTTTACTAGTTTAACTCACGTAACTCGCCTACCGGTGCAGGGCATATTTGTTACTAAGCATTTTTATTAATAATAATAAAAATAATATTAATAATTGGTTCTTGAGGAAAGGAAATGGCGAAGTATCTGTCTCATATAACCTTGGACACCTGAACCGCGCCTTAAGGGAAGAGATAAAGGAGGGAGTGAAGGAAGAAAGGAAGAAAGAGGTGCCATAGTGGAGGGCTCCGGAATAATTTCGACCACCTGGGGATCTTCAACGTTCACTGACATCGCACAGCACACGGGCGCCTCAGCGTTTTGCCTCGATAAAAACGCAACCGCCGCGGTCGGGTTCGAACCCTGGAACTCCGGATTAGTAGCCGAGCTCCCTAACCACTGACCCTCCATGGCGGGTCCTATACCTTATTTTGTAGTGGAAATTCAGTTTATGAATATGAGAAGTGGATGTGTTATGTTGTGCGCCTTTTCACCTGGATCACCATGTATAAGACACTACGTACCGTTCGCATGCTAGCCGGCAGCTCAAGCCATCATGCCGACCCTGTATAATGAAATCCGTTATAACGAAGTCAAAGAGGATCGGCTATTTCATTTATACAACCACTGCTTCTTTACTGCCATACATCACCTCGGCCGCATTGTCGCATGCCAACAGATTCACTGTGCCGACTGAGCATAACATACCTGGCGTTTAGTCTACAGCTGATGTGAGTAGGCGTGCTGTGCCCATTGTATTTGTGCATCGAAAACAGATGCCCCGTCCAGAGCGGTGCAGAACAGGTGCTTACTACGGCAATGCTCTCAAACGCTTGCAGTTACCGTTGCCCGTGTCGATTTCAGCGCTCAGAACATAGGCATAAATATTTATCTTGACAACATTATGCCTTTCAACGAAGCATGGACCCGTGCGCTGAGCACCTCTAATCGGCTGATGAGCGGTAATATGAATTTCCCAACGAAAGTGGCCGCCGAGCTTTTGCTCATAGTTAATCGATATACTGAGCTCTAAATAGCCAGGGATGTTACTTGGCGTTCATTATATGTCTTCGTGGCAAAATCACACTGAATAAAAACGGCAAGCAAAATCATTGCGGTCTAGAAGAACTTCCATGCAGGTTTGGAACATCAAGCAGCTTGTGCACACCAAAAAGAGCAGTGAAAAGAAACACTTGAAGTCTGGCAACACTCATGAAGGCACAGTTAAAATAAAACAAAAACTATATAAGAAGCAGACAAAGAATTACTTCCGTCTGGTTACTTAAAGTCCTTAACGCTGATCACTCCGGTGTTCCGTTTTTTTCAGTTTGCTTCTTAAAATACTTTTCATTCCATATTCTACGCCAGACATCTCATTTTTTTTTATTTGGAGTGCCTCAAGCCCGCAATAGTACCTGGCACAGGCTAGGGGCCAATATTAGTATTTTTTTATTTCTGCATTCTTCAATATATTCAAACAATCCAAAATTGGAAATGCTCGCTATAACCTCAGGCCCATTTTCCTTCTTTTTGCTTATGGTCGCTCCCGTATCATTCGGCACTGTCACCGTTTTACTGGTGCAAACAAATACTGCACAAAGAAGCCGTTCTGCCTGGCAATCCACGAGTAAACGTTGATGACTTAAACCGCACCGCCTTCTTGTCACGGACAGCTGTGGGCAGCGTGAAGCCGTCGGTGTCTTCGCCTGGCAGGCACCACGTCTGAAAGCGCGGCCCGAGCGCATAGCGGATGCGCCCCATTGGCCGCAAGAGGGCGCCCACAGACGACGCTCGAAGGCCCGTCTTCTCCTCCTGCTTCGGGAAGTCAAGTTCACTCGCTTTAGATTGCGCCCTGGATTTCACCACGGCGCGAGATGGGGCGGATACTTTTGCATCGAACAAGAACAAAGCGATTGAAGACTTCATCGAGCACAAAGTATCATAAATGAATGAGGAATAACTAAACGCTATCACGTTTTGCTTCCCTTATATGTCTGAGGACCATGAGGTCAAAAATGCATAAGCTAAGGGTTGTGGGCCCATTAGTCTGGTACCGCCCTCCCTCTTTCACCTGTTGCTGATGAGGCAATGCTACAAGTTTTTTCAGGCCTGTTTTAAGACAACAATGGAAAAAGATAAAATACAAGAACAAAATGTCCGGTTTTTATTCCCACTTCGTAGGGGTCAATATCGCTTCTCGGGAAACACAGCACACCTTGTTACCACCATGTTAAATATACTGCTTAAAACGTGTGTCGGCCACCTTGGGCAGATCAAAGCATTTAGAGCGTCAATAAAGTTATCCTGGACGCCTTTAAATTGGGTACCGTGCATTTGCACGACGACGTGCCTAAAGCAAATTTAAAACAAACTTAAGTCAAAGCATCGTAATGTGTTCTACATTGCAAATAATCTAGCAGAAACAATGTAAACCTTGATCAAATCTTTAGAGCAGAAGTCGATTTTGGGTTATCACGACCAATCGTTATTTGACGAGTTACTTATGTCTAGACATGAACCACGTCCCCAAAAATTTACTGCCGCCTTCTGTTCCCAAGTGCACGCGTTCACCCTGGCCCATATCAGCTGCATGACTCTCATCCTGACTTGAAAATACACCATTATCCGGAGAGCGCAATTGCGGCCTTTACTTACAGCCACTCTGGGCCTGCATGTGAGTTCCACGAGGAGAGCGTTGAGCATCTAAAGCAGCCGCTGCAGAGTCCGCAGCGGTAGGCCTATCTGAAGCAGTAGGCTCCGGAGATGGTGCTCAACCCAGTGGAGCTTAAGACTCATCAAATGACGGCCAAGTGAGGCGGTGCCAGAGCCGGAGAACGCCCACAACCAGTTCAGGGCTTGCCACTGGTCGAGCAGACCTGCGTTGCGTGCGCACGCACGTGAGCCTTGGGGTATGCAGTGATAACGGTAGGCAACGCGTAAAGGGAGCATGCGAAAACGTTGCAGTCGCCAAACCAGATCAGTATAGTGTCAAAATTGCCTCACACTTCCCGAGCCGTAATGGCCCAAGGATTATTCATTGCCGCATACTATTGAAACATTTTAGAGCATCCTTCTTTGTTATTTCCGCAGTGATTAAGACCAGCGAGCTGTGACCTAAACTGTATATTGACTGCAAATGTTTCGCGTCTAATCTTTTAATCCCCTATCCTCTCTGTAGACTAGGCACTGGGTGCAGACTCTAACCGGAAATTTTGGTAATTCCAAGCTTTTTGGAAGATCGATGAAATTGTGCTCGACATAACCGGAAAATCACCCTTTACCCACGCCTTCACTAAATTCATGCATATAGACTTTTGTACGGAGTCTCGATCTCGGACATAGTTATACCGATATTTCTTGCGAGTGAAGTGGCGCGTCAGCCGCCAGCATTGCCCGAGTGCAGTAATGTTAAAAGTCCAAAATTTACAATGCAAATAATTCTAAACAAAGGAACACTAGACACGCTCATTGTATAGAAGTAAGTGGTTCTATTAAAATAATAATAAAAGGAAAGGAAAAATTTTTGCTAGCCCCGGCATCTGCAATTGATACTGAAGCACCTGAGCTGGGCAGCGGAAATAAGATAGCAGGCAAAATGGAGCAATGAAATAAAAAAGGTGAGAGCAGAGGAAGAGAGGATGGGGGAGAGGTAATATACACAAACTATTTGCACAATAAGAAATATGTCTATGTTGTGCGCGTGATTAGTTCATGGTGGAGCAATAAAAACACACGCGCCCAGCACTATGTTCACTATAACTTTAGTGGGGCGTGCACTTGTTAATCGTTCAAAGTAGCAGTCACGGATCGTTCGGTCACTGCGTGTAGCTACCTGGCGGAGAACAGACGAGACGTCAAGCCCGTCTGTTCGAGGAATGCACTGTGGCTCACCAAGGTTATCTCACGGGTGCGCGCATTGCCCTGCGGCCACAATAGCGTCTTGAGGGAGTCTAATAGTATGCCTAGCGCCCTAAAGGCCGCAAGCATAACGCTACGAGCATCGGCGAATGCGGCACAGTGAAGGAGAAGGTGCTCTGGTGTTTCCACTACACCGCATTCGTCACACACATCACTCCTCGCGATTCCGTGATGCTCCCGTCGTTCCCCGGGCCACACGCAGCCAATGCACTGTGCAATCATATAATTATGACCTGTGCAGCCTGCCACATCACTGGAGAGCATGGTTGATCCGGAAAGGAAACAGCATGAAATATCTACTATCACTGAACAGGAGGAGGTGGGCTATTTAATTCATAAAGTTAAAATTTGCTATCAGCAACGAAGAAGAAAAAACAGCACTATAAGAGGACAGATTTTTTCGGGTGCGTCTCCTTGTACGTGTTTCATTTGTTTGCTTGTTTATTTGCTTTTCTTTTGTGCGTTCACCTCATTATTATTAGCAAATTAATCCTACCGCGTTTGTGCACGCGGTAAAGTGCTCAAAGAAATGGAATGCAAGACTTTTCCTCCTCGTAGTTATTTTCCGCTTGCCGAGTCATAGAGGCGCACGCCCACATTCTAGCTTCCTCTTAGGTGAGATAGAGTATAAGTCGTTGTTTGTGGGTTTCGTTTCCGAAGTTCTGCGAGCGCACTGCATTTAACAATGAAGTCCACGAAATGTTATGGTAGCAGTAATCAAATATTAACTCTATATGCCCTGCCTCCGTTCATATTAAAGCGTCAGCTTTAAGGTCGTGTTCAGAGGAATAAACGGCGTCGACGCTGTGGCCAGAAACCCACGTCACACGTGTCGAGATACTCACGCGGCGTATATCAAGAAACCGACGTCACGTGTGTATATCTGGGGTGAAAAAATATAAAAGAAGACGTAATATGAAATATAGACTGGCGTATCTTTCAAAAGATTTATCCGGAGAAAATCATTGTTTTATGCAGACCAAAAACTTCTACTATTATTTCAGTCGCGATTCAAACCCACAAGCCCTCGGAAGCCAGGTAGGCATGCTACCGGTTTAATCGCAGAGGGGGACAAAAGTCTCTCGGCGATGTGTTCCTCAAACGAAGTCAGTAGCTCTACTATTAACCGGGGGCTGGTGACCCCACTTGGGGAGGTAAGAGTCAAAATTTCGTTCTTTCATCTTCAGAAGCGTGGTCTCCAGCTGCCGGATAATAAGAGAGATCGGCTTCCTCACAGGAGCATGTGGTCCACAATTTTTATCCCTGACTGTACGAGGCGATTTTTTTGCAATGTTGGTTTTATATGTTTGCCGGTCTTTGACATAATGTGGTCTAATTTGGACGCATGTTAATGAGAATGCGTGTCTTTAGAGAAGTGCTATTTACGGAAAAATTAATTAAGTGAGTGGCGAAGTGTATTTCGGAGTTTCTTTCCTCTTTTCTTAAAGGGAATTAGTGGCGCACACAGTGAACACCCATTCATTCATAAGCGACGGGCTATACGTCGACGACGGTGACGAGGCTGGGGCGGGTCGCCCCTGCGTAGAATGCGCGGCATAGCAAAGAAGAAACAAAAGGCGTCAAACTTCTCGAGCAGTGAATAGACAATTAACGGCGTTAATGGGGATTAAGTTGAATTAAGAGAGAAGGAAGGGGGATTCACGGTGTAACGGTGCGGTGCGAAGTGATGCCACGCGAAACTTGAAATGAGTATACGGCCCCTTCCGCTTCGAAGCGGAGATCCTACGCCAATGGCGGTTTCCTGTAGTGACATAACGATCACGTGAGACACATGGAGTGACAGCGCACCAAAAAAAAACAACGTGAGATGAGTATACGACCCCTTACGCTTCGGTGCGCCGCCTGTACGCTAGTCACTCTCTCGCCGTTACCGAGTGCAGATGCTGGGTTCGCCCGCTGATGCAGTGCGGCTCAATTGCGCATTGTGTGGGCGTGTGGCATCATATTTAAGCCGTCTTTGCCATCGCATAGCGCAGTTTTAACGTCCAGACCACATGCGAAGAGTGGCAAAGGGAGCCAAAGAGAGGCGACGAGTGCTGAGGAGGCGTCAATAATTCCGCATTACCCCAATATGCGTTGCCGCAGTGATCTCGAATATTTTGCACTTTTCTTATAGGGAACAATATTAGATAATGCATAATATGGTTCTGAAACTGACAATACTATTTATCAACTTCGAATATGCTCGGCTCATTTATAGGTAGAAGATTACACAAAATGGTGCCTTGGGTGACAAACAAAACGAAAGAACGACACATGTTTTTAGCCCAAGAGTCTCGCAAACCTGGCGGCGCTTCTGAACGGTCACCGGGCACTACACTCCAGTTGTCCATGAAGCCGAACAGATTGACAGAGTAGTTGGACGCCACAAAAGCCAGACCCGCTCGGCCCGCCAGCGTCACAGCATCCAAAAGGAGCAAATGGTTGTCGTCATTCGCAAAGTACAAGCCGCGGAAACGCACCAGCTCTGTTCTCAGGTATCTTGCCAACTGGCAGAGTCCAAGCGGTCACATGCTCGTTGTCCTTATCGAGTGACGGGAACTCCATAGAGCAAAGCTGCAATGAACAACGCCACATCAAATCCACGTAAGTTACTTTTCTGAAAGTAGGAGCCACGTGGTGTGAAGTCATTCCGTCATGCACAACTCTCAAGCAATTTATTACCCTCCCCCTCCTGCTGCTAAATAGTCAGAAGATTGCTGGGAAAAGAGACTGTAAGCATTGATTATGCGAGCTGTTGATCAGGAATTATTATTGTATCCGAGGATGCGCCGAGGCTGATAGCGCCCCCCCCCCCCCAATAAAAAAAATCAATTGCAACCACCCCCCCCCCCCCCGCGGAAAGTCGAAAATTCCTTTGGCCCCGCTCCCCCGAAAAAAAATCCTGTGTACGTGCCTGGCACTCACCCTAATTTTCTGCGATCATTCTTTATCAAGAAATACGTTTTACTAAATCATAAATTCATGAGTACAGAAACTAATTCTGTCGGTTAATTTTTGATTAATCCACTTCCTCGTTTGTTGTCCATCCAGTCAGCTATTTCAGCTCTGCTTGTATTGACATGCCGTTAATACACCGCATTGCTGGTAGCGAGAATCTTGGCAAAATGAGCGACATCCCTGGGCGTTCACCTCTCCGTCGGCAGCGCGACAGTCTTGCAGTAGTCGCTAATTGTGTAGTTTAAGAACATAAAGATCCATGTACGCTAGCAGAGCACGAAGAAAAGTGAAAAAAAGTTAGGTTTTTTCGATGTCACCTGCCCTTGCAGATGAGACGAAATGGCATTTTGGTCCTGAGTAATGAGTACCAGGGGCAGTCTCGGTCACTGGTAATGCATTTTTTATGGTTTTATTGATTATGGGAGGTTTAACGTCCCAAAGCGACACAGGCTTTGAGAGACGCCGTAGTGAAGGGCTCCGGAAATTTCGACCACCTGGAGTTCTTTAACGTGCACTGATATCGCACAGTGGTTATGAATTTTTGATGAGAAGGAACGCGAAAGCAGTCGTCTGCTACGAGTGAGGTGCACACCGCAGGCATTATACCGAAGACCATGATCACAGCTTCCCTTATCGTCAGAGCGAATTTGTAGCATGCAAAAATCAGTAAATTCACAGCGTACGCTCTAAACACGAATACGCCTGAATGAGAGTAAAGAGGGGGTAAGATGACCTCTAGAGCACGCCCTTTCGTAAAACCTTGTGCGCCAGAGGACTGTTTACACCCTTTTTATTCTTTTCTGTTTATAGCGTACACGGAAATATCGAGACACACTCTTCATGCGCCAGTAAGTGAGGGACGACCCCGCACTAAGGGAGGAAGATTTCAATAGGCATACCCATTTACTCGAAACACAAGCCCTGCAGGGATTCTCAACACGATGCAGGTTGCGTAAATGGCGTATTGAGTCTCGCTACCACTGGGACAATTGAATCGCGCATTGCAAACCTTTAATCGTTGCAGCGAAGCATTTGAAAACCTCTCCTTAAAGCAGACGGGAACGCAGGTCCTGGCTCATCGAATCAAGATGACCGCTGTTCTCCGCACGCCCTCACGCGCGCTTCTTCTACTTTCGTTTTTTCCAGTTGGGGAAGAAAAGGCACCCATAAAAGCAACAATACATGCTACAAAATTTGGATGTCGAATCCAATCAACTAACATAAATGATGTGATGCCTTCTAAAAAAAAAGTGCTTGGAAATCTACTGTTAAATTATGCATTTCATCGATTCAGCAATTGTCCTTGTGTTGCTCAGCCTCTTCGGAATTGCATGTGCCTTTTTTTGCGCTATTACTTCTTCCGAAAGCTATGCATGGGTGAAATTGCAGGAATAGAACAAAAATGAATATCTCGTCCAGAGTAGATATCAGCATCAAATGAATTCCTGCAGAGCCGCCACGATGGCTCAGTGGTTAAGGCACTCGGCTGCTGACACGAGAGATGCGGTTTCGATACCAGCCGCATCGGTCCACTATCGATGGAGGCGAAATTATTGAGGCCCGTGTACTGTGCTGTCTCAGTGCACTTTAAAAAACCCATGTAGCCGACGTTTCCGGAGCCCTTCACTACGGCGTCCCTCATTGCCTGAGCCCCTTTCGGACGTTAAACTCCCCAAAACAAACCAAACTACTGCTGAAGAGGCTTAGCCCCTTTTTGAGTGGCTCGTGGACGCCGGCACACATATTGGAGTCTCTGGAAGGATTTCTCAACTGCCACTTTTTTCAGCTGGGCAGCCCACCCGACTTCCTTCCCCACATTTTGTGCGTAGCAACCAGCGTGAAAAGCGCCGGCAGCGTTCAGAAGTAGAGGAAATGAAGCGAACACGTGCTCACAGAGAAAAAGAACGCTGGTACGCTCGCCTCAGCCAGAGGCTAGCGCTGGCGCTCCCTCGTGCGCTGTGTCGACGCATCTCCAATGAATGCGGTTGTGGTCCTCAAGTGGGCAGCGACCTGTAGCGCATCCTGGCGTCATGCCCTCTGCTTAGGCACGTGGAGTGCGCTGGCCACGTGGGACGCCATAGGCGCTGCAACTGCCGCCACGTTGAGCTGCTACTCTCACTGCATTCGCAGGGTCCCTTCAATATCTGAAGCGCCATGGAATTTGCCCACTCTTCAGCGGACTATGCCAGCTTTCGTGGCCCAGAACAGCCGGATAAAAGATGATGAAAACGACGATATCCTAAGCACACTGGACAAGGCTACCAGTCACAACAAACAGTTGCTACGGCGGTGGCCGAGTTTTGTAACGACAGCTACACGGCGGTAACCTTTCAAGCCTTCAGCTTGGCGGCGCTACGTGACCGCGGCGGCGCCGCCAGGGTCACGTGGCTGGTCACGTGGATGGTCAAGCGGTTCGGAGCAGGTGCCGTCGGCGATGCGCCATGGCTGGTCACGTGCTTCTTCACGTGACCAGACACGTGATCGGTCACGTGGTGCGGAGCAGGTGCTGCTGCCGGCGGCGCGGTGCGCGCGGTGCGCCTTCGAAGCCGTGCTGCAAAAGCTGTGCGCATGTGCCGTGTGAAGTGGAACAGAGAGGGAAGAGGAACGCCCTTGGAATCGGAGCGGCGAAAGACTGACTGCAAATTGACTGAGCAATTTTCACTGGGCCAGCTGCAGCTATCGCGTCACTCCAGGTTTAACCAGAGCTAAACTACCATCAATATTTGATGAGCGCAATCGATCTGGCCGTCCCTTGTTGACCACTGTATGGCTGTGGAAAGCACAAAATTGTCGTAGACCCACTTCTGTGACACGCTTGGATTGAGAAGTTCTGTGGGCTGGGGAATTTTATTTTTCAATCTTTTTTCTTGCCCCGCCATAATTTTTGTCCTCAGCCCTATAGCGGTAATATTGGTGCAGACCGCAAATGAAAGAGATGCTAACATGTATGCAGAAAAATGCCGTAAAACCGTAACCGACAATTTTTGGGACGATATCAGCTGTCGCTTGCCTGTGTCGCCACTTAAATCGTTCTCTTTGTGTGTTGTCTTTTTACAGTGCACTTCTTATCTTACAAAGTAATATTCTGGGAAAAGATCTCCCAATTTCAGTACGAACTATTTGCTCTGTTTCAAAATAAAGACGAAAAAGAATCGGGAGCTGCCGAGTTGTCTTAAGCTTTGTAACGCGATGATGGTCAGTGCTCGGTACCGACCTAGTGGCAGCGCATGCTGCAACATTCGGCCTGGCCTGCTCCCCACCAATTACGAGTTACTCATTATTCGACCACATATATGTAGGACAAACCTAGGCCTCCCGCCTCCAGTAGAAGTCTTGTCGGACGCCACCCACATCCCAAAACTGGAAAACGTCCGATTCCTTGGCGCCCTACTCCACAGTAACTGCAAGAACACCGCCGCGGTAGCCAAACTCACAAACACAGTCCGTCAGACCATGCGGCCCTTACGAGGAATATCCAACCGACCCAGGGGCATGAGAGAACGTGACCTCCATCGCCAAGTTCAAGCATTCGTCGTCAGCCGCATAGCGTAGTCGCTCCCTTGTATCTTCCTCACGAGAGCAGAAGAATAGAAAATCAATGCCCTGATTCGTCACGCATACAAGGTAGCACTAAACCTCTTTCGACGTACCTCCAACGAACAGCTCCGATACTAATGGGCATACATAACACACTAGTCGAGTTTACAGAAGCTTTCCGCAAGGCACAACTTGATCGCTTTTCCTCAACCCCCACAGGCCGCAGCATCCTTGAGAACCTAGGCTTTACTCCAACCAGCACTCTCCGACCTACGTACCCCACCCCCGGGGCCAACCGAAAGCCTCTAACAGTCCAATGACTCCCAAAAGTCGTGCACTCAGTCCATAACCAAGGTCGACGCGCAGCAAGAGCTTAAACACTACACAAATGTTATAACCAACACATGGAGGCTGTCCGTGTAGATACCGCAAAATAGATCACTTAGCCGGCAGTGGCCATCAGCGAATCGGGCACAATTTTTCAGCCCTAGCAGCTCGTTCAGTCCTAGCGACCACCTCGCTAGAAGCCGAAGAAGTTGCAATTGCCCTTGTGAACTCCTTCACCACTGCGTCACTCATGTTTAGTGACTCAAAAACCGCGATCAGAAACTGCGCCAAAGCGGGAGGAAGTAGAAGTGGAAGAAGGAGGACGCCCCTTGATTGCAGCTCTTCCACTTTACTGCAGTTTTTTGCTCTTGTGCGCGAACCAGGTTCTCGTCATCCATCGGGATGGCGGGCGCACATCCCCTGCGTCCTGCCGTCGTCGCCGTCGAAAAGACGGCGGCTCTACCACCTGGCAACTCCACTGCCGCGAACGACGTTTATGTAGAGCTTCCAGATTCGTCTGATGAATCCACGGTGTGAGAGAGATGGAATCTGACAGGAGCAGCTTCGCGCTTCTTGAGCCGCGCCGCCTGAAAAGGAAGTTGCGCCGGACATCAACAGCGGGTGAGCTGCCTACGAGGACTTTTGACAAGCCAGACAAGCAGGTGTTTTCTCAGTGACCTGCGTTTCTAAAACGCAGACGGCTTATCTGAACACCATTAACAGGCAACGGCTAACCGAGTTTTTCGACCAGGTGGTTCCGGAACAATTCCGTGAAATCCGAATTAATTCATGGAATATCCTGACAGCAGATGTTAAATCTCAGGAATCAGTAGACAAGCTGAAAGAATCTGCTGTCATCGGTGGCATGGCGGTCCGCTCCTACATTGCTCACGGGAAGCGGACTACGACTGGAGTTATCACTGATGTTGACCCGGAGATAGATGAGAAGGACCTCCGGACGCTGAATAATTCTACGGCACGGATAGCTGACATTCATCGTTTCGGAAGCTCCAAGTTTGTGGAGAAAGTTTTTAAATTGACGCTCTCCCATCCCACGTCAAAGTGGCCTATGTGAGGCACCCTGTCCGCCTGTATGTTTCAAGGCCTGTTCAGTGCCACAAGTGCAACAAGATAGGTCATGTGAGTGTTCTCTGCAAAAATGACTTATCCTGCCATCGATGCGGCGGGATGCAACAGAATTACACCTGCACGATAGAGACTATAACGTGCGCCAATAGCTCGGGTGCCCATGAAGCCACAGCTAAGAACTGCCCTACGATTAAAAACGAAAGACTCATCCTGAAATAGATGGTGAAGGACAATTCGACCCACCAAGAAGCGGTGCGCGTATGGGTCGCCAGAAACATCAATCCCGGCGGCATCGTCCGGATCCACACAATACTAGTCCAGCTGCACCAAATTCGCAGGAAGTATCCGCTGAGCCGGCACACCAGGATGAGCCTAGAAACGATAACAAGACGGCTGCGGCAGTGCTCCTTGTTACCGCAGTGGCTCAGTATGATGCGTTGGTGTTAACATCCTCTGATGCTGAATGGCCTGCTCTGCCATCCAAGGATATCGGCACGGCAAGACAAATACTGGTTCCCACTCCAGCTGACACTGCTGGCAAGCGGGAAGGTCAGAATGTGAGCATTCTGTTAAAAAGGCTTGTGTGTTCAATGCGCGTGCTGCTTTCAGCCATTAACACGTCAACAGCAAATATTGTTGTGCAGTTTTTGGATGCACTTGAGCCGCTCTTGGCGGCATTGCAGTAATTCACTATGGCACAACCAAAACCCACCTCTTCTGTGACATTACATTTGCGCCGCTGTGTAGTGGTGCAATGGAATGCCCGAGGCATACGCGGTCGTCTGAGTAACCTTCGGCAACGTGTCCACTAGTACCGCTTCTCTGTGCTTGTTATATGTGAGCCCAACATGCCTTCTCCTTTCCGCCTTTCTGGGTACGTGCTGCTGTGGTCTCTCGAAGAAGACGAAACACGCAAAGTGTTAGTTTGCATACGCCAAGACATTGCGCACGTCCGCCACTTCCTACAGCCGCATAACAAAAAACCATTACATCTGTTTGAAAGTCACGCTAAAAGGACGGATATTTTCTATAATCCGGCCCTGCATTTCACCTAGAGAATCGTTTTATGCGTCGTACCTATATTCAGCTATCCATAGTTGCACAGCTTCTCATATAATTGTGGACGATTTTAATGCTCATCACCCTTAGTGGGGCGGCGCTGTTATGAATAACCGAGGCAGGAACCTGTTTTACTTTATGCACTCACAGAATTGCGTCAATATCAACAATGGCTAGCCTGCGTTTCTGCGTGGCACGTCGTACAGCAGCTGCATGTATCTGGCGTTTGTTTCAGCAAGTCTCCAGTCTTACATCAGCTGGTGCAGTGATGTGGAAACACATTGTAGTGACCACATTCCAAAGTATATATGTGTCAAGTGGTACGCACCTACAACTTCGTCTCGCGTGCGATATACAGACTGGCCTGCCCTTAAAACGTCCGAGGGGACTTGCTGTGTCGATTTCACAACGCAGTCCAAAATAGAACGCTTGATTACGTCCTCTCTCGGTGAGACCACGCGGTATATATGTGCGCCTACGCCATGATCTGTTATTGACGTGGATTTCGAAAAACTACGCGCAGTCCGTCGGCGCGCCGAAAGGAAATACAGAACAACTAAATCCACGTATGATCTCGCCCTTAGTCGCCGAGCTCAACGACAAAAAAGCGCCACCTCGCGAGATTAGGAAGACAACGTTGGAGGCAGATCTGTTCATCGCTGGACTCTCGAAACCCGCTGTCGCGTATTTGGCATGTAACCAGGAGCTTGCATACACCCCCACAAGAACTGTATCCTTTCCGTGCCATGTCCATTTACCAACGCAGTAATAATGTGGAGGTAGCAGAAGAATTCTGCAAATTAGTTGTGCTCACAACTCTGGTAGCATAAAACAGTTTGGAGGCTTTTGTGCCACCTTCCCCAGACGACCACTACAACATGCTATTCACGATGCCTGACCTAGAAGCTGCTCTTTCCTCGTGTAGGTGTACATCTACACCTGGTCCTGACGGAATTTCGTACCCGTCTCTCACTCCCCTTGGCATGGAAGGCCGAACTGTCCTGCTCAATTTCTACACTGATACAAGGGCTTCCAGAATCGTTCCAGAGCACTGGAAGATCAGCCGCCTGGTTGCTCTTTTGAAGCCTGGAAAGCCTCATTACGAGCTTACCTCATTCCGGCCAGTTGCACTAGTAAGCTGCGTCGGTCAGGTTATGAAGCGAATGGAGCTGGCGCGGCTCGAATGGTTTTTATAGCAGAATGCTCTCTATCCGGACATGATGACCGGGTTCCGGCGGGGACGTTCTTCGATTGACAGCGTAATCGACCTCATATTGACAGTGGAACATGACAAACGTAGTCGCCGACTCGTCACTGCTGTCTTCTTGGGCATAAAAGGGGCCTACGATAATGTACTACATGACGCCATCCTTAATGCCCTTGACGACATAGATGTTGGCGGCCGGATGTACTCGTGGATTGTGACCTACCTCAACGGCCGGTCCGTTTACATGTGTACACCTGATGGAGAGACTACCCGTCATCAGGTTTGCAGTGGAGTTCCTCATGGAAGAGTTCTCAACCCAACCCTATTTAACGCGGCATTGATTGGACTGGTGAGTGAACTTGCCACTCACATTCACATCAGTGCCTATGCTGATCACATATGCACCTGGGCTTCGGGTACGACACGCCCGCAAATGCGCGCGAGATTACAACGTGCCGTGTCCCCTACTTCAAGGTACCTACGACGTCAATGTCTGCACTTAGCATCTGAAAAATGTGCTGTTTTCGCATTCGCGGGTCTGTCTGCCGCTACCAGGTAACACTTCAAAGGGTTGCAATACCATATGTCTCCCACCACAGATTTTTGGGCATTATTGTTGACCGCGATCTCTCATGGTTGATGCATAGAAATATGCTAAAGACGCATTCTTTTTTGCCATGTCCTTCGCTCTGTAGCAGGCATTAAATGGGGCCCAACGGTGCGCACATTGCTAAGACTTTACGATACTCTATTTAAAGACTACATTCGTTACAGCCTTCCTGTACTACCATGAGCATTTCCTGCTTGCGGAAAAATAGAGTGTCCATGCAAAGGCGCTCAAGCTATGCCTCGGATTACCACGTTGTGCCTCGAACAACGGCACGATTGAGGAGTTTCCTGCGTATCCAATATCGATCTACTTGTCACATGTACCACTTCGTGTATATTTACGCGTGCATACACAGCACCGCTGTCACCCGCTGCCGGAGATTTTTGCTGAGCGACCGGACAGCAGTTTTGCACTTGCACTGCGCTTCATCCAATCCGAACTGCCATCAGACTTTGCCTGCCGCATCATCCTTTGCAGCCACCATGGGTGATGCCCAGCCTTGAGTATACCTGCATGTCCCTGGCATAATCCAGAAATCTTTGATGGCGGTTAGCGGAATGAAGCAACTTGCTCTTGTTTACATCTGGTCAGAATACCAAAACTGTGTGCATGTATACACGAATAGATCTGCGTCACCAAAGGCATCGACACCAGCTTTCGCGATGCCCGCTCAGCAGACGACCCGCAGATTCATTTTAGGACACAAGTCTACTTCAACCGCTGCAGAGCATTCGCGCCTTAGGGAAGCGATCCGCCACATCTGCGGAGAGCCGCCTCAGGAGTGGTGCATTTTCACTGACTGTAAACCTGCGCTACATATTTTGGGATACTTCCTACCCCACACCGCCTATTAAGCTCTGGCTCTTGATATCATTAGTCTCCTGTCATTTGCTCAGGAAAAAGGCCACCATATAGTGTTTCAGTGGATCCCTGGACACTGCGGACTCAATGGAAATGAGACCGCCGACGCTGAAGCAAGGAGCGCCTTCAGCAGTGGCCTGCGTACAGCTGTGCCGTTCTCTAGCTCGGATACCAATTGTCTCCTTTCGGAATCAATGAGCAGTGAGACGGCTAGGTACTGGGCCCTACCAGACACTCTACACATACGCCTTAAATGGCTAGATCCGGCGATGACCATTTCTGTTTCTCGCGAAACACCACGATCTATTGCATTCGCAATCCATAGATCCCGTTTAAGCGTCGCCTTCACGCGCAAATACTTGCACTTAATAGGACAAGCGGACTCCCCGGACTGTACCACATGTGGCGTGCAAGAGACCATAGAAAATGTTTTAGTGGTGTGTCCAGCATGTACACGTGAAAAACTTATGCTTGCAACTTTTTTGAGGTCTATGGACACAAGGACCCTCTCGAAGGATTTGATCCTCAGCGCTTTGCCAGATAGTTTGAAAATTGTACAGGCAACGCGAGCGCTCTCACGCTTTTTAAGCGACATGGACCTTGCCTCGCGTTTGTGATGTACCAAAGTGTGCATTTTTTCACCTGCCTCCTCGCATCATCACCCCACATCGTTACTCTCTTTTTTCTCCTCTTCCCTTTCCCCAGTGCACAGTAGCAGGCCAGATATCTTTCAGGCCAACCTCTCTTCCTTTCAAGTCAATAAACCGTCGCTCTCGTCAAAGGGAGGACGCATGCCATCACCTATAAAATTTTCAATTCCTCTAACCTGTCCCCCCCATATAGCCCAATTGAACTCTTATAACATACCACGAGATCTCATTCTACTACAAAGAGCAACGACTGCAATATTCTCCGCCTCGCAAATGGCTCACTATACAAGAGCAGGTGACGTACCAATAATTCTCCTGGGGCTGTTCTCACCAGAATATACTCTACACAGAGCCCTAATAACTGATTTCCTCCACATACTCTTTATATGAACCGAGTTCCAGCCGCCATAAGAGTGGCTACTCACTGACCACGACCGATATGAGGTCGAGGTGCCTAGCTCCACTCATGTGTTCAAAAGAAGCTGGTGGGCCGGATTCCGCCTAGCGTCACCGACTGCCGGCCACCTGAGGAGACCAAGAGTAACCCAAACAATAGTGCGTAACATAAGGGTCAATATTTATTAAATTTTCGAAGCACCAGCTTCAAATCCCGCGCGAGTATAAACATTTTACAGCCCAGCTCTTATGAGACCGCTCTCGCATTTCGCGTCGTCGTAGGCCTTGACGGTGTTACCGGTTGTCCCATTAACAGACTTACGGCCACCTGGATCGGCGCGCGCAGCGGGGTTGCTCCGGCCGTTCCATTCGGATGGAGAGGGCGCAACTGCGGAAAGGGGCGTGCACGCTCCTTTCGCCGCACCGCGGCGCGCGTTCCCAACCCCTCGCTTTCCCTGCTATGGCTTCGCAAGAGGCGATTTGCGGCGCCTTGGACGTTTTGCGTGATGTAGAGTGGTGGAAAACCACGATGAAGAAAATTTACACAAGAACACAATGTCTCCTGCGGCTAGGTATTTTTTTACTAAGCTCCAGACGCTACGGCCGCATGTTGCCCGAAGCGGGCAGTCATGATGCCATGAGAACCGAGTGCTCCCCGGAAAACAATCATATCTCCGGGTTTTGTCGCAGCAGCCTAATGAAAGCATGGAAAGGCATTACATCTTCATAAGGGAAGTGCCACGACTGACGAGGAAACGAAGTAATAATTTTTCTCTTGTAAATTTATGAAAGCTTGTACATGACGTACTAGCTCGGTCAGAACGCGTTTAGCGGTCAAAAAACGGCCTAGAAGGAAAATGGCAATTGTACTATGATGAAAATGACAGGCGACGTTGCACGCTGAGCTCGCAGTTTTATGTTCATTAGGCAAACTCGTCACGGTTCCTCCTGTACGAGAGAATCTGCTGACCTGAGTCGACAGCCGTGGAGAGGAACGTCCAGTAGCTCTGATTAATCTGTATACCTGAATATCATAGCTGTATTCGTGGTAAAAATTATCAGCATCACAAAGTCAGTGTATGCCAAAATTTTTTTAAATTAAAAATTCACCTTTTTGGGGAAAATATCACCACTTGTTTTACTAGCACATTCAAGTATTGAAGTAGCTGGGCGATTATTTTCAAAGTCTTGAGGATTAGCCTGAAGAACACAATTCAGTGTTTGGCTGTTTACAGCAGGTAAGAGCAGATGGCTGCTTTCTTCATGGCCCTTGGTTGTTTTCCAATTTTCCTCACTCTTGCAGTTCATTGGACTGAAAGCATCGTTTTTTTATGAACTGCGCAAGGTGGTTGCTCCCGCTCCAACTTTCGCCGTTTTTTTTTGCTATCTGCGGCTGCATATAGCGCGAGTATCCAGGAAAAATACTGGGTACAGCAGTCCGTTTCAGACGCCGGATCTTTACGTATTCAGAACGGTAGTCATTGCTCAAGAAGTGCAAAGAGCAGACGACACTGCTGGCGGACTTATCATTCGGAGTAAAATCTTTCCTCGATATAGCTTTCAGCCATCCGTGCCGGAGAGTTTCATCAGCTCGAAATTCATGGAAGCTTAAGCCACGCTTTTTTTGTGCTGGATTTGCAGCATGGCACGCACAGCAATGTGGCATGTTCCTGAAAATACAGGAAATTATACATGTGGTCAAGGTCCCTGATTATCAAAATAATGTTTTGTCTGAATCGAAGTGACTCGAACAACGCGATAATACATAACACATGGGTGGTAGCAGCATTAATTGCCCCTTCAGCAGGAGCACTTGAGGGCTGGGAAGCCTACTCCCAACACCACACCAGTTTGCTTGAAGCTACACAATGTATAAAAATAAAAGCACTGCGTGGAAGGGCCCCGTGTATATAATTTGCCCAGCACTAGGCTAGAGAAAATGTACGTCAAAAGAGAAAACCAGAATACAGACAGGGACCACGTTGAAAGGAAAGCTCGGAAACATTATTGTTTTTTTAAGGGAAAAGAGATCAAAAGAAAGGATGGCGAGCGTTGTAGGGGCAGCGTTTCGGCACAGCGGCCGCTCACTCGGCAGAATAGTTATTTCAATACACGTGCAATGAGGCACATCAAGTCATGCATCAACGCAGCCTTAGTCCCGTCTCGATCGTATTATGCTACAAAAAACAGCGTGCACTGTGTAAACCTGATTTGAGGATATACACAGACGTACCTTGATTTCCTTGCGGTTTCTTATGGTTGTCAACACATTTTAGAGCGAAGTTGACCGCAGATTGCACACGTGCACCCTCCGATGTATGCGCTTCTCTAAGCATGTGCCATGCCGCCGAGGTTGCCGCGTCGCTTCGAACGTGTTTTCTACCTAGCATGTCTGTATGCTCTGTCCAAAGCTTGCACATCGGTTAATGAAGTCTTCAAGCTTTCGAGCCGGTTGACGAAATCTTCCTAGGATTAAGTTATTTTATTAGCACTGCTGCTTTGTGTGTTATAAGCGCTGTGCTCAGTGAGGAAACACGCATTAATTCGGGTAGGGCGCTGCCTAATACGTTTGGTGGCTGAGTTTATTTACATGTATACAAGGATAAGCACACAAGAGAGATGAGCACTACATAAACACCACCTAAAATTGAAGTCAGTGTCGTCAATGTTTGCGCTTTCGCGTCGACGTTTGCAACAGGAGCCGCGTCATTGCGTTTCCTGCTATATTTGCTTGACATTATGTTGAGCACTTGGAAATCAAATAATTACCAGACCTGGGTCGTGCCCATTGAAGCATGATGCCAGAAGGTCGTCGAATCCTGGCAGCAATTCGAAAACGAGTTGTCTGATGACATTCCTCTGATTTTTGTGTTTCAGGATAATTGCGGCACCTCTGTGGCATCATCATTGTGCCATCATATTTTTCTGATGTTTCGCAGTACCCAACAAGCTGCTCTCGGCAGAAATCGCACTTAAGGGCTTCCATTCCAGAATGAGCACAAAAGCCACCTACATAGCCAAATATAGGCGCGCGTGAACTCAAACTCTCCAGATCTTCTGAGAACATAGCAATTGTGAAACAATGTGCAGCACTTGACAAACAACCCTCCTCATCGTCGTCTATGTCACCGGCGCACACCAGAGGAAGTGTGTTTCGGAGGCGAATTCGGCATTCGCCCTCATAAAGCTGTCGAATGCTGATGTGGTAGTTAATGCCAGACATTTGTCTCTACTGATCATACCTGTTCTCTAGGCCGTCTCTTTGCACTTTTCGAAATAGCACGTAATTAATACCGAGCTCACAGATGCAATACGTCGAGAATTCAAGCAGAGCATATGCTGGATGCCTCAGAGCATTCAAAGTTTCCTTTGTCAGCGTGCCGTTGCCTTGTTTGTGAAAATTTCATATGTCAAGCCAGGTCACGAAGGCGTTCAAAAAGGATAGTTTGCGGTCTTCGTTCAACGATGAAATTGGCTCCTCGTATACGTCGCGATGGTGATAGCGCCTGTGTGGCGTCTTCAGAATAACTATTTTCCACCAACGAATAATTCTTCTGATGAAGCTGGCAGTTTCTTCCGCACGTGAAAGTACGGGCAAATCGCACTGCGCGTTCAAGGCCTCATCGGCAAAGGTGTTGAAAATATGAAAGAGTAGTTTAACATCCTGCTTTTCTAAATTACTTTGGTTTAAAGCCTTCGAACATAACTGATAGCTGAACTTCAAGAGCTGAGAAGTTCAAGTTTGTGAAATTCCCTGAGATCATTGAATGGCGCCAACTGTATAATGTCAGGGTGCACCAGATTGCGCCAGTGATGGGACCTCTGGGTCCGGGTAGCATATCACGCTGCACTGTCCTGAGAGAAGACCTTTCCAGGTTCTGCTTTTTGGATGGTATCTAAGCTGCAGGCAAAACCACAGGAAAAGAATCGTGCCGTCGTCGACTTTTCTGGGAAGATAACAGCGACAGCGGTCATCCCTCAGCAAATAATATATATGCATATTGCCGCGTCTACCACAGTAGCCGCTAGGTGGCTGTTCGGCACGCAGCTCCTGCAGTAGGGGGACAAAACCGCAATTATCGGTTAAGAAAAAGGTTAAAGAAACAGGAAGAGCTCTGTCGAAAACTGGGATGGTGACGAAATTTGAACTGGGAACATACAGGACCTTTAAGCAGGAAATTGCCAAAGAAAATATGTATGACAATTGTAGGGCAAGCTCCTTGTTGTTTGAGGTAAGGACGGGAGTTTTGCGCAATATGACATATAGAGTCAGGGACCACGAGATAGACACGCTGTGCGTTGCGTCCGGAGAGGAGGAGGAAACGGCCGAAGACACGGTACATTTCTGTAAAGGGATTCACCCTGCAGTGGAAAGCAGCGGGGCTGACTTATCCAATGCATTGTGGTTTAAGGACAGTAAAGGGAAAGTAGATTTAAGTGGGCAGAGGTAATCAAGCGATGGTTATCTGATTGGTGGCTAAAATCAAGACAAGAGTGAAATTTCACAAGTCATGGCTATGTGTCTTCAACCACCACCCAATTTAAAGGGTTCAGCCTTATCCATCCATCCATACATCAATTCGTCCGTCCGTCCGTCCGTCCATCCGTCCGTCCGTCCGTCCGTCCGTCCGTCCATCCATCCATCCATCCATCCATCCATCCATCCATCCATCCATCCATCCATCCATCCATCCATCCATCCATCCATCCATCCATCCATCCATCCATCCATCCATCCATCCATCCATCCATCCATCCATCCTGCGCCATGCTTCTCGCTTGAGAAGAAACTGATGTTGCGCTCAAATAAATTCTGTGTACAGTCGCGTCTTCTCAGAGCTTCGCGGTGTTGGCGTTTCTCAGCCGACTAGATGAGAGCTACCAGCACCAACTGCTACGTGACACTGGTGAAGGTTGCCGGATCGACGCCCTATGTCCAGGACCCCTCGAGAAAGCCGCTCATTGAGTCTCGACTATCTTCCGCTTGTCTGCGCGGCCGTTCACAGCAGCAGCCGCCCCCTCCTGCGAATGGTCTCAGTGTTTGGTCTCCTCCACAAAGAGACACCCAGTCATCGACCGGGTGAGCATACCAACATGGCGCAGGCCAGCGCGTCACCCATGAAGCTTCAGCGACCATGTGTGCCAGCCAGCTGCCATAGCGCCACTTTCGAAGACGTTGAAAACTGGCTTTACCAGCGTTACGATACCACCGCGAGAGGTATCGTAACGCTACGGAATGGCCTGGCCGATGTCCTTATAACAAATTTCGGAACCTAGCGGCAACACATCGCTAAGGGCACCGGGGTCGCATACTTCGAGGGAATCGCCGAAACTCATGACTGCCTTGCAACTCCAGAGCAGATCATAACCTGTCGCTCACCCCAGTTGGCCCTTGTTGTGATCCCATTCTTACCACCACCCGAGAGCGATATAATAGTCGGCCTTCTGCATCAATTCCAAGACTGTTTCTCGTCTACGCCGGCAGTCAATCAGAGGCTTCTCGCTAAGCACTCCATTACAACAGACGAAAGTACTCGACTCGTACGAAAAAACCCATACCGTGTCTCATTGCGGGTGCGTGAAGCCAAAGTTCAGCAAGTCCAACAAATCCTGCAGGTTGGTGTTATCCTGCCATCTAGGAGCCCCTGGGCTTCGCCTGTGGTTTTGGTGAAGAAGAAAGATGGCAATCTGCGATTTTGCGTTGACTACACGATCTTTAACCTGGTTACAAAAAAAGTTTACCCATAGCAAGCAATGACGACTCTCTTGACTGGCTGCGGCGCGCGCGCTAATTTTCTTCGCTGGACATTAAAAGTCGTTACTGGCAGATCGACGTTGACGAGCGCGGGTCGCGAGATGACAGCGTTCGTGACGCCCGATGGGCTTTGAGTTTAAGATCCTTCCTTTCAGTGAAATGCACCTTATCAGGGCCTGGTGCTGTCTTTTTACCAGACGGTAATACCCTATTCAATCCCTGGAGTGTGATGGGTTGATTGTTGTCCACGTGGATACCTGCTGCAAATGGAAGTTTTTGTTTTTCTGCTATTGCTTTGTACTTCTGGAACGTGTTTGTGTAATTGGACGAAGTGGAAACTTCAGCAAAATGCTCACCCAGTTTTTTGGCCAGTTCTTCTAATGATGTGTGTGTAACGGGTGTAGTCAATAGAGGAAGTGTGAAAGGGGTATGGTCACTACTGAATATACGAACCTTTTCCAACATTTTTTTAGGTTATTGAGCTGCTTATTAAGGATACATAATTTTGCCACGAGGATTTCTCGGCATTTCTTCGAGCAAATCGCGCTCTGGCCTTGGCCCTCTTAAAGTCAATAAAGTTCTCCGCTTTGGGATACCGGCGCAGAGAGCCTCAAGCATTATATTGCTGTTTTTTGCCAAAGTGCATTCTTGCGTCCACCATACTTTATGTTTTTTGTGTACGAGTCCTGTTTGTGGTATGGCTAGTGTAGCGGCCGATATTATGCATGTAGTAAACTTTTCATTAATTTGGTGTTAGCTGAGGTCATCACAAAATTCTTTTTCTAGTGTAGCACTTGCTGTAAAAAGTGACCAGCTGGCGAGGTGAAGTTTCCAGCGGCGTAGTCTTGTGGGGATGACTGGAGTAGACGATGAGAGGCGGATGATACTAGGTAGGTGATCAGTTCTCTGACGGTCATTTAAAACATCCCATTTAAAATCGTTAAAAAGCGATGGAGATGCGAAAGCTAAATCAAGGGAGCTCATTTTTGCCGAGCTTGGGCAACAATAATTTGCTTTTACCGTATTTAAAAGACAGATATTTTTTGAGAGGATAAAATCTTCGTTTATTTGTCCCCTTGAGTCACATCGTTCGCTTCCCCAAAATGGAGAGTGAGCGTTAAAATCGCCAACTACCAGATATAGCTCCGGCAGTTGATCAACCAGGCCTTCTAAATCTTCGATTGTTAATGTGATGCGCGGGGGAAGATATAAAGAACATACTGTTATTGTTTTGTAGGTAACGACGCTAACTGCAACTGCCTCAAGTTTTCTGTTAAAGAGAATATGCAATAAATTAATTGAGATTACGTAAAGCAGACGAGAGATAGGCGTTTAAGCACTCGTCGCCCCAAGGGAAAATTTTTTAAGCTAGCATCAATAACAACGAAGATATAGACGATTAAAAATTATGCCCCTCCTCTCCCCTCTCAACTCGTACACGTGGTTCACCAGATAAAAATAAAGAAAACAGGTCTTGGACTGTGCCTCGCCTTTGAATACGTCATCAGATGACGTTCGCTTTGTAAATTCCGGTTATCGCTCCTAGCACTCCAGCAGCAACGTCGGCGGCCTAGCGGCATCTTTCCGGTCTCTCTAGGGTGTCTAGTCTCTCTTCGCCTTCCTGAATTGCGGCGCGCGTCGGGTTTTTTTGCTTGTCGTCTGTCGTAGTTAGCAGTTATAAACCCGGACCTCGAGGCACGACTGCTCGCTCTTAAAGCCGCGATGGGCATCGAGCCCTACGCGTGCTCACGAAGAGCTGTGCGAGTATCTCCGGAACTCCCGACAGAAGGAGGAGGCAGAGAAAAATTGAAACGATATGCGCGAAGGCAACGCCCTGGCGCTTGCTTGCCTGAGACGGTCGCGCGGCGGCACGAGCAGACGATTTTCACGGTTAACGGAAGCGTGCCCGTGACGTCGTGGCTGCCGTGGCTCCAGCGAATGAGGGCGTGTGGTGGCCTGGCGACGTCATGGGTAGTGTGACGCTTTCTTCCACGATTTTAGTTCCAAAATCGGTGACTACGAGCACACCAATCGGCCCGCGAGTTTTTAAAAACACGTTTTTTTTATTTATAATAAATTGCCGCTCAGTTTCGAAGACATATAATTGGTGTGGATGCTCATTAGGATCATTTCTAAACATAGAAAACATTTACAAGCGACTTTGAATTCTTTGCATAGTCCTTTTAAGTTTGATTTTTTGAGCGGGGACGCCGCTTTGAATGAAAACTGAGATGCCACCCGAGAATCTATTTCACTGGTCGCGATTGCGTCGATAAGTTTTATAGTGTTTTAAGATATTCACATGTTGCGGACTAAGATTGGTCTCCTGAAGGCACAAAGCAATGGGTAATATTTACCGTAAAATATGTGTTACGTCACTGTAGTTTTTCAGTAATATTCGACAGTACCATTGAATTACAAAAGTCATGTTTGTGTTGTTGAGTGGGAATGGAGCGGAAGGAATTAACTTCTCTGGACCCGTAATTCGAGGTCTGCCTTTTTTTCGCAATACAGAGAGCTGTTCCCCAGCTTCAAAGCAGACGGACTTGGAGTTATATCCACCACCTCAAGAGAGGTGCTGGAGGCCGCGAAGCCGCGGATGCCTGATTTTTAGGCCTCCCCCGTTGGGGGAAGTACTGCGGGAGGCCGACCCAATGGATGGATCTTCCTGCTTTGGGGATGGCAGAACAGCTTTTGCTGTCTCTGCCTGGGGCATGGGTGGCTCTGCCATAGGTTCACTGAGCGTGGCCTTGGCAGATGCCGGAGTGCTGTGTGGCGCACCGCCCCCGCGCACCACATCAACAAACGTTGTTTTTGTAGAGAAGGTGAAAGTGTTCCTCGTGTGAAAGAGTCGCCTCGCTTCCTTGAATGTGATGTTTTGTCATCAATGGTGAATGTTCAGAGACAAACACTCTGTTGTATGGTGTACCACAAGGGTCCATCCTAGGGCCAGTCTTATTTCTCATCTATATTAATGATATTGTAAATATACCGGGTGCCTCGAATTTGGTTTTATATGCGGACGACACCAATGTGTTCTTTTCGGGTAGGGATTTAGATGCGCTGTTCAGAAAGGCGAACAATTGGATGTTGGGCTTAACCTCATGGCTGGGAAGTAACCGGCTCGCATTAAACATAAACAAAACAAAGTATGTACTCTTTCGTTCCAAAGGTACAGAAATGTATACAATTCCGTGTTTAAAATTTAATGGCCTGGACATACAACAGTCTTCTACTACCAGATTTCTAGGTGTGACATTCCACGAAAATCTCTTATGGAATGCTCACATCCACACACTTAGAACTGATCTCTCTCGTGCCTTAGGCATCTTAAACAGACTGAGGTGTTACCTGCCAGCTTCTATCAAACGACTAGTGTACTACTCCCTTATACATTCACGTTTTAGCTATTGTTCTCTTGTGTGGCAAACCACAACGAAAACAAATTTAGATTCCTTACTATCAATACAAAAAAGAGCAATACGCGCTATCAGTAACTTAGAGCTGTCCTCTAGTTGTGCGCCCTACTATAGATCGCATAGAATACTCCAAATGCCTCAGTTCTACAAATACAGACTAAGCCTGGAAGTTTACCGCCAATACCGGTTGGATAAATCTACCTTTGAAACAAAATACCAAGAAAAAAGAAGTGTGTACGATTTAAGAAAAAGCATCATAGTCAAGTCCCGAGCTCGAACAAACTATGGACATCAAAGATTAAGCTGTCAGATAGCAGATTTATTAAACAACTATCCCGTCATTCACGACCTATTAACTGAAAATCTTTCATTAAGCAGGTTTAAGAAAACACTCAAGGGATTATTCTTAACGGAAGACTAGTGTGTTATGTTTTCATGTTTTTCTTCTTGTTTTCAATTTTATGTTCCATGTGCTTCAAGTTCGATAGTTTACATGTATTTTATGTTTGGAAGTGTTTTGTTAACATGTATTGCTAGCAGAAGTTGCTGCACTTATTCTTGTACTCTGTTTCCTGTACATATTCTTGCACTGTAAAAAAAAAAATATATATATATAATAAGGGGGTTGGGGGATACAGTTTCATCTAAGACATTTCTCTGCATGTAAACTCTGTTGAAACTCTGCATGAGTGTCAAACCGCTGCTTGCCACAGGGTGGCGTGACCTCGTCAGGCACTTTTCCGCCTTTTGTCACGTCCCCCAAGACAATAGTCTTGTATTATTGTCTTGAATAAAAAATGATTGATTGATTGATTGATTGATCTTTTTCATTCTTCCATGTTTTACATGATCTTGAATATGCTGGGTGTTCATCTCCGCAGTTTGCGCAGCGTAATGCTGCTCCTTCACAGTTATCAGAAGCATGGTCTTTTGAGGCACATTTAGCGCACGTTTTGTGGCCACGACAACTCTGTGACCCGTGACCATACCTTTGACAATTGAAACACCTCCGTGGATTTGGAATGCAATGGCGTACATTTATTTTCAAATAGCCTTCTTCTAAGGACTCTGGAAGTGTGCTGCACTTTAACGTGAGGACTATGTGTTTCGTTGGGATTTCTTTGTCCTCTTTTCTTATCTTTATACGGTGTACGTTTATGACGTTTTTGTCCTTGAGGCCTTCCAGCATCTCTTCCTCAGTGAAGCGGATAATTCAGAAATCACACCACGGACGGTGTTCATGTTCGGTGTACAGTGATATACACAATGTTGTCCCCAATTTGCACTTGGTTAGAAAGTTTAGAGTATCGAACGATGTGTTTTAGTTCAAGTAGTAGATCACCATTGGGCATTTTTGACAATTGGTTGCCTGGACCGATGGCATCAGTCAGACATTTTGGGACTAAGAATGGGGAGATAGTTCTTGCAGTCTTTTCTGCTTCCTCACTATGAAGGACATGAAATTTTGGAAATGATTCCTTCGTTTTCCTGAAGCATAGAGTAGTTATATCTTCGGTCCGCACTCTTTTAAGAGAGCTATCAGGTTCTGAAAGGGGGAGCCATAAAAAATGTTTAGTGTCCGGCAGCGGTGCTAGCCGCACACCACGGAGCTCAACATGGTAATGGGACAGGCGGATTTAAAAAGTCTTGCCCACACCAGCTATACACCGCCACTATAACCTAATACCGCATAACACAGGGTTGTCAGCCACACACGGTTAACCCTCGCCGCCTATAAAAACTGAAAAAAAAACGAGAAAGGAGGAGGGCGCCGGAAAGTTGTAAGAGATAGGAAAGTGAACGATGAAATGCAGGCCAGCAAAAGGCGACTGCCGATTTCCCCCGGTCGGGTCAGGCCGGAGGTGCCGTCTACAGAAAGCTGGGGCCAAAGTGGTGTGTTGCCTCCGCCGAGGGGCCTTAAAGGTCCAAACGCTTGGCATCGGCTCAACCACCAGGATCCCCTTTTCGCCAGACACGGCGATGCCACGCACGGCGAAGCGCGGGTGCTCGGATCCATGGTGATGCACGGTTCATTATCATCCCCCTTGGGAATTAATTGTCCCTGCAGATGCTCGGGAACCCGCGGTGCCACCACTCACCGAAGCCTCCAAGCTGCAGACGCCCACCAGCGGGGTGGAGGGGCCGCACCGCCGAGCCGCTGACAGCCGCCGACTGAGCCGCCCGGCGGTGGCCTCTTTAATGCCTGCTGCTGCTGCTGTTGACAGGAAGAATGAAAAGGAAAGAACACTGGCTTGCCCACTGGCTCAAGTTGAGCCACAATTGCAACCTCGTGCTGGAAGTTAGAAAGTTGAAAGGGTAGGAGTTCAAATATAGAAAAAAAGACGCACGCGCGTTATAATAACCCAGGCCGATCCCAGAGGCAGCGCAATACCGGGCCAACCCGCGCCGGAGTGCTTGAAGCACTCCTCCGCAGTCCAGAAGTAAGTTTAATATCCTTATTCCCAATAGGACCCATAGAATATAATAAGTCAATAATTCAAGTATAGGATATGGGACCCAGATACTGTCTTCCCGTTATATATGTGCGTCAGGGTGGATGCCAGACTCGTGCCACTCGGCGTCGCAATTTGTGACCAAATTGTGGCCCACCTTTTGGCCGCTGATGGTTCTAAGTGGTGTCACATGAATTAGCGGGTTGAAGCCTGGTTTTTGTGAGGGATTCGTACTGACGACCATTGCTCTTCGAAAAAGCAACAGGGGCGACATAATGAGAGCCGTCGTTGGCGAGCCAGTGGCCGCAAAAGGATGCGGGGGCACCAAAGGAATAGCCGTTTCGTGATGTACACTTTGATATCTGAATTTGTGGAAAGCATGGGTGAAAACTTGGCTAGTGTTCTTCATTCTATTTAGCATTCGCTAATCATTTTACAATTCTAGCTCCATTGAATCCCCCCTTCCTGCATTCTCTTACGGGGTGGTTCCGGTGTCCACCGAAATATGTGAGGCATTTGCTTTCCTCAAAAACCTGTTATCAATTTTTCATTGTGGTCGTGGTCAAAACTTTATTTAAAGAAAGCGTTTCAGGACACGCAGGTCATTGGGCCCCCAATGGTACCTACCTAACCATCGGTTGCGGCTGTGTATCGGCGGCGTCGGGCAAAGCCAGACGATCCCAAAGACATTGCTCGTTATGCAAGGAGGAGGCGGAAGAGAAAGAAGTGTAGGGATAAAAATGAAAGGGAAAGAAAAGATACAACGAAAAGTCAGCGTTCGTAAAATACACAGACTATCGTGCAGGCCAGAAGTTCGTAAGAAGGGGAGCAGGGCCTTGGAGGCTTTTACCGCCGAATATCGCCGCGGCCAGTGGCCGAGAATCTTCATTTCTGTCACTGGGCTTGTATCTAGATGCTCCAGCGCACTGCACAGCGACTGCACTCCGGCACTATAGGCAGGGCAGTCACAAAAAATGTGAGATACATTCTCGCCATACCCGCATATGGCACGTGCAGGGCTTTCACCCATTCTGATTAAGAACGAGTAATGGTTGAGGAAAGTAACACCGAACCAAAGGCGACACAGCAAAATTTCTTCACGTCGTGTAAGGCCGGATATAAGCCGAGCTTCAGATGTCGGTCCAAGGCTTTTAAACAGGAACAGGAAAATGGGCCGGAATTTCATGGGGCAAGCGTTAGGCCCCGCGCTAGAGCGCGGAGCTTGCCCGCTGCGTCTGATCTCGAAAAGGGGATCTACACAAAATCGACATAAAAAGCAGATCAACTTGGTGTGGGAATGCGGGGAGCTACCGGAGGATTGGCGAACCGCGGTTGTTTGTCCCATCCGAAAGGCAGGGCGCCCACCTAAGGAGCTAAGCGGATACCGGCCAGTGGCATTGACATCGGCGGCAGGTAAGCTCAAGGAGCATATAGCGTTGCAGTGTCTGAACGAGCGGGCTGCGGAAGCTGATTTGTTTGACGAGCGGCAGACGGGATTCCGTGCGGTGCGGTTCACGGCTGATTCTATATCGGACGTTGTTACAGCGCTTGAGCCTGCCAGGGTGGCAGGCCAGGTTGCGCTGCTGTTGCTACTGGACGTCTCGGGCGCTTTTGACAACGTTCACCGCGCACCAATTCTCGCGGTGCTTGAGGGTTCCGGCGTGAGCGGGCTCCTTTTGCGATACGTTCACGGCTTCCTGAGCAGGCGCACCATGCGCGTACGAGTAGGGGGTAAGCTCTGCAAGCCTCGCCCGGTGGACATGGGCGTGCCGTAGGGCTCTGTCTTTTCACTATTTCTTTTTATTATGGGCATGTCGGTCGTGCCGGCCTCCCTCCCCACGAGCGGCCGACACTATGTATACATGTTCATATATGCAGACGACATAGCTCTGTGGTGGCGGGGACCACCGAGCAAGGCGCTCCGCGTACGGGGTGTCTTCAGAGAGCTCTGATCGCCATTGATGCCAGTTAGCGCGGCCTTAGTCTCTCGATGAGGGCGGACAAATCGGTTGCCATGCCTGCGTTTCGCGCTCGCGCGCGCACCTTACGCTACTGTCACTGGACTGGACTCCGATTTCTTGCGTAAACCGGTGCGGCACCTTGGCCTGGACATCGACTGGCGCCTTTCCTTCCGCCCTGCGGCCCCCAAGGCCTGTCTGCAGAAGAAGAGGATCACCGCCGCCGTGCACAAGCACACCGCTCGAGGCCAGGGCATCTCCCAGCAAGCCGCGCTGCGTCTATACAATGCCGCAGCTTTAGGGGCGGAGCTCTATTCGCTTCCGCGCGTCACGGTGCGCAAGCCGTGCTGGAAGAACCTCGAGCTCCAGCACACAAAGTCCCTGCGCGTGTGCCTAAGCCTACCGAAAAACTCGCAGTGCGCCGCAACGTTGGCCGAGGCGGGAGCGTGGTCACTTGCGCTCCAAGCAGCGCGCAGATCACCGAACCACCTCGACCGCCTTCACCGCGCACCGGTCGGCGGCTCGCTGCTGCAGCGTATGCGCTCACACCCGCGCTCACGAATGGGCGCGGCGCTGCTCGAGTATGAGCAATTTACTCAAGGCCCATCTCCCTACGGCTCCTGCGCGGACTGGCCTGCTGCCTTGGAGGTACAGCGAAAGATCGTCGGTATCGCGGGAAAGCGCAACACACTCCTCTGTGCTGTGCAGCAGCTGTCCAGAGGCGTGATACACGAGGAGCTCCAAGAACATCTCCTCGTCCATTTTGAAACAGCGCAACAAAGACGGGACGTGGAAACTGAGGTGTAAAGAGAAACAAGCGCTGACTAACAACTGGGTTTATTGAAAAAAAACACAAAATATATACAGAGTTAGGAAAGGTTAATCGCCACCATAGTCAACTCATGCCACATGTGACGCCAGATATCCAATCTCCCCTTCGGAAAGGGCGACCGATGGGCAACTAATGCACGTTGCGCCTTTCTCACGTATAAGAAAAGCTTCAAAAACTTCTCGCGTCATCTTATCACAATGGCGAAACACGATATTGGTGTTCTTATAGTCGGGGGTACATTTGCATTTCTTGCAACGGAATGCACCTTAAGTGAGAGGGTCTCCTTCTGTTTTTCTTTTTTCGTACTCTTTTTCGTGTTTGCATTTGCACCTTCTGCAGTGGACCGCCACGTGTGACAGGGGGTCTTTTTTTCTGGTGTTCTCATGTTCCATGAGTCGCTTGTTGATGCATCTTGCTGTTTGGCCAATATATGTGGCGCCACACGAGAAGGGAATTTGGTATACTACCCCTACCTCGCAAGGTACATAAGGGGAAGCATGGCGCACCTGACAAGCCCTTTTGTTTAACTCCTGCCTCTGCCTTACCTGTCTACACATTCTGCCTAATTTCTTCGGGGCAGAAAATACGACGTCAACGCCATATCTGCCTGCCACTTTTTTGAGCCCATGGGACATGCTGTGCGCATATGGAACCACTGCCGGCCTTTTATTTTTATTTTTATTTTCATTTCTTGCTCTCGGCCGAGCCCCATACTTCACGTGCCTAAGCAATTTCTCCGCTGAACTGGAAATGAGGTGAGCCGGATAGCCATTCGCGCATAATCTGTTTGATTGGGCTGCAATGCTCTCACCTCATTTCCAGGGCAGCGGAGAAATTGCTTAGGCACGTGAAGTATGGGGCTCGGCCGAGAGCAAGAAATGAAAATAAAAATAAAAATAAAAGGCCGGCAGTGGTTCCATATGCGCACAGCATGTCCCATGGGCTCAAAAAAGTGGCAGGCAGATATGGCGTTGACGTCGTATTTTCTGCCCCGAAGAAATTAGGCAGAATGTGTAGACAGGTAAGGCAGAGGCAGGAGTTAAACAAAAGGGCTTGTCAGGTGCGCCATGCTTCCCCTTATGTACCTTGCGAGGTAGGGGTAGTATACCAAATTCCCTTCTCGTGTGGCGCCACATATATTGGCCAAACAGGAAGATGCATCAACAAGCGACTCATGGAACATGAGAACACCAGCAAAAAAGACCCCCTGTCACACGTGGCGGTCCACTGCAGAAGGTGCAAATGCAAACACGAAAAAGAGTACGAAAAAAGAAAAACAGAAGGGGACCCTCTCACTAAAGGTGCATTCCGTTGCAAGAAATGCAAATGTACCCCCGACTATAAGAACACCAATATCGTGTTTCGCCATTGTGATAAGATGACGCGAGAAGTTTTTGAAGCTTTTCTTATACGTGAGAAAGGCGCAACGTGCATTAGTTGCCCATCGGTCGCCCTTTCCGAAGGGGAGATTGGATATCTGGCGTCAGATGTGGCATGAGTTGACTATGGTGGCGATTAATATTTCCTAACTCTGTATATATTTTGTGTGTTTTTTTCAATAAACCCAGTTGTTAGTCAGCGCTTGTTTCTCTTTACACCTCAGTTTCCACGTCCCGTCTTTGTTGCGCTGTTTCAAAATGGATACCTACCAACTTGCCCAAATTTCTGCTTTACTCAACATCTCCTCGTGTACACCGATGGCTCAGTGGCCCGCGACAGCTGCTCCCTTGATGTGGCGGGAATGGTAGTCGCAGGGCGGCTACCGTGCCCTCCCTGCTACTGAACACCCAGCAACACGCAACATTCCTGGGCTCCTCCACCACGGCGGAGTTGATAGCGATCCGGCTCGGGCTGGACCTGCAGCTCACCCTCGGCCCTCCGCATCCCAGGAGTGCTCTGCAGTGCGACTCCCGCGCCGCCCTCAGCAGCCTGCAATCTAACGGCCGTGGTACCCGACTAGTGCGGTTATTTCGCTCGCGTATCGAGCGCCTAGCGCAGAGAGGATGTGCCCTGCGTGCACAGTGGGTGCCCGGTCACTGCGACCTCGCGACCGTTGCACATGATCTACCTGCCAGCGATCTGCTCCTTGCGCTAGAGGACGTGCGTGCGGCCATCCACGACCATCTCCGAAAGCAGCACCCGGACGAACGTATTGCAGGAGGTGAGCGCATCGACAGTATCCCAGGCTGTCGCGCAATCACATGGTCGCGACATGTAATGATCCTCCGCGCGCGTGTTGGTTGCTTGTGGCCCGGGGAACGACGGCAGCGTCTAGGAATGGCGACGACTGATATATGTGACGGATGCGGTGCAGTGGAAACACTAGAACACCTGCTCCTTCACTGTGCCGCGTTCGCCGATGCTCGTCGCGATATGCTTGCGGCCTATAGGGCGCTGGGCATACTACTAGACTCCCTCAAGACGCTATTCAGGCCACAGGGCAGTGCGCGAACTCGTGAGCGATCCGTGGTAAGCCTTTGTGCATTCCTCGAACACACGGGCTTGACGTCCCGTCTGTTCTCCCTCAGGTAGGTACACGCAGTTACCGAACGGTCCGCGAGTTCTACCTTGAACGATTAATTACTGGACGCCCCACTCCAGTTGTAGACAACACAGAGCTGTCGGCGTGTGTTTTATTCCTCCAACAAGATTTAATCACGCGCACAACCTGAACACATTTCTTATTGTGTAAATACTTCGTATGTATTACTTCTCCCTCTATCCTTTCTTCCTGTCCCCTGACCTCTTTCAATTCATTTCTCCATTCTAATTGCTATCCTTTATTTCAGCTGCTCCAGCTCAGGTGCTTCAGCATCGATGCCAGATGCCGGGGCTAGCAAAAATCATTCCCTTCCTTGTTACTATTACTTTAATAAAAAAAACCACTATCACCAACACAATCAAATCGCCGTCGTGGTGAGCAATGCGCGCGATCTCATGCGCGCTGTGATTGCCTGCTATGCTGCTGTAACCCGGTAGCCATTGGCAGATAATGTCGTGCCCTTTATTTATGGCCAAGTGATATAGTTCTCCGATATCTTCGAATAGTTGTTCATGGACTACGGCGAAGAGAAGGTTGTAATCTTTGGAGGGCACCTTTTGAATAGGTGTTAATAGAACACTATTGAGGGCACTGCTGACTGATATGTTCAAAGGCTAAAAGAAGAGCAATGAGTTCTGCACCCGTCGAAGTCTGGTGAGCTATCCCAACTCTAATTTCTGTAGTCCTAGCGGTGACAACCACGGAGCACGAACAACCGGTACGGTTCACTGATCTGTTGGTGCAGACGCGCACCTGGTTTGCATGGTGGTGGTGGGAATATTTAAGAGCGACTTGTGTTAGTTCTATCGGCAGTAAATAAATTTGTTTTTTGATGCCAGGTATTGAAAGAAGCACACGGGGATTGTGCGGGCTCCAAAGCGGCGAGGACGGTCAAGAGGCGGGTGTAAACTGGAATGGCAGAATCGCTCGATTTGTATCGATGGCGTTTGTACGCGATGTGCGCGGCCTGGCAATTGGTAGACTGGTAAGATAGTGAGAGCGAACCCGGGATATGTGTCGAAAATATGCCCACAGTGCGTCATCTGTTAAGTAGGCAGGGATTGGATGCTCCTGGGCGATGAGTACAAATGCGGGCGTAGAGGCACATTTCGGCAATCGTAGGCAAGTCCGAAGAGCTTGAGCTTGAACGCTTTGCAGACTTTGTATGTTTGTTTTTCTAATGTTTCCAAGTGCAGTGAGGATGTAGCAAAGAAATATAATTAATAAGGCACTGTAAAGCTGGATCAGAGAACAAACTGAGAATCCCCACGATTTTCCCACTAGAAAGGTAAGAACGTGAGAAATCTTTGTCAGCCTCTTTTTCCTGTATGAAATATGGGGGGTCCGTGATAGATTTCGGTCAATAATCACTCCCAGAAACCAATGACTCATTGCGTATGGAATTGCTGTGCTGTTTTTGCATACGGTTTAATGCGAGATGTTCTTGCGTGTAAAGGTCACAAGCGAGCACTTTTCGGTTGAAATCTGTAAGCCTTGCAGATGGAGGTAGGCCGCAAGAATACTTGACGCACTGGCCATACAAGGTACATAGAAAAGGATAGGGAACGGTTCACGAAGCATAAGCACTGCCAAACCAAGGTTTCGCTTTGCAGCATTCGCTGGTATAGCAGAGCGAAAGCACAACCAATTTTTAAACGAAAGCTTTACTGGCCTAGCGGCACCGATTTCACAGTGGGCTGCAGTTTATTTAATTATTTATTACCTCAAAGACCCCGGATATGCGGCATGACATGAGGAATGGGCATGGCAGACTACGTGATGATGACCTCGATCTTTTTCTTGTATTTGACAGGGCTGGCACGGTGTATGGCTTGAGAAGGCAGATCGTTTCAGTCCGGAGATGATTTGACGAAAAATGATCAGAAATGAGACGTAGTTCTTGCATGGGGAGGGTACACAACCTTGCTGAAGGAGGTTATATAAAAGCTGCTGGAGCGGAAGTCTCCTATACCGGCCAATGGTCTGAGGTGAAGCCGGCGGCGGCCATCTTGCGGGGTGCCAGAAGCGGCTTGCCAAGCGCTTCGCAGCACTGGTCTCCGACTTTTCCTGCGGTTTTTATTTCTTTAACGAACTTTAAAATTTCAATGAAACACTGTGGGCTATAATCCTGGCTGTTTTGGAGGTCTGGGGATCGATTTCGAGCACCTGGATTTTTTTAACGCTCACAAATATCCGAGTATAAGTGCTTTTTTCATTTCATCGGCACCAATATGCGGCTGCTGCAACCGGGATAGAGCCCATGACCTGAGGATCAGCAGATGATTTTCTTAGCCAAGCACCGCTGCAGCGTGTTTCACAAGCTCTCTCTGGCCGTAAAGTAAAAAAGAATTCGTACAGTGATTAGCGTTTATTCATCTTCATTCACTCTCTTGAAATATAGAAATTGAACAATCTTGAAAGTTTTCATAAAGAAACGCAATTCAAAGCACAAGAAATAGCAACGCATGCAACAAATCAAAGTTACTAATAAATGCAGTATTTTGAGAATGCAAAATGAGGAACAGAACTTGCTCTGCTATTGAAAATAAAAACACATACTGCATTAAATAAGAAACCTGACTATCACACTGATACAGGAAAATTATCGTGATGAAAGCAACAGACGCTAATGAGTTGATAGAGTTTGTGTCCAGCTAACACATAAAAAGCAAATGATCGAAGGGCCAACCTTATTTCTGGTGGGTTACACAGTGAGGTTGCACAGCATCACCAGCAACATGAAATTCGAAAATCAAATCGTTTGTATATTGGAAAACATATAGTGTTTGTTGGCTGAAAGAAGGCAAGGCAAGATTTAATAGCAAAATAATATAACACACTCACAAATAGCAAAATAATAGAAAGCAGAATTCGGGGAGTGCTGCTGTGCTGTAGACTAAACTGCACATAATTACCCCTTCGGAATGAACATTTATGCATGTCTTGCATGAAGCCACACATCCAAATGACATGACCTCGTTACAAACGTTTGTTTTTCGAATACAAACAGTAGTACTAGTCGCTGTAAATGCCTTGACTGATGCAACATACTGATATTTCATTGGTTCTTAAATATGATCAGCCTTGAAAGTACAGATCTCACTTTTTCCTTTGTAATACACCTATTCCTCTCTTTTGTTATGTGATGAAACCTGATGTTAATGTACAGCGCCACTACTTCTTTGCACAGGTTGTAGATATGATTTTTTAATGGATCCCAGTCCATGACATGGTGATTAAACTGAGAAAATCATTTTTTCTCTGGCGATAAGCTCAACACTTCCAGTACTAGGTGCTTTGTTTTCAAATGAATTGTATGAATGCTTTCAGATTCTGCTTGCCAGTGACGGAGCCCCTTCTGTGCCATTTCACAAAGTGAGATTAAATCCTATGAAGGTGACGCAAGCCCACCTCGGTTCTTTTGTTTCACCGGCGCTGGATTTTCTTCAGCATAAACAGCTGTAGCACACTGATCACAGGTACTTTTTGCAGCAACATTTTGAGCGACAAACCCCGCAATGTTGAGTACCACTGAACTCACAAATGGAGAGATGCTTTCAGGATAGTCAACTCGATGCGTGTAGTCATGATCCTCAGCTTGCAGTATGAAATGCCTTCGCATGACAGTGAAAGCTGTAGTTGCACTCTCCCGAGATGCAATTGCAGACGCGCCCAAGACAGACACAACGTCTTATGAACTGTTTCCCGATTCAGAGGACTTCACCTCCGTCTGGACAAGAAGTCGCTTGTAGGAAGGCATAAACTGGGCTGCTGTCGTATTATTATTGAATGTGGCTCGTCTCTGATAGAGCCAAAAAAGGTATCTGCAAGATCTTGGCTCATCTTGTGAGTCAGCAATTACTTCAAAAGGCCTCTATAAATAAGCTCATCAAAAATCTTCTCGGTACTTTGCATGAATATAAGAAAGCCCAGAAATCCGCTTTTTTTAACACCTTCTAGAATAGGCCGTCCTCCTATGTCCTCGAGAGCGCCAATATACGCTCGAGCATCGGAAAAAAATGCCTTCCAACGGGATTCATTTTGAGTTCTCAAAGGCGCCTTGTAGGATTTTGCCAAGGGATTCTTGGAATTCACAATGTCAAACAAATGGTCGAACAACCTCACAAACATAGCTGTAGCAGCGGCACCTCTGAACTGTGGGAGCTTCAGTGCCTGCTCACAAATGTCTAGAGCGTCGGCGACCGAAGCACTCAGTGCTTAGACGGCCAGCCGGACCTTCATTTTTTTGTTTCGCCTACTCGATGTGCATTCCTTTTAACTTATTGCCCAGCCTCTGGCCTAGGCTAAGCACAAAGAGCCGAAGGCACAAGTTCACCAGAGACAAACGTTGACTAAAGATCAACATGCATCCCCTAGAGTAGTTTGAATTCTCTGACAATAATAATCACTTGTGGCTACGTCAGCTCACTATGTTTTAACGTAAAGCAGCAACTGTCTTGAGCATTTTTCATGCTTAGCGGCGCCTGTGGTCGCTCCGGGAATGCAGGAAGCACTGCCGGCACTGTGCCTGAGCACAGCAGCGTCGTTTGTCCAGTGCGGTCAAAGCATTCGGGAGTAAAATGAACCGAACACATGCGGTCTCTGTCTTTTGCTTTCCAGCTCTCGCGACGAACACCACGTTCCCAAAGTGTACGCACCTTAGCATCCTTTGGAAACCTAGCGGTAAAGACATTAACGGTTATGGGGGCGCCTTTCGGTGTGCACGTGCGCCCCGCAATGCAAGGAGCATGGCAGCACGACAGGTCGGAATCAGCATTCACGTGCGCAACTTACTTGTGAAATGTGACCCCTGGCGTAGTCTTCACATGGTTTGTGCAACCGTAAGCCACGCATGAACCAACCATGCTTGTTCCGGTCGTGTTACGTGCTGTGCATGTGAAAAAGCAGCAATTCTTCGTGTACACATACACACACTGGCCGCGCGCTGCCGAGAATGACTTGCTTTCTGCCCCCCGCAACGTGGCGTCGCGGCGGCTTCACTTGACGGGCGCCCCCTCTACTTCACCTATTTTTATATAACCTCCTTTGTCTTGCTCTGGTGAATGCGGCTGGAGAGACGATGTGCTACTGATATGATTGATGCTCCTGAAAATGAATGGTAAAACTTATGGAACAGGCATTATCGTGATATTTTGTGCTCAATTCTAAATTAGACAAGGAGTCTGGATTATTGGAGAAGACACTATTCTAAAGTGAATCGACACAATAAATGATATACACAGCTTGATATTGCATTTTTTCAAGCCTTAGTGGAAGGTTTGACCGATGACGTCGCATACTGCTGAAGCGAATTTTGATTTAGGTCGGACGAAAGTTTGGCAATCTAATTATTTAATGGAAGGGGTAGCAAAACGAAGACTTCGACGTAAAATGCTAACAGTGAGGTCATCGTCATAAGTGAAGTTCGTTATATGTGAAGACCGTAATATGGTATGAGTTAAATAAATGCCCAAATACAGGTAAGAACCGAAAACAATGCTGAACCAATAAGAACATATTCGTACGAATTATGAGGTGTCTTCTCGGAGTGCGAATGAAGCCAATCGTTTTCTTCGAAGGGCTCTCATGTTCAGGAGCACGACAGTCTACAGAGCACTAGTTTGTTTTTGAGGCTCCTGCTATTATTTCTTGGGTATATGGGTGAGGCTTATTCTGATGGCCGAAAATATCTTCCACTCTGCTGGTTGCGCCGAGTTTCTAAAAGAAATATGCTTGCAATCGAAGCAGTTTCAAGCCTAAATGTAGTTCATATGAAACATCATATTTTTCGCGACTACTATGGTTGAAAATGTTTGTATTGAATGAGCGTGATAAAATTGGTTTTTGAGGAAAGGAAATGATGTAACTGTGCAACTTCTCGTTGGACACCTCAAGCGCGCAATGAGGGAAAGGAGGAAGCAGGGAGTTATATAAGAGACAAAGAGATTCCGCAGAGGAGAGCTCCATAATTTCAAAACGCGTCCGTGTGCTGTGCGATGTCTGTGCACATTGAATATACTGGAGTGGTAATTTGAGACCCTATATCGCTCAGAGGACCGGGTCGTTGAGACCATCGCCACCGACCCGGCTGTCAGTGTTATGGACCTTAGGAACTTGAACGCATGAGTGCCATGGGGTCGTACTCCAAAGGCATGCGTGCCGGTATTCCTTGACCTTCCGCGGTGGCTCAGTGGTTAGGGCGCTCGGCTACTGAACCGGAGTACCCGGGTTCGATTCCGACCGCGGCGGCCGCGTTTCGATGGAGCCGAGACGCAAAGGCGCCTGTGTGCTGTGTGAATAAATGTCCGGACCCCGTAGAGTCTCTGTTACGGGTACAATTGGACTTATTTTTGAAACTGTGGCGGAGAGTTTGAAGGATGCTTCACTCCCGCCACCGGTTGGCCCGGTATTGCACTACCTCCGGAATCGGCCTTGTCTTTAGCGCGTCTTTACTATCCTGTCTTTCTATCCGATCTTTCAACACTCCTGCTATCTGCACGTGGTAACGATTTTGGCTTCTCTTGAGCCAGTGAGCAGGCCTGTGCACTTTCCTTTTCTTTCTTCCGGGCAACAATCTATCTATCTATCAGTGCGCGTTACAGATACCCAGGTGGTCGAAGTTATTCCGGAGCCCCCCTCTACGCACCTCTTTCTTCTCCAAGTCCCTCTTTTATCCCCTTCCTTGCGGCGCGGTTCTGGTGTTCGCGAAATGCGAGAAAGATACTGCGTCATTTCCTTTCCCCGAAAAGCAACTTTCAATTCCCTCATAGGAATAAAGTTTCAAAGCGAATGCTTTACTGGCTTAGGAGGAGCGAGCAAACTCGGCTCCGAGAAAACAGCCTGGCAACAACGGGAGCGTGATGACACCACCACGTGACGTGGCACAGCCACGGTGAGATTCGGACCGGCCGCACCGCCGAGCCGCTGACAGCCGCCGACTGAGCCGCCCGGCGACTGATAAAGGAGGCTCTGACAGGAGAAGGGAACAAAGAGGTACCGTAGTTTAGGCCTCCGGAATATTGTCGAACACCTCGAGATATTTAACGTGCACTGACATCACACAGCACTCGAGCGTCTTAGCGTTTCGCCTTCATCGAAACGTAGCCGCCGCGGTCGGGTTCCAACCCGGGTACTCCGATTCAGAAGCCGAGCGCTCTAAACACCGAGCCACCGCGGCGGCGCATTCTCGACTGCAGGTAATGTGTCTTTCCTGTGCCTCAAGTCTGATGACTAAAACAACTGCGGTAGTTGCCGAAAGTATTATAATTATATTTCAACACTAATTATAATTAACACAAATTATAATTAGACACTAAGAAAACAAAATACACTATTCTTCGGCCTCGTGGTAGGCGTATCGATGCCACCATAGCATTAAAGTGCAATGATGAAGTCATCCAGTGCTGCTCATTTCATAGAATTCTGGGAGTTGTGTTTCAAGAACATTTCAACTGGTATAATCATGTCGACAACATAAAAACCTGCATTGCGAGATCAATCGGTATTATAAATGCACTAAGGAATCTATCACCTTCACAATTAAAAAAACAACTATATTATGGTCTAGTGCATTAACGCTTCCAATACTGCTTATCCGGTTTGCGAAGGAGGAAAAAACCAATATAGATAAGTTAATTGTTTTAGAGAAACGCATATTGCGCATTATTGAGAACGCTCCTTTCACGAGTCATTCTGCTCCGCTCTTCAAGAACAACAATATATTATCAATCGGAAACCTAACCTCATTGACAAGAAAACTGCAATTAAAATATTCCACCCAATCAAGGTTAATTAAAGAGAATTTCTTCGTAAATTCCTCCCGAACGAACGCCAATATAACACAAAGCACACAACTTACAACAAGGGTAAAATACAAATTATGGCATGCAAGAGCAACCATTTGTTATACCAAATTTTAAATCGGCACCCTGTCATTACGACGTTAGTAAATCAATCATCTTCGTTAGCAGTCTTCAGGAAAAAAAAGATGAATGCATACTTGTCACTTTAGGCGGAATTTGACTTCTTAAATCATGTCCGATTGCTTTGAATGACTGCGTTATATTTTTGGCCGTCCAATGCCACTCTGTGTCAATGCCTGTATTATTTTGTCCGTTGTTTTCTGCTCTTCAGTGCATGCAACAGAATATTTTTTTCTCACCCTATGCTGAGGTGTTGTGTGCATTGAGAGGCTGACACTCGTCAGTCATCCGTGTCTTTTTGTGAGCGTCTGCGGCAGACGTGTACTTTTTTGTGCCTTGTCTGCCTAAAATAAACATTCATTCATTCTTTCATGTTGTATGTGACAGCAGGCCAGACCAGACTGAACTTAATTCGCCCGTGTCGCAGGAACGCCGCCGTGGTCGTCATTGGCGTAGACGTCTTTGACCATGAGCGAAATATGCACAAAAAATCCAAAGAGAATGAACCTAGATCGGTCCAAGGTGGGCCCCCTAGGTCATGTGACGTCGTGGCGTTATCGCAATCTGCCCACCGGCTTTTGAGGAAGCTTCCGACTCTTGCAGGTTTCAGTTAAATCAATTACTGGTGGTGAAAGGTTGTTCGTGAAGGGCAACTTGGCTCTCAGAAGCGCCACCGGTGATAGCACTTGCCATCGCAGGGCATTGACGCCTCGCTTAACCGCAGCGCAACTGTTGCAGGAGTCTTGTGAGGACTATCAGGGATGTATGAATGCAAAGTAGAGGATGTCCAATTCCTCATATATGGGCAATAACCCCTAACGCTATCAGGTGCAACACTTATAGCGGAGCTTAAGTGTCCCCTGCATATTCTCTGGTGGAGGCCTATGCGAGCTCAAAAAGACTAGTATGGCAATGGCGCTGCTTGCGTTTCTCCGGAGATTTCCTCATGTATTCTGCAAGTGAGGCGTCATTCAGCGTATTACGTATGCATGTTAGAACTAATCCTGAGAGCTGGAAAAGGCGCTTGTAGCTTTTGAGCAGATCATAACAGTATTACATATCTTTTAGTCTCTCCAGAGCCACACTATATCGCGCTTTTCTTCATCTCTACCCCGCTTCTGAAATTATCGACCAATTTCGATAACTTCTCGTTGCATGCGGTTTGAAAACATAGTTTCTCGGTATCTTAACCTCTCCGGCGGATAATAACATTTAAACACCTGTTCGACTAAGCTTCTGAAAGGATATGTCCGCTCTGACGCAGATAATTACAGCAGTTAAAGAATATGCAGTTGTACTTCAAAAATTCCAGCAGGCAGGTGTGCTTATTTCCGTAAGCATTTGACACAGTCCCACACAGTCAACTCATTTGCAACTTTGAAAGTATTGCCATGCCTGCTGACGTTGAGGTACTGGATAAATGCTTCCCTAAAACACAGGGCCGAGTACATTGAGATTACTGGCTGCTACTCTGAGGCGTACCTCAAGGGAGCGCCATGGCCGCTGCTTTTTCTAATTTATGTTAATAATAATTCGGCTGCTGTTTCTAAGAATGTCTCTGTCAGGCTTTTTGCAGATGACTGCTTTCTGTTTAGGAGCAGAAACGAAAAGAATGACTAATACATCTTGAAAAATTCTTTTAGCGGTGCATAAAAGGTGCCTTAAAATTGGGTATACAATTGAACTTTGATATGTCTTTTTTGAAAGTATCGCGTATTTCAGTTTCCTCTTAAGCAGCCTGCTAAATGATTTCGTTATGGAGGTTAGGCATCATTGGCATTTAATCGGATTCTTAAGAAACTTTTTATCATTGATTGCCCGTATTTCTGACATATGTTCCTCGGAATTTTCCAAGTTGTGCTACCTATGGCGGAAGCCTAGAGGTCCTCCAAGTAAGCTGTAACTTCTTGTATACACAACATTTGTTATCATAATTTCACAGTATTCTTCGGGCTAATATTTTTGTACAGAGAGGCATTAACCAACTTAAGATGGTATAATAGAAACCGGATAGCTTTAGTTATAGCAGGTACAGATGGATAGATTACATGCAACACTAAGGAAAAGCAATAATATGCCACCATTCAAAGTACAAAAACAAATATTCCTTTTACTGTTTCTGCATAACATTTTAACTCTTAATCTAAACATACCTACATCCTAAATTCTTAAACAGTTATAGTTAGGACAAGCGCACCTGTCTTGAAGGCATTTTCTTAAACCAATCTGTGCGAGGGCTGAGGCATTAAGCCTAGTTTTTCTCACGAACCGTGTCGCCTTTTTACAGTCCTCTAGTTTCAGCAAAGTTCTTGAAAATAGTTTCTTAGAGTCATTGAGTGTTTTTCTTTTTTTATTATTCGTTTAAGCCTCATGAACTTGGTCTTGTACGATTCTTTGTTCACATGATTTCAATTACCGGTTCCACCCCCCCCCCCCCCCTGCCCCCGCATGAGCTATATGTGTGATCCTGCAGTATATTGAATTAAATGCTTCTCGGTTAAGAAACCTTGGCGCTAAAATTCTGAAACTTCACGTACGCTAAGAGCGATAGCCAAATTTAAGAAGTAAAATCTTTTACGTCAATCTAGGAGGAAAGGTTGGTTCTATTGCCCAGTTCTGAAAACTTTTGCGTATTGAAATTTACGCCTTTTCGATGCCTTCTTGTTTACAAATGCTCACGTTGCAATTTTATCTATTCGTAGAAAAACAAAATCAACGTAACCTTCCATTCGTTTGACGTGCACATCTGGCAGCAGCTGTCAGCTAAATAAAAAATTATTTGGCATGCACATTTAAAAGTTAGGAGCCGCAAAGTAACAAAATGTCGCGTTTTTTTTTCAGTCTTCTTTACATAACTCGCTCTGCCAAGAACCGCACAAAATATAGGAAATCCCTTCCTGCCTCAAAATGTGCCTACATGTGTGCTTGTATGCACGAATATGCAGGCGGAGCTCTCACCAGAGTGGAAAATCACGTACGTGGCCCTGCGGATTCTGCCACGGTGCGTGGTGCGTCGTCTGCTGCGCCTCAATAGAGGAACTGACTTGGTGAAGTCATTGCAGTTCCCCCGGCACAGGGCTTCTTGAGAAGATAGCGCTCTTATGCGGAGACGAACTAAAACAACAGACGGGTGGGCTACGGGAGCAGGGCAACCAAAACGAATTGTATTGAGGAAATCTCTGCCAGACGTCTTCTTTACGGCGGCCAGTATAACCATGAGCAGCTTGAAAACGCAGCTCAGTATTTCCAATATATCTCTCCATGTTCTCTGCGAGATTATTTTTCCAATAAATATTCAGGGCAGTGAAGCCCATGGCGGCCGCCGTAAGCTAAGGCGCGCATGTGATATGTTGACGCATTACTTATGTTTATATTCTGCGCCATAGTGGGTACTCGGCATTAGAGTTTTTTTGCGCTACCGCAACGCACACACGGCAGACTTAACGCCAGCTGTGTGGTCGTCGGTATACACGGTGACATTGAAACTCTTTGGATTGTGCAGTTGTGAGCAGTGTTACGTTTCGATATAACAAAGCACAGCTACAACGTAGAAATCCTGGTGCCACTGAGACTTAGTTACAAATAAATTCTGCTGCGGCACAATGCAGACGCCTCAACGCAAGTATTTCGATCAAACGCTCAAGCAGTGTTCTGTTGTGTGCTGAGAGCTTGGAGGCCAGGTGAGGGTGCGGATGGGAAACTAGTATTGCTTCAAAGATACAAATTGGTGTAATGCCTCCTGAAGAACATCCCTGAAGCATCTCCTGGATTTAAATGGGCCCCGAGATCGCCGCAACATTGCGCAGACTAGCCGCTAGGCGGCGCTAAAAGATTACCCTAAATATCGGTTTCAATGGCTGGGAGACTGTGATGGGCGGCGCCCGATCATTCTGTTTCATTCTTTTTCTGGCTTTTAGTTCGTTAACCTTTAGTTCGTTAACGAAAAAAACACGTTTTTGAATGTCTCAGAATGCATCAAATGATTGAAATGTCTAAGCTGACTCCACATATAACTGAAAGATGATCATCAGTTTTTATTTTAAATCTAAAAGCGTGCTTTGCACCCTGTTTTATCATGCTGTTAGGACCTTTTGTCTGCTGAATAACCAGTATGTTTTGGACGGTTTACAACGAAAGGAGAGGTTCGAAACATCCATATTGCAACAGGTCCTTGAAAGGCAGGAAATACCGCAAAATAAGCATTTACACTGCACCTATTCTTCCTTTCTTTCACTCCCTCCTTTATCCCTTCCCTTACGGCGCGGTTCAGGTGTCCAAAGATATATGAGACAGATACTGCGCCATTTCCTTTCCCCAAAAACCAAATATTATTATTATTATGCACGATACATGGTTGTATATTTTGTACTGTTGCCAATGGCAAGAAATATACTTCGGACAAGCAAAAAGGGAAAATAAACCATGAGATACAATAAGTACAGGAGGAAGTCTGGAATTATCTGGGCTCTCAAATGTAGCCACGTGACCCGCGGCAATTGAGGACTGCACGTGGCGCTCAATTAATGGAAGCCGGAGACGTCGCGGTAATTTGCCTGTTGAGTCGCTGGCCCGCAGGGGGAACAACCCTACTATCTATTGTTTTTAGAAGTTTGCGAAGCGCGCGTCTGTTACAATCTTGCTGCGGAGCATTGCGAGAGATATTTTGAACGGGTGAAGCAGATATTGGAGGGCACCCTAGCCGCGCTGTTTGTGGCTATTTTGCCGACGAGCTTCCGCCGAACGGTACCTCCTTGAATAACGTTTACAAATTTCAAATAAACCCATGCCACTCTTCTCCGTTCTTTTCGCTAGAAACTCAGCTCACTAGGTTCCTGTGTGATTCCCACGCGCACAGTGACGTTGGGAGTAACACAGCAGGCCTGACTGTCCGGATTTATCTAAATGACAAGCACGTACGTGCGTTGATGAAATGACAACTGGAACAAAGGGAATATCATACATGGCGAGCGACGTGTGGATATTAAAAAAAAACTGTGTTCGGAGGCACAGACACGTGCGCACTTATAAGGAAAATTGGCATGCGTTGGTGCAATGAATAATAATAATAATAATAATAATAATAATAATAATAATAATAATAATAATAATAATAATAATAATTGGTTTTGGGGGAAAGAAAATGGCGCAGTATCTGTCTCATATATCGTTGGACACCTGAACCGCGCCGTAAGGGAAGGGTAAAGGAGGGAGTGAAAGAAGAAAGGAAGAGAAAGGTGCCGTAGTGGAGCGCTCCGGAATAATTTCGACCACCTGGGGATCTTTAACGTGCACTGACATCGCACAGCACACGGGCCCCTTAGCGTTTTTCCTCCATAAAAACGCAGCCGCAGGGGTCGGGTTCGAACCCGGGCGATGAATGCGACGGAATACTTTTCTACCTGCTCAGTGGTTAGAGCGCTCAGCTAATAATCCGGAGTTCCCGGGTTCGAACCCGACCGCGGCTGCCGCGTTTCGATGCATGGAGACGAAACGCAAAGGCGCCAGTGTGCTGTGCGATGTCAGTGCACGTAAAAGATCCCCCAGATGGTCGAAGTTATTCTGGAGCTCTCCCCCACGGCATCTTTTTCTTCCTTTCTTCTTTCAATCCCTTTCTTCTTTCAATCAACTTCGTAGGTTACGTCGTTTAGCTGACGAAACCACTATGTAGGGGCCGAAATATTTCTTTAGCAGTTTTTTTGTAAATACCACGACGTCGATAGGGGGTCCATACCCACACATTGTAGTCGGGGGTGAACGTCATCAGTCTGGGGCGGTGGTTGTAACGAAGGCGTCACGCCCTTGTTGGCTCAGGATGCGCACTCTCGCAAGTTGTCGAACTTCTTGCGAAGCGTAAACTCCTTGGCGCCAACGTCGGCGTCGCGGCCATCATGGGGCAGCATTGCTTCCACCGTATTCGACACTTCACGGCCGTACATCAGACAAACGGGCGTCCTGCGCGTGGTTTCCTGTTGAGCCGTGTTATGTACAAAAGTAAAATACGGCAGGGTATCGTCCGAAGATCGATGCTCAATGTCTACATACATGGAGAGCATGTCGACGATAGTTTTGTTAAGGCGCTCGGTCAGCCCATTTTTCTGACTATGATAGGTGGTTGTTCTTCTATAAGGGGTGCCATGCAGCCGAGAGAGATTCCACGAATTTGGCAGTCAAGCGGTTCCTCTATCCGTGATAGTAGGTGCCGGGGCCCCATGCCTCTAAATAATGTGCTCCACAAAAATTTCGCAACTTCGGCTGCTGTGCCGCTCTGGAGGGCCTTGGTTTTAGCGTAGCGTGTAAGGTAATCAGTGGCGACGATAATTGACCGGTTTACCGAAGATGAAGTTTGGAAAGAACCGAGAACGTCCTTGTAAACTTGTTCAAACGGGACGCTGGGCACTTGTACAGGATGTAAAAGTCCAGCTGGCTTGACAGGGAGTGTTTTTCGTCGCTGACAATTGCGGCACGTGCGCACATAGTGTCGCACTGTCGCCGCAAGCTTAGGCCAGTAATAGCTCTTTTTGATCCGAGCCAGATTGCGGACGTAGCCGAGGTGACCGGCGGTGGGCTCGTCATGGCACGCCTGCAAGATTTCTTCACGTAGACACGCAGGAACAACGTGGAGGTGGTCGCTTCCTGTTGAAGAAAAGTTGTCTTTGTACATCACGTTGTTGCGCATACAAAAGGAGGACTGCGTTCTTGCGAAGGGCTGGGGAACCTTAGTGACATGTGCTACCAGGAAGTAGATGAGTGGTTTCAGCGCCGGGTCCTCCCGTTTCTGAGTGGAAATAGTCGATGCGAAATAGTCGACGCCTGCGATGAGACGTAAGTGCGGATCGTCGTCGTCGTGGGCAACCTCCACTGGAGATCTAGACAAGCAGTCGGCATCTTTGTGCTGGCGCAATGATTTGTACACGATGGTCATGTCGAAATCTAGAAGACGTAAGCTCGAATGCGCAAGGTGGCCAGAGGGATTCCGTAAGTTCGTCAACCAGCAGAGAGAGTGGTGGTAGCTTGCGACTTGCAAATGCCGGCCGTACAGGTAAGGTCGAAATTTCGTTACTGCCCATACCGCGGCGAGACATGCTTTTTCAGTAGAGTTAGTTCTTGGGCTAGTTGGTATTGTTGATTGAAGTTCATAGTTCTTCAGCGCAACGGCACGTTTTTAGCCAAGGAAAAGAAGACAGAAGACAGAAAAGAAGGGCGAACAGGGACGAACACAGCGCTGACTTACAACTGTTTATTCAGAGTCACACACACAGCTTAAATACTCTCAGACCAGCGCAGGCGCACACCGTAAAAGAACCAAAAAAGGAAAAAAAATAGGAAAAACAATCACATCATATCTTTATCGCAGAAACTTTGTCAGGAACGCCTTTTCTGTATTATACAGAATGACTGAGGTATCGCTGACACACTCTGACCCAGCTTTTTTAATATAGTATGCCTCTATCGTTTCACGGGTTGTTTTTAATTTGCTTCTGCTTAGAAACCTCACTGCCGAAAACATCGGTGTGCAATCTTTGCAATTTGCGCAGTACTCACAAAGTTAGCACCTTCCCTATTCCTTAAATCTCTTTCGTGTTCCCTGAGACGGTCGTTGACAAAGCTGACGTACGAAATTCCCTTGACGTGTGGCAAGTCCTACATAGGGCAAACGGGGTGACAGGACCTGTTTTAGCAGGATCCGGCTGGACTCCATGATGGCTGATGACATGGCCCAGGAAAAGGAGGTCCTTATAACCAAAGTGGCATTTTTCGGGCTTTAACGTCAGGCCGGCAGATCTTATAGCCTGTAGCAGAATCAAGAGGCGCTGGAGGTGTTCTTCAAACGCTGGCGAAATTGCAACAACGTCGTCCTTGTATACCAAGCACGTATGCCATTTCAGGCTCGACAAAACAAGCTCCATCATTCTCTGAAATTTTGCCGGAGCCGAACACGAACTGAAAGGAAGGATCTTAAACTCATAAAGCCCATCCGGCGTCACGAACGCTGTCATCTCGCGACCCCGCTCGTCAACGTCGATCTGCCAGTAACGACTTTTAATGTCCAGCGAAGAAAATTAGCGCGCGCGCCGCAGCCAGTCAAGAGAGTCGTCATTGCGTGCTATGGGTAAACTTTTTTTGTAACCAGGTTAAAGATCGTGTAGTCAACGAAAAATCGCAGATTGCCATCTTTCTTCTTCACCAAAACCACAGGCGAAGCCCAGGGGCTCCTAGATGGCAGGATAACACCAACCTGCAGGATTTGTTGGACTTGCTGAACTTTGGCTTCACGCACCCGCAATGAGACACGGTATGGGCTTTTTCGTACGAGTCGAGTACTTTCGTCTGTTGTAATGGAGTGCTTAGCGAGAATCCTCTTATTGACTGCCGGCGTAGACGAGAAACAGTCTTGGAATTGATGCAGAAGGCCGACTATTATATCGCTCTCGGGTGGTGGTAAGAATGGGATCACAACAAGGACCAACTGCGGTGAGCGACAGGTTATGTTCTGCTCTGGAGTTGCAAGGCAGTCATGAGTTTCGGCGATTCCCTCGAAGTATGCGACCCCGGTGCCCTTAGCGATGTGTTGCCGCTAGGTTCCGAAATTTGTTATAAGGACATCGGCCAGGCCATTCCGTAGCGTTACGATACCTCTCACGGTGGTATCGTAACGCTGGTAAAGCCAGTTTTCAACGTCTTCGAAAGTGGCGCCATGGCAGCTGGCTGGCACACATGGTCGCTGAAGCTTCATGGGTGACGCGCTGGCCTGCGCCATGTTGGTATGCTCACCCGGCCGATGACTGGGTGTCTCTTTGTGGAGGAGACCAAACACTGAGACCATTCGCAGGAGGGGGCGGCTGCTGCTGTGAACGGCCGCGCAGACAAGCGGAAGATAGTCGGGACTCAATGAGCGGCTTTCTCGAGGAGTCCTGGACATAGGGCGTCGATCCGGCAACCTTCACCAGTGTCACGTAGCAGTTGGTGCTGGTAGCTCTCATCTAGTCGGCTGAGAAACGCCAACACCGCGAAGCTCTGAGAAGACGCGACTGTACACAGAATTTATTTGAGCGCAACATCAGTTTCTTCTCAAGCGAGAAGCATGGCGCAAGATGGATGGATGGATGGATGGATGGATGGATGGATGGATGGATGGATGGATGGATGGATGGATGGATGGATGGATGGATGGATGGATGGATGGATGGATGGATGGATGGACCGACGGACGGACGGACGGACGGACGGACGGACGGACAGACGGACGGATGGACGGACGGACGGACGGACGAATTGATGTATGGATGGATGGATAAGGCTGAACCCTTTAAATTGGGTGGTGGTTGAAGACACATAGCCATGACTTGTGAAATTTTACTCTTGACTTGATTTTAGCCACCAATCAGATAACCATCGCTTGATTACCTCTACCCACTTAAATCTACTTTCCCTTTACTGTCCTTAAACCGCAATGCATTGGATAAGTTCGCCCCGCTGCTTTCCACTGCAGGGTGAATCCCTTTACAGAAATGTACCGTGTCTTCCGCCGTTTCCTCCTCCTCTCCGGACGCAACGCACAGCGTGTCTATCTCGTGGTCCCTGACTCTATATGTCATATTGCGTAAAACTCCCGTCCTTACCTCAAACAACAAGGAGCTTGCCCTACAATTGTCATACATATTTTCTTTGGCAATTTCCTGCTTAAAGATCCTGTATGTTCCCAGTGCAAATTTCGTCAGCAACCCAGTTTTCGACAGAGCTCTTCCTGTTTCTTTAACCTTTTTCTTAACCGATAATTGCGGTTATGTCCCCCTACTGCAGGAGCTGCGTGCCGAACAGCCACCTAGCGGCTACTGTGGTAGACGCGGCAATATGCATATATATTATTTGCTGAGGGATGACCGCTGTCGCTGTTATCTTCCCAGAAAAGTCGACGACGGCACGATTCTTTTCCTGTGGTTTTGCCTGCAGCTTAGATACCATCCAAAAAGCACAACCTGGAAAGGTCTTCTCTCAGGACAGTGCAGCGTGATATGCTACCCGGACCCAGAGGTCCCATCACTGGCGCAATCTGGTGCACCCTGACATTATACAGTTGGCGCCATTCAATGATCTCAGGGAATTTCACAAACTTGAACTTCTCAGCTCCTGAAGTTCAGCTATCAGTTATGTTCGAAGGCTTTAAACCAAAGTAATTTAGAAAGGCAGGATGTTAAACTACCCTTTCATATTTTCAACACCTTTGCCGATGAGGCCTTGAACGCGCAGTGCGATTTGCCCGTACTTTCACGTGCGGAAGAAACTGCCAGCTTCATCAGAAGAATTATTCGTTGGTGGAAAATAGTTATTCTGAAGACGCCACACAGGCGCTATCACCATCACGACGTATACGAGGAGCCAATTTCATCGTTGAAAGAAGACCCCAAACTATCCTTTTTGAACGCCTTCGTGACCTGGCTTGACATATGAAATTTTCACAAACAAGACAACGGCACGCTGACAAAGGAAACTTTGAATGCTCTGAGGCATCCAGCATATGCTCTGCTTGAATTCTCGACGTATTGCATCTGTGAGCTCGGTATTAATTACGTGCTATTTTGAAAAGTGCAAAGAGACGGCCTAGAGAACAGGTATGATCAGTAGAGACAAATGTCTGGCATTAACTACCACATCAGCATTCGACAGCTTTATGAGGGCGAATGCCGAATTCGCCTCCGAAACACACTTCCTCTGGTGTGCGCCGGTGACATAGACGACGATGAGGAGGGTTGTTTGTCAAGTGGTGCACATTGTTTCACAATTGCTATGTTCTCAGAAGATCTGGAGAGTTTGAGTTCACGCGCGCCTAAATCTAAATCAAGGGAGCTCATTTTTGCCGAACTTGGGCAACAATAATTTGCTTTTACCGTATTTAAAAGACAGATATTTTTTGAGATGATAAAATCTTCGTTTATTTGTCCCCTTGAGTCACATCGTTCGCTTCCCCAAAATGGAGAGTGAGCGTTAAAATCGCCAACTACCAGATATAGCTCCGGCAGTTGATCAACCAGGCCTTCTAAATCTTCGATTGTTAATGTGATGCGCGGGGGAAGATATAAAGAACATACTGTTATTGTTTTGTAGGTAACGACGCTAACTGCAACTGCCTCAAGTTTTCTGTTAAAGAGAATATGCAATAAATTAATTGAGATTACGTAAAGCAGACGAGAGATAGGCGTTTAAGCACTCGTCGCCCCAAGGCAAAAATTTTTAAGCTAGCATCAATAACAACGAAGATATAGACGATTAAAAATTATGCCCCTCCTCTCCCCTCTCAACTCGTACACGTGGTTCACCAGATAAAAATAAAGAAGACAGGTCTTGGACTGTGCCTCGCCTTTGAATACGTCATCAGATGACGTTCGCTTTGCAAATTCCGGTTATCGCTCCTAGCACTCCAGCAGCAACGTCGGCGGCCTAGCGGCATCTTTCCGGTCTCTCTAGGGTGTCTAGTCTCTCTTCGCCTTCCTGAATTGCGGCGCGCGTCGGGTTTTTTTGCTTGTCGTCTGTCGTAGTTAGCAGTTAAAAACCCGGACCTCGAGGCACGACTGCTCGCTCTTAAAGCCGCGATGGGCATCGAGCCCTACGCGTGCTCACGATGAGCCGTGCGAGTATCTCCGGAACTCCCGACAGAAGGAGGAGGCAGAGAAAAATTGAAACGATATGCGCGAAGGCAACGCCCTGGCGCTTGCTTGCCTGAGACGGTCGCGCGGCGGCACGAGCAGACGATTTTCACGGTTAACGGAAGCGTGCCCGTGACGTCGTGGCTGCCGTGGCTCCAGCGAATGAGGGCGTGTGGTGGCCTGGCGACGTCATGGGTAGTGTGACGCTTTCTTCCACGATTTTAGTTCCAAAATCGGTGACTACGAGCACACCAATCGGCCCGCGAGTTTTTAAAAACACGTTTTTTTATTTATAATAAATTGCCGCTCAGTTTCGAAGACATATAATTGGTGTGGATGCTCATTAGGATCATTTCTAAACATAGAAAACATTTACAAGCGACTTTGAATTCTTTGCATACTCCTTTTAAGTTTGATTTTTTGAGCGGGGACGCCGATTTGAATGAAAACTGCCATGCCACCCGAGAGTCTATTTCACTGGTCGCGATTGCGTCGATAAGTTTTATAGTGTTTTAAGATATTCACATGTTGCGGACTAAGATTGGTCTCCTGAAGGCACAAAGCAATGGGTAATATTTACCCTAAAATATGTGTTACGTCACTGTAGTTTTTCAGTAATCCTCGACAGTACCATTGAATTACAAAAGTCATGTTTGTGTTGTTGAGTGGGAATGGAGCGGAAGGAATTAACTTCTCTGGACCCGTAATTCGGGGTCTGCCTTTTTTTCCCAATACAGAGAGCTGTTCTCCAGCTTCAAAGCAGACGGACTTGGAGTTATATCCACCACCTCAAGAGAGGTGCTGGAGGGCCGCGAAGCCGCGGATGCCATATTTTTAGGCCTCCCCCGTTGGGGGAAGTACTGCGGGAGGCCGACCCAATGGATGGATCTTCCTGCTTTGGGGATGGCAGAACAGCTTTTGCTGTCTCTGCCTGGGGCATGGGTGGCTCTGCCATAGGTTCACTGAGTGTGGCCTTGGCAGATGCCGGAGTGCTGTGTGGCGCACCGCCCCCGCGCACCACATCAACAAACGTTGTTTTTGTAGAGAAGGTGAAAGTGTTCCTCGTGTGAAAGAGTCGCCTCGCTTCCTTGAATGTGATGTTTTGTTTTCTTTTCATTGTATTGATATCTTTTTCATTCTTCCATGTTTTACATGACCTTGAATATGCTGGGTGTTCATCTCCGCAGTTTGCGCAGCGAAATGCTGCTCCTTCACAGTTATCAGAAGCATGGTCTTTTGAGGCACATTTAGCGCACGTTTTGTGGCCACGACAACTCTGTGACCAGTGACCATACCTTTGACAATTGAAACACCTCCGTGGATTTGGAATGCAATGGCGTACATTTATTTTCAAATAGCCTTCTTCTAAGGACTCTGGAAGTGTGCTGCACTTTAACGTGAGGACCATGTGTTTCGTTGGGATTTCTTTGTCCTCTTTTCTTATCTTTATACGGTGTCCGTTTATGACGTTTTGGTCCTTGAGGCCTTCCAGCATCTCTTCCTCAGTGAAGCGGATAATTCAGAAATCACACCACGGACGGTGTTCATGTTCGGTGTACAGTGATAGACACAATGTTGTCCCCAATTTGCACTTGGTTAGAAAGTTTAGAGTATCGAACGATGTGTTTTAGTTCAAGTAGTAGATCACCATTGGGCATTTTTGACAATTGGTTGCCTGGACCGATGGCATCAGTCAGACATTTTGGGACTAAGAATGGGGAGATAGTTCTTGCAGTCTTTTCTGCTTCCTCACTATGAAGGACATGAAATTTTGGAAATGATTCCTTCGTTTTCCTGAAGCATTGAGTAGTTATATCTTCGGTCCGCACTCTTTTAAGAGAGCTATCAGGTTCTGAAAGGGGGAGCCATAAAAAATGTTTAGTGTCCGGCAGCGGTGCTAGCCGCACACCACGGAGCTCAACATGGTAATGGGACAGGCGGCTTTAAAAAGTCTTGCCCACACCAGCTATACACCGCCACTATAACCTAACACCGCATAACACAGGGTTGTCAGCCACACACGGTTAACCCTCGCCGCCTATAAAAACTGAAAAAAAACGAGAAAGGAGGAGGGGACCGGAAAGTTGTAAGAGATAGGAAAGTGAACGATGAAATGCAGGCCAGGAAAAGGCGACTGCCGATTTCCCCCGGTCGGGTCAGGCCGGAGGTGCCGTCTACAGAAAGCTGGGGCCAAAGTGGTGTGTTGCCTCCCCCGAGGGGCCTTAAAGGTCCAAACGCTTGGCATCGGCTCAACCACCAGGATCCCCTTTTCGCCAGACACGGCGATGCCACGCACGGCGAAGCGCGGGTGCTCGGATCCATGGTGATGCACGGTTCACCATCATCCCCCTTGGGAATTGTCCCTGCAGATGCTCGGAAACGCGCGGTGTCACCACTCACCGAAGCCTCCAAGCTGCAGACGCCCACCTGCGGGGTGGAGGGGCCGCACCGCCGAGCCGCTGACAGCCGCCGACTGAGCCGCCCGGCGGTGGCCTCTTTAATGCCTGCTGCTGCTGCTGTTGACAGGAAGAATGAAAAGGAAAGAACACTGGCTTGCCCACTGGCTCAAGTTGAGCCACAATTGCAACCTCGTGCTGGAAGTTAGAAGGTTGAAAGGGTAGGAGTTCAAATATAGAAAAAAAGACGCACGCGCGTTATAATAACCCAGGCCGATCCCAGAGGCAGCGCCATACCGGGCCAATCCGCGCCGGAGTGCTTGAAGCACTCCTCCGCATTCCAGAAGTAAGTTTAATATCCTTATTCCCAATAGGACCCATAGAATATAATAAGTCAATAATTCAAGTATAGGATATGGGACCCAGATACTGTCTTCCCGTTATATATGTGCGTCAGGGTGGATGCCAGACTCGTGCCACTCGGCGTCGCAATTTGCGACCAAATTTTGGCCCACCTGTTTGCCGCTGATGGTTCTAAGTGGTGTCACATGAATTAGCGTGATTCGCCTTACAAAGTTGTTAGTCGGGTTGAAGCCTGGTTTTTGTGAGGGATTCGTACTGACGACCATTGCTCTTCGAAAAAGCAACAGGGGCGACATTATGAGAGCCGTCGTTGGCGAGCCAGTGGCCGCAAAGGGATGCGGGGGCACCAAAAGAATAGCCGTTTCGTGATGTACACTTTGATATCGGAATTTGTGGAAAGCATGGGTGAAAACTTGGCTAGTGTTCTTCATTCTATTTAGCATTCGCTAATCATTTTACAATTCTAGCTCCATTGAATCCCACCTTTTTGCATTCTCTTACGGGGTGGTTCCGGTGTTCACGGAAATATTTGAGGCATTAGCTTTCCTCAAAAACCTGTTATCAATTTTTCATTGTGGTCGTGGTCAAAACTTTATTTAAAGAAAGCGTTTCAGGACACGCAGGTCATTGGGCCCCCACGGGTACCTACCTAACCATCGGTTGCGGCTGTGTATCGGCGGCGTCGGGCAAAGCCAGACGATCCCAGACATTGCTCGTTATGCAAGGAGGAGGCGGAAGAGAAAGGGGTGTAGGGATAAAAATGAAAGGGAAAGAAAAGATACAATGAAAAGTCAGCGTTCGTAAAATACACAGGGTATCGTGCAGGCCAGAAGTTCGTAAGAAGGGGAGCAGTGCCTTGGAGGCTTTTACCGCCGAATATCGCCGCGGCCAGTGGCCGAGAATCTTCATTTCTGTCACGGGGCTTGTATCTAGATGCTCCAGCGCACTGCACAGCGACTGCACTCCGGCACTATAGGCAGGGCAGTCACAAAAAATGTGAGATACATTCTCGCCATACCCGCATACGGCACGTGCAGGGCTTTCACCCATTCTGATTAAGAACGAGTAATGGTTGATGAAAGTAACACCGAACCAAAGGCGACACAGCAAAATTTCTTCACGTCGTGTAAGGCCGGATATAAGCCGAAGCTTCAGATGTCGGTCCAAGGCTTTTAAACAGGAACAGGAAAATGGGCCGGAATTTCATGGGGCAAGCGTTATGCCCCGCGCTAGAGCGCGGAGCTTGCCCGCTGCGTCTGATCTCGAAAAGGGGATCTACACAAAATCGACATAAAAAGCAGATCAACTTGGTGTGGGAATGCGGGAAGCTACCGGAAGATTGGCGAACCGCGGTCGTTTGTCCCATCCGAAAGGCAGGGCGCCCACCTAAAGAGCTAAGCGGATACCGGCCAGTGGCATTGACATCGGCGGCAGGTAAGCTCAAGGAGCATATAGCGTTGCAGTGTCTGAACGAGCGGGCTGCGGAAGCTGATTTGTTTGACGAGCGGCAGACGGGATTCCGTGCGGTGCGGTCCGCGGCTGATTCTATATCGGACGTTGTTACAGCGCTTGAGTTTGCCAGGGTGGCAGGCCAGGTTGCGCTGCTGTTGCTACTGGACGTCTCGGGCGCTTTTGACAACGTTCACCGCGCACCAATTCTCGCGGTGCTTGAGGGTTCCGGCGTGAGCGGGCTCCTTTTGCGATACGTTCACGGCTTCCTGAGCAGGCGCACCATGCGCGTACGAGTAGGGGGTAAGCTCTGCAAGCCTCGCCCGGTGGACATGGGCGTGCCGTAGGGCTCTGTCTTTTCACTATTTCTTTTTATTATGGGCATGTCGGTCGTGCCGGCCTCCCTCCCCACGAGCGGCCGACACTATGTATACATGTTCATATATGCAGACGACATAGCTCTGTGGTGGCGGGGACTACCGAGCAAGGCGCTCCGCGTACGGGGTGTCTTCAGAGAGCTCTGATCGCCATTGATGCCAGTTAGCGCGGCCTTAGTCTCTCGATGAGGGCGGACAAATCGGTTGCCATGGCCTGCGTTTCGCGCTCGCGCGCGCACCTTACGCTACTGTCACTGGACTGGACTCCGATTTCTTGCGTAAACCGGTACGGCACCTTGGCCTGGACATCGACTGGCGCCTTTCCTTCCGCCCTGCGGCCCCCAAGGCCTGTCTGCAGAAGAAGAGGATCACCGCCGCCGTGCACAAGCACACCGCTCGAGGCCAGGGCATCTCCCAGCAAGCCGCGCTGCGTCTATACAATGCCGCAGCTTTAGGGGCGGAGCTCTATTCGCTTCCGCGCGTCACGGTGCGCAAGCCGTGCTGGAAGAACCTCGAGCTCCAGCACAGCAAGTCCCTGCGCGTGTGCCTAAGCCTGCCGAAAAACTCGCAGTGCGCCGCAACGTTGGCCGAGGCGGGAACGTGGTCACTTGCGCTCCAAGCAGCGCGCAGATCACCGAACCACCTCGACCGCCTTCACCGCGCACCGGTCGGCGGCTCGCTGCTGCAGCGTATGCGCTCACACCCGCGCTCACGAATGGGCGCGGCGCTGCTCGAGTATGAGCAATTTACTCAAGGCCCATCCCCCTACGGCTCCTGCGCGGACTGGCCTGCTGCCTTGGAGGTACAGCGAAAGATCGTCGGTATCGCGGGAAAGCGCAACACACTCCTCTGTGCTGTGCAGCAGCTGTCCAGAGGCGTGATACACGAGGAGCTCCAAGAACATCTCCTCGTGTACACCGATGGCTCAGTGGCCCGCGACAGCTGCTCCCTTGCAGTGGAGGGAATGGTAGTCGCAGGGCGGCTACCGTCCCCTCCCTGCTACTGAACACCCAGCAACACGCAACATTCCTGGGCTCCTCCACCACGGCGGAGTTGATAGCGATCCGGCTCGGGCTGGACCTGCTGCTCACCCTCGGCCCTCCGCATCCCAGGAGTGCTCTGCAGTGCGACTCCCGCGCCGCCCTCAGCAGCCTGCAATCTAACGGCCGTGGTACCCGACTAGTGCGGTTATTTCGCTCGCGTATCGAGCGCCTAGCGCAGAGAGGATGTGCCCTGCGTGCACAGTGGGTGCCCGGTCACTGCGACCTCGCGACCGTTGCACATGATCTACCTGCCAGCGATCTGCTCCTTGCGCTAGAGGACGTGCGTGCGGCCATCCACGACCATCTCCGAAAGCAGCACCCGGACGAACGTATTGCAGGAGGTGAGCGCATCGACAGTATCCCAGGCTGTCGCGCAATCACATGGTCGCGACATGTAATGATCCTCCGCGCGCGTGTTGGTTGCGTGTGGCCCGGGGAACGACGGCAGCGTCAAGGAATGGCGACGACTGATATATGTGACGGATGCGGTGCAGTGGAAACACTAGAACACCTGCTCCTTCACTGTGCCGCGTTCGCCGATGCTCGTCGCGATATGCTTGCGGCCTATAGGGCGCTGGGCATACTACTAGACTCCCTCAAGACGATATTCAGGCCGCAGGGCAGTGCGCGAACTCGTGAGCGATCCGTGGTGAGCCTTTGTGCATTCCTCGAACACACGGGCTTGACGTCCCGTCTGTTCTCCGTCAGGTAGGTACACGCAGTTACCGAACGGTCCGCGAGTTCTACCTTGAACGATTAATAACTGGACGCCCCACTCCAGTTGTACACATCACAGAGCTGTCGGCGTGTGTTTTAATTCCTCCAACAAGATCTAATCACGCGCACAACCTGAACACATGTCTTATTGTGTAAATACTTCGTATGTATTACTTCTCCCTCTATCCTTTCTTCCTGTCCCCTGACCTCTTTCAATTCATTTCTCCATTCTGCCTGCTATCCTTTATTTCAGCTGCTCCAGCTCAGGTGCTTCAGCATCGATGCCAGATGCCGGGGCTAGCAAAAATCATTCCCTTCCTTCTTACTATTACTTTAATAAAAAAACCACTATCACCAACACAACCAAATCGCCGTCGTGGTGAGCAATGCGCGCGATCTCATGCGCGCTGTGATTGCCTGCTATGCTGCTGTAACCCGGTAGCCATTGGCAGATAATGTCGCGCCCTTTATTTATGGCAAAGTGATATAGTTCTCCGATATCTTCGAATAGTTGTTCATGGACTACGGCGAAGAGAAGGTTGTAATCCTTGGAGGGCACCTTTTGAATAGGTGTTAATAAAACACTATTGAGGGCACTGCTGACTGATATGTTCAAAGGCTAAAAGAAGAGCAATGAGTTCTGCACCCGTCGAAGTCTGGTGAGCTATCCCAACTCTAATTTCTGTAGTCCTAGCGGTGACAACCACGGAGCACGAACAACCGGTACGGTTCACTGATCTGTTGGTGCAGACGCGCACCTGGTTCTCATGGTGGTGGTGGGAATATTTAAGAGCGACTTGTGCTAGTTCTATCGGCAATAAATAAATTTGTTTTTTGATGCCAGGTATTGAAAGAAGCACACGGGGATTGTGCGGGCTCCAAAGCGGCGAGGACGGTCTAGAGGCGGGTGTAAACTGGAATGGCAGAATCGCTCGATTTGTATCGATGGCGTTTGTACGCGATGTGCGCGGCCTGGCAATTGGTAGACTGGTAAGATAGTGAGAGCGAACCCGGGATATGTGTCGAAAATATGCCCACAGTGCGTCATCTGTTAAGTAGGCAGGGATTGGATGCTCCTGGGCGATGAGTACAAATGCGGGCGTAGAGGCACATTTCGGCAATCGTAGGCAAGTCCGAAGAGCTTGAGCTTGAACGCTTTGCAGACTTTGTATGTTTGTTTTTCTAATGTTTCCAAGTGCAGTGAGGATGTAGCAAAGAAATCTAATTAATAAGGCACTGTAAAGCTGGATCAGAGAACAAACTGAGAATCCCACGATTTTCCGACTAGAAAGGTAAGAACGTGAGAAATCTTTGTCAGCCTCTTTTTCCTGTATGAAATATGGGGTGTCAATGATAAATTTCGGTCAATAATCACTCCCAGAAACCAATGACTCATTGCGTATGGCATTGCTGTGCTGTTTTTGCATACGGTTTAATGCGAGATGTTCTTGCGTATAAAGGTCACAAGCGAGCACTTTTCGGTTGAAATCTGTAAGCCTTGCAGATGGAGGTAGGCCGCAAGAATACTTGAGGCACTGGCCATACAAGGTACATAGAAAAGGATAGGGAACGGTTCACGAAGCATAAGCACTGCCAAACCAAGGTTTCGCTTTGCAGCATTCGCTGGTATAGCAGAGCGAAAGCACAACCAATTTTTAAACGAAAGCTTTACTGGCCTAGCGGCACCGATTTCACAGTGGGCTGCAGTTTATTTAATTATTTATTACCTCAAAGACCCCGGATATGCGGCATGACATGAGGAATGGGTATGGCAGACTACGTGATGATGACCTCGATCTTTTTCTTGTATTTGACAGGGCTGGCACGGTGTATGGCTTGAGAAGGCAGATCGTTTCAGTCCGGAGATGATTTGACGAAAAATGATCAGAAATGAGACGTAGTTCTTGCATGGGGAGGGTACACAACCTTGCTGAAGGAGGTTATATAAAAGCTGCTGGAGCGGAAGTCTCCTATACCGGCCAATGGTCTGAGGTGAAGCCGGCGGCGGCCATCTTGCGGGGTGCCAGAAGCGGATTGCCAAGCGCTTCGCAGCACTGGTCTCCGACTTTTCCTGCGGTTTTTATTTCTTTAACGAACTTTAAAATTTCAATGAAACACTGTGGGCTATAATCCTGGCTGTTTTGGAGGTCTGGGGATCGATTTCGAGCACCTGGATTTTTTTAACGCTCACAAATATCCGAGTATAAGTGCTTTTTGCATTTCATCGGCACCAATATGCGGCTGCTGCAACCGGGATAGAGCCCATGACCTGAGGATCAGCAGATGATTTTCTTAGCCAAGCACCGCTGCAGCGGGTTTCACAAGCTCTCTCTGGCCGTAAAGTAAAAAAGAATTCGTACAGTGATTAGCGTTTATTCATCTTCATTCACTCTCTTGAAATATAGAAATTGAACAATCTTGAAAGTTTTCATAAAGAAACGCAATTCAAAGCACAAGAAATAGCAACGCATGCAACAAATCAAAGTTACTAATAAATGCAGTATTTTGAGAATGCAAAATGAGGAACAGAACTTGCTCTGCTATTGAAAATAAAAACACATACTGCATTAAATAAGAAACCTGACTATCACACTGATACAGGAAAATTATCGTGATGAAAGCAACAGACGCTAATGAGTTGATAGAGTTTGTGTCCAGCTAACACATAAAAAGCAAATGATCGAAGGGCCAACCTTATTTCTGGTGGGTTACACAGTGAGGTTGCACAGCATCACCAGCAACATGAAATTCGAAAATCAAATCGTTTGTATATTGGAAAACATATAGTGTTTGTTGGCTGAAAGAAGGCAAGGCAAGATTTAATAGCAAAATAATATAACACACTCACAAATAGCAAAATAATAGAAAGCAGAATTCGGGGAGTGCTGCTGTGCTGTAGACTAAACAGCACATAATTACCCCTTCGGAATGAACATTTATGCATGGCTTGCATGAAGCCACACATCCAAATGACATGACCTCGTTACAAACGTTTGTTTTTCGAATACAAACAGTAGTACTAGTCGCTGTAAATGCCTTGACTGATGCAACATACTGATATTTCATTGGTTCTTAAATATGATCAGCCTTGAAAGTACAGATCTCACTTTTTCCTTTGTAATACACCTATTCCTCTCTTTTGTTATGTGATGAAACCTGATGTTAATGTACAGCGCCACTACATCTTTGCACAGGTTGTAGATATGATTTTCCAATGGATCCCAGTCCATGACATGGTGATTAAACTGAGAAAACCATTTTTTCTCTGGCGATAAGCTCAACACTTCCAGTACTAGGTGCTTTGTTTTCAAATGAATTGTATGAATGCTTTCAGATTCTGCTTGCCAGTGACGGAGCCCCTTCTGTGCCATTTCACAAAGTGAGATTAAATCCTGTGAAGGTGACGCAAGCCCACCTCGGTTCTTTTGTTTCACCGGCGCTGGTTTTTCTTCAGCATAAACAGCTGTAGCACACTGATCACAGGTACTTTTTGCAGCAACATTTTGAGCGACAAACCCCGCAATGTTGAGTACCACTGAACTCACAAATGGAGAGATGCTTTCAGGATAGTCAACTCGATGCGTGTAGTCATGATCCTCAGCTTGCAGTATGAAATGCCTTCGCATGACAGTGAAAGCTGTAGTTGCACTCTCCCGAGATGCAATTGCAGACGCGCCCAAGACAGACACAACGTCTTATGAACTGTTTCCCGATTCAGAGGACTTCACCTCCGTCTGGACAAGAAGTCGCTTGTAGGAAGGCATAAACTGGGCTGCTGTCGTATTATTATTGAATCTGGCTCGCCTCTGATAGAGCCAAAAAAGGTATCTGCAAGATCTTGGCTCATCTTGTGAGTCAGCAATTACTTCAAAAGGCCTCTATAAATAAGCTCATCAAAAATCTTCTCGGTACTTTGCATGAATATAAGAAAGCCCAGAAATCCGCTTTTTTTAACACCTTCTAGAATAGGCCGTCCTCCTATGTCCTCGAGAGCGCCAATATACGTTCGAGCATCGGAAAAAAATGCCTTCCAACGGGATTCATTTTGAGTTCTCAAAGGCGCCTTGTAGAATTTTGCCAAGGGATTCTTGGAATTCACAATGTCAAACAAATGGTCGAAGAACCTCACAAACCTAGCTGTAGCAGCGGCACCTCTGAACGGTGAGAGCTTCAGTGCCTGCTCACAAATGTCTAGAGCGTCGGCGACCGAAGCACTCAGTGCTTGGACGGCCAGCCGGACCTTCATTTTTTTGTTTCGCCTACTCGATGTGCATTCCTTTTAACTTATTGCCCAGGCTCTGGCCTAGGCTAAGCGCAGAGAGCCGAAGGCACAAGTTCACCAGAGACAAACGTTGACTAAAGATCAACATGCATCCCCTAGAGTAGTTTGAATTCTCTGACAATAATAATCACTTGTGGCTACGTCAGCTCACTATGTTTTAATGTAAAGCAGCAACTGTCTTGAGCATTTTTCATGCTTAGCGGCGCCTGTGGTCGCTCCGGGAATGCAGGAAGCACTGCCGGCACTGTGCCTGAGCACAGCAGCGTCGTTTGTCCAGTGCGGTCAAAGCATTCGGGAGTAAAATGAACCGAACACATGCGGTCTCTGTCTTTTGCTTTCCAGCTCTCGCGACGAACACCACGTTCCCAAAGTGTACGCACCTCAGCATCCTTTGGAAACCTAGCGGTAAAGACATTAACGGTTATGGGGGCGCCTTTCGGTGTGCACGTGCGCCCCGCAATGCAAGGAGCATGGCAGCACGACAGGTCGGAATCAGCTTTCACGTGCGCAACTTACTTGTGAAATGTGACCCCTGGCGTAGTCTTCACATGGTTTGTGCAACCGTAAGCCACGCATGAACCAACCATGCTTGTTCCGGTCGTGTTACGTGCTGTGCATGTGAAAAAGCAGCAATTCTTCGTGTACACATACACACACTGGCCGCGCGCTGCCGAGAATGACTTGCTTTCTGCCCCCCGCAACGTGGCGTCGCGGCGGCTTCACTTGATGGGCGCCCCCTCCACTTCACCTATTTTTATATAACCTCCTTTGTCTTGCTCTGGTGAATGCGGCTGGAGAGCCGATGTGCTACTGATATGATTGATGCTCCTGAAAATGAATGGTAAAACTTATGGAACAGGCATTATTGTGATATTTTGTGCTCAATTCTAAATTAGACAAGGAGTCTGGATTATTGGAGAAGACACTATTCTAAAGTGAATCGACACAATAAATGATATACACAGCTTGATATTGCATTTTTTCAAGCCTTAGTGGAAGGTTTGACGGATGACGGTCGCATACTGCTGAAGCGAATTCTGATTTAGGTCGGACGAAAGTTTGGCAATCTAATTATTTAATGGAAGGGGTAGCAAAACGAAGACTTCGACGTAAAATGCTAACAGTGAGGTCATCGTCATTAGTGAAGTTCGTTATATGTGAAGACCGTAATCTGGTATGAGTTAAATAAATGCCCAAATACAGGTAAGAACCGAAAACAATGCTGAACCAATAAGAACATATTCGTACGAATTATGAGGTGTCTTCTCGGAGTGCGAATGAAGCCAATCGTTTTCTTCGAAGGGCTCTCATGTTCAGGAGCACGACAGTCTACAGAGCACTAGTTTGTTTTTGAGGCTCCTGCTATTATTTCTTGGGTATATGGGTGAGGCTTACTCTGATGGCCGAAAATATCTTCCACTCTGCTGGTTGCGCCGAGTTTCTAAAAGAAATATGCTTGCAATCGAAACAGTTTCAAGCCTAAATGTAGTTCATTTGAAACATCATATTTTTCGCGACTACTATGGTTGAAAATGTTTGTATTGAATGAGCGTGATAAAATTGGTTTTTGAGGAAAGGAAATGATGTAACTGTGCAACTTCTCGTTGGACACGTCAAGCGCGCAATGAGGGAAAGGACGAAGCAGGGAGTTATATAAGAGACAAAGAGGTTCCGCAGAGGAGAGCTCCATAATTTCAAAACGCGTCCGTGTGCTGTGCGATGTCTGTGCACATTGAATATACTGGAGTGGTAATTTGAGACCCTATATCGCTCAGAGGACCGGGTCGTTGAGACCATCGCCACCGACCCGGCTGTCAGTGTTATGGACCTTAGGAACTTGAACGCATGAGTCCCATGGGGTCGTACTCCAAAGGCATGCGTGCCGGTATAACTTGACCTTCCGCGGTGGCTCAGTGGTTAGGGCGCTCGGCTACTGAACCGGAGTACCCGGGTTCGATTCCGACCGCGGCGGCCGCGTTTCGATGGAGCCGAGACGCAAAGGCGCCTGTGTGCTGTGTGAATAAATGTCCGGACCCCGTAGAGTCTCTGTTACGGGTACAATTGGACTTATTTTTGAAACTGTGGCGGAGAGTTTGAAGGATGCTTCACTCCCGCCACCGGTTGGCCCGGTATTGCACTACCTCCGGAATCGGCCTTGTCTTTAGCGCGTCTTTACTATCCTGTCTTTCTATCCGATCTTTCAACTCTCCTGCTATCTGCACGTGGTAACGATTGTGGCTTATCTTGAGCCAGTGAGCAGGCCTGTGCACTTTCCTTTTCTTTCTTCCGGGCAACAATCTATCTATCTATCAGTGCGCGTTACAGATACCCAGGTGGTCGAAATTATTCCGGAGCCCCCCTCTACGCACCTCTTTCTTCTCCAAGTCCCTCTTTTATCCCCTTCCTTGCGGCGCGGTTCTGGTGTTCGCGAGATGCGAGAAAGATACTGCGTCATTTCCTTTCCCCGAAAAGCAACTTTCAATTCCCTCATTGGAATAAAGTTTCAAAGCGAATGCTTTACTGGCTTAGGAGGAGCGAGCAAACTCGGCTCCGAGAAAACAGCCTGGCAACAACGGGAGCGTGATGACACCACCACGTGACGTGGCACAGCCACGGTGAGATTCGGACCGGCCGCACCGCCGAGCCGCTGACAGCCGCCGACTGAGCCGCCCGGCGACTGATAAAGGAGGCTCTGACAGGAGAAGGGAACAAAGAGGTACCGTAGTTTAGGCCTCCGGAATATTGTCGAACACCTCGAGATATTTAACGTGCACTGACATCACACAGCACTCGAGCGTCTTAGCGTTTCGCCTTCATCGAAACGTAGCCGCCGCGGTCGGGTTCCAACCCGGGTACTCCGATTCAGAAGCCGAGCGCTCTAAACACCGAGCCACCGCGGCGGCGCATTCTCGACTGCAGGTAATGTGTCCTTCCTGTGCCTCAAGTCTGATGACTAAAACAACTGCGGTAGTTGCCGAAAGTATTATAATTATATTTCAACACTAATTATAATAAACACAAATTATAATTAGACACTAAGAAAACAAAATACACTATTCTTCGGCCTCGTGGTAGGCGTATCGATGCCACCATAGCATTAAAGTGCAATGATGAAGTCATCCAGTGCTGCTCATTTCATAGAATTCTTGGAGTTGTGTTTCAAGAACATTTCAACTGGTATAATCATGTCGACAACATAAAAACCTGCATTGCGAGATCAATCGGTATTATAAATGCACTAAGGAATCTATCACCTTCACAATTAAAAAAACAACAATATTATGGTCTAGTGCATTAACGCTTCCAATACTGCTTATCCGGTTGGCGAACGAGGAAAAAACCAATATAGATAAGTTATTTGTTTTAGAGAAACGCATATTGCGCATTATTGAGAACGCTCCTTTCACGAGTCATTCTGCTCCGCTCTTCAAGAACAACAATATATTATCAATCGGAAACCTAACCTCATTGACAAGAAAACTGCAATTAAAATATTCCACCGAATCAAGGTTAATTAAAGAGAATTTCTTCGTAAATTCCTCCCGAACGAACGCCAATATAACACAAAGCACACAGCTTACAACAAGGGTAAAATACAAATTATGGCATGCAAGAGCAACCATTTGTTATACCAGATTTTTAAATCGGCACCCTGTCATTACGACGTTAGTAAATCAATCATCTTCGTTAGCAGTCTTCAGGAAAAAAAAGATGAATGCATACTTGTCACTTTAGGCAGAATTTGACTTCTTAAATCATGTCCGATTGCTTTGAATGACTGCGTTATATTTTTAGCCGTCCAATGCCACTCTGTGTCAATGCCTGTATTATTTTGTCCGTTGTTTTCTGCTCTTCAGTGCATGCAACAGAATATTTTTTTCTCACCCTATGCTGAGGTGTTGTGTGCATTGAGAGGCTGACACTCGTCAGGCATCCGTGTCTTTTTGTGAGCGTCTGTGGCAGATGTGTACTTTTTTGTGCCTTGTCTGCCTAAAATAAACATTCATTCATTCTTTCATGTTGTATGTGACAGCAGGCCAGACCAGACTGAACTTAATTCGCCCGTGTCGCAGGAATGCCGCCGTGGTCGTCATTGGCGTAGGCGTCTTTGACCATGAGCGAAATATGCACAAAAAATCCAAAGAGAATGAACCTAGGTCGGTCCAAGGTGGGCCCCCTAGGTCATGTGACGTCGTGGCGTTATCGCAATCTGCCCACCGGCTTTTGAGGAAGCTTCCGACTCTTGCAGGTTTCAGTTAAATCAATTACTGGTGGTGAAAGGTTGTTCGTGAAGGGCAACTTGGCTCTCAGAAGCGCCACCGGTGATAGCACTTGCCATCGCAGGGCATTGACGCCTCGCTTAACCGCAGCGCAACTGTTGCAGGAGTCTTGTGAGGACTATCAGGGATGTATGAATGCAAAGTAGAGGATGTCCAATTCCTCATATATGGGCAATAACCCCTAACGCTATCAGGTGCAACACTTATAGCGGAGCTTAAGTGTCCCCTGCATATTCTCTGGTGGAGGCCTATGCGAGCTCAAAAAGACTAGTATGGCAATGGCGCTGCTTGCGTTTCTCCGGAGATTTCCTCATGTATTCTGCAAGTGAGGCGTCATTCAGCGTATTACGTATGCATGTTAGAACTAATCCTGAGAGCTGGAAAAGGCGCTTGTAGCTTTTGAGCAGATCATAACAGTATTACATATCTTTTAGTCTCTCCAGAGCCACACTGTATCGCGCTTTTCTTCATCTCTACCCCGCTCCTGAAATTATCGACCAATTTCGATAACTTCTCGTTGCATGCGGTTTGAAAACATAGTTTCTCGGTATCTTAACCCCCTCCGGCGGATAATAACATTTAAACACCTGTTCGACTAAGCTTCTGAAAGGATATGTCCGCTCTGACGCAGATAATTACAGCAGTTAAAGAATATGCAGTTGTACTTCAAAAATTCCAGCAGGCAGGTGTGCTTATTTCCGTAAGCATTTGACACAGTCCCACACAGTCAACTCATTTGCAACTTTGAAAGTATTGCCATGCCTGCTGACGTTGAGGTACTGGATAAATGCTTCCCTAAAACACAGGGCAGAGTACATTGAGATTACTGGCTGCTACTCTGAGGCGTACCTCAAGGGAGCGTCATGGCCGCTGCTTTTTCTAATTTATGTTAATAATAATTCGGCTGCTGTTTCTAAGAATGTCTCTGTCAGGCTTTTTGCAGATGACTGCTTTCTGTTTAGGAGCAGAAACGAAAAGAATGACTAATACATCTTGAAAAATTCTTTTAGCGGTGCATAAAAGGTGCCTTAAAATTGGGTATACAATTGAACTTTGATATTACTGTCTTTTTTGAAAGTATCGCGTATTTCAGTTTCCTCTTAAGCAGCCTGCTAAATAATTCCGTTATGGAGGTTAGGCATCATTGGCATTTAATCGGATTCTTAAGAAACTTTTTATCATTGATTGCCCGTATTTCTGACATATGTTCCTCGGAATTTTCCAAGTTGTGCTACCTATGGCGGAAGCCTAGAAGTCCTCCAAGTAAGCTGTAACTTCTTGTATACACAACATTTGTTATCATAATTTCACAGTATTCTTCGGGCTTATGGAATATTTTTGTACAGAGAGGCATTAACCAACTTAAGATGGTATAATAGAAACCGGATAGCTTTAGTTATAGCAGGTACAGATGGATAGATTAACATGCAACACTAAGGAAAGGCAATAATATGCCACCATTCAAAGTACGAAAACAAATATTCCTTTTACTGTTTCTGCATAACATTTTAACTCTTAATCTAAACATACCTAATTCCTAAATTCTTAAACAGTTATAGTTAAGACAAGCGCACCTGTCTTGAAGGCATTTTCTTAAACTAATCTGTGCGAGGGCTGAGGCATTAAGCCTAGTTTTTCTCACGAACCGTGTCGCCTTTTTACAGTCCTCTATTCTCAGCAAAGTTCTTGAAAATAGTTTCTTAGAGTCATTGAGTGTTTTTCTTTTTTGTATTATTCGTTTAAGCCTCATGAACTTGGTCTTGTACGATTCTTTGTTCACATGATTTCAATTACCGGTTCCACCCCCCCCCCCCCCCTGCCCCCGCATGAGCTATATGTGTGATCCTGCAGTATATTGAATTAAATGCTTCTCGGTTAAGAAACCTTGGCGCTAAAATTCTGAAACTTCACGTACGCTAAGAGCGATAGCCAAATTTAAGAAGTAAAATCTTTTACGTCAATCTAGGAGGAAAGGTTGGTTCTATTGCCCAGTTCTGAAAACTTTTGCGTATTGAAATTTACGCCTTTTCGATGCCTTCTTGTTTACAAATGCTCACGTTGCAATTTTATCTATTCGTAGAAAAACAAAATCAACGTAACCTTCCATTCGTTTGACGTGCACATCTGGCAGCAGCTGTCAGCTAAATAAAAAATTATTTGGCATGCACATTTAAAAGTTAGGAGCCGCAAAGTAACAAAATGTCGCGTTTTTTTTCAGTCTTCTTTACATAACTCGCTCTGCCAAGAACCGCACAAAATATACGAAATCCCTTCCTGCCTCAAAATGTGCCTACATGTGTGCTTGTATGCACGAATATGCAGGCGGAGCTCTCACCAGAGTGGAAAATCACCTACGTGGCCCTGCGGATTCTGCCACGGTGCGTGGTGCGTCGTCTGCTGCGCCTCAATAGAGGAACTGACTTGGTGAAGTCATTGCAGTTCCCCCGGCACAGGGCTTCTTGAGAAGATAGCGCTCTTATGCGGAGACGAACTAAAACAACAGACGGGTGGGCTACGGGAGCAGGGCAACCAAAACGAATTGTATTGAGGAAATCTCTGCCAGACGTCTTCTTTACGGCGGCCAGTATAACCATGAGCAGCTTGAAAACGCAGCTCAGTATTTCCAATATATCTCTCCATGTTCTCTGCGAGATTATTTTTCCAATAAATATTCAGGGCAGTGAAGCCCATGGCGGCCGCCGTAAGCTAAGGCGCGCATGTGATATGTTGACGCATTACTTATGTTTATATTCTGCGCCATAGTGGGTACTCGGTATTAGAGTTTTTTTGCGCTACCGCAACGCACACACGGCAGACTTAACGCCAGCTGTGTGGTCGTCGGTATACACGGTGACATTGAAACTCTTTGGATTGTGCAGTTGTGAGCAGTGTTACGTTTCGATATAACAAAGCACAGCTACAACGTAGAAATCCTGGTGCCACTGAGACTTAGTTACAAATAAATTCTGCTGCGGCACAATGCAGGCGCCTCAACGCAAGTATTTCGATCGAACGCTCAACCAGTGTTCTGTTGTGTGCTGAGAGCTCGGAGGCCAGGTGAGGGTGCGGATGGGAAACTAGTATTGCTTCAAAGATACAAATTGGTGTAATGCCTCCTGAAGAACATCCCTGAAGCGTCTCCTGGATTTAAATGGGCCCCGAGATCGCCGCAACATTGCGCAGACTAGCCGCTAGGCGGCGCTAAAAGATTACCCTAAATTTCGGTTTCAATGGCTTGGAGACTGTGATGGGCGGCGCCCGATCATTCTGTTTCATTCTTTTTCTGGCTTTTAGTTCGTTAACCTTTAGTTCGTTAACGAAAAAAACACGTTTTTGAATGTCTCAGAATGCATCAAATGATTGAAATGTCTAAGCTGACTCCACATATAACTGAAAGATGATCATCAGTTTTTATTTTAAATCTAAAAGCGTGCTTTGCACCCTGTTTTATCATGCTGTTAGGACCTTTTGTCTGCTGAATAACCAGTATGTTTTGGACGGTTTACAACGAAAGGAGAGGTTCGAAACATCCATATTGCAACAGGTCCTTGAAAGGCAAGAAATACCGCAAAATAAGCATTTACACTGCACCTATTCTTCCTTTCTTTCACTCCCTCCTTTATCCCTTCCCTTACGGCGCGTTCAGGTGTCCAAAGATATATGAGACAGATACTGCGCCATTTCCTTTCCCCAAAAACCAATTATTATTAATACTATGCACGATACATGGTTGTATATTTTGTACTGTTGCCAATGGCAAGAAATATACTTCGGACAAGCAAAAAGGGAAAATAAACCATGAGATACAATAAGTACAGGAGGAAGTCTGGAATTACCTGGGCTCTCAAATGTAGCCAGGTGACCCGCGGCAAATGAGGACTGCATGTGGCGCTCAATTAATGGAAGCCGGAGACGTCGCGGTAATTTGCCTGTTGAGTCGCTGGCCCGCAGGGGGAACAACCCTACTATCTATTGTTTTTAGAAGTTTGCGAAGCGCGCGTCTGTTACAATCTTGCTGCGGAGCATTGCGAGAGATATTTTGATCGAGTGAAGCAGATCTTGGAGGGCACCCTAGCGGCGCTGTTTGTGGCTATTTTGCCGACGAGCTTCCGCCGAACGGTACCTCCTTGAATAACGTTTACAAATTTCAAATAAACCCATGCCACTCTTCTCCGTTCTTTTCGCTAGAAACTCAGCTCACTAGGTTCCTGTGTGATTCCCACGCGCACAGTGACGTTGGGAGTAACACAGCAGGCCTGACTGTCCGGATTTATCTAAATGACAAGCACGTACGTGCGTTGATGAAATGACAACTGGAACAAAGGGAATATCATACATGGCGAGCGACGTGTGGATATTAAAAAAAACTGTGTTCGGAGGCACAGACACGTGCGCACTTATAAGGAAAATTGGCATGCGTTGGTACGATGAATAATAATAATAATAATAATAATAATAATAATAATAATAATAATAATAATAATAATAATAATAATAATAATAATAATAATAATAATAATAATAATAATAATAATAAATCTTTATTACTCCTCAAGGAATACATATATGTTGCCGGGCCTGCCGAAGCCTCTACATGGCTTGTATGGCAGTGCCCAGCAGCGGGGCAGCTCCAGCGTTCGGAGACAATGGTATGCACTTTTTCATTAAAATAAAAGCTTTTAAACATACTGTTAGAGAAAAACACTGAACCTCAAACTTGTATTTTGCAAGTATGTTAAACAAATGATATATGCATATTAATGCTTTTTTCAATGTTGTCAACATGAACAGGGAGGCAAAATAAAGAAATAAAAATCTCAAACATCGAAAAATGCCTTTGCGCACATACACAATGAAAGTAACTGTATCGGATGGTCCAAAACATCATAAAAAACACAGAATTAAAGCACAATGCACCAATTATTTTTGAAGTTCAATTAACGCTCTTTTTACTCCGGATCGTGTTGTTTGCTGTAATACTGTTTTAGAGAGGCGATTAAATGTGTGGGGAATGTAGTACTTTCTTATGCTTTTTCCGTAATGTGTTCTCATGGAAGGTATTTCAAAACCAGAGCTGGTACGTAATGTTCTCCCGATGCTGCGTCGCTGTCTGAAGTCTGTGTTCCAAAAGTATTTGGGTACAGTGTAGGAGAGAAAAAGGGTGTCGAAATCCGGAAGTTTTAAATACTTAAACAATGTAAGCCCAGGCGCAGGGGGATTGGTTTTATAGGCAATACTTTTAAGAATGTTCTTGAGTTTAAGAATGTTCTTGTCATCGCATAGCACACGGGCCCCTTAGCGTTTTTCCTCCATAAAAACGCAGCCGCAGGGGTCGGGTTCGAACCCGGGCGATGAAGGCGACGGAATACTTTTCTACCTGCTCAGTTGTTAGAGCGCTCAGCTAATAATCCGGAGTTCCCGGGTTCGAACCCGACCGCGGCTGCCGCGTTTCGATGCATGGAGACGAAACGCAAAGGCGGCCGTGTGCTGTGCGATGTCAGTGCACGTAAAAGATCCCCCAGATGGTCGAAGTTATTCTGGAGCTCTCCCCCACGGCACCTTTTTCTTCCTTTCTTCTTTCAATCCCTCCTTTATCTCTTCCCTTCCGGTGCGGTTCAGGTGTCCAACGATATATGAGACAGACACTGCGCCATTTAATTTCCCCCAAAACAAATTATTATTATTATTACTACAGTTACAAGAATTTTTGGGAAAGAGGTATCTTGTTGCACATTTACATCTTTGCAACTGCGTTCTTGTTTGTTATGTCAAGTGCATGGTTTGTTAGCAACGGTTTGATGAACTTGCATTTAATATGCAGCAGGGCTTCCATGTGGCCGCTATTCTACCTCTCACAGGTCAGGACTGGCAAACCCGCTATTTTGTTCACACTAGTATTAGAGCGAACATGTGGCCAGTGGCCTTTGAAGATGCGTTCTGTCTTTGAGCATGATATCGACGAATTTCTCGAGCCCCTGTAACACACTTATTAGCGCTGAAGTCGGTTAAGACTCCGCTCCTATCGTTGTGGGTGCAGTCAAAACGTCTACAGTAGGATTTCCTTGGCTGGAGACGCAAGCCACAAAGTGCAGAATAATTTGATGTTGTGTTTGGCTGCCAGTTATCTTCTTCGAATTACCCTGAGCCGTCTTTCCCGGAGTTCTAAGCTGGAAGGAATTTCATGGAAGGAAACGCCGGGCTTCTTGTTTCGTTTACTGGACATGCAAAACGGAACGCAACAGTAACGCATTTTCGCTCGCTACTCACTCCATCAACTGCAGTCATCGACGCGTCACTTGTGAAACGGTAACACTAAACACACCACAAAAATATTATAAGAAATAGCGCGCCAGAAGTCATACTTTTTGCTGCAACAGCAATCACAAGAAAATTCTGTGCTGTTGTTGTGTCGTCTGCTAGAGGGTCATCTGACAGCGCCGCCATATGACTGATGCGCGCTCTACGGCGGGCAGAAAAAACCCCTGATGCTTCAGGCATGTTCTTCAGGAGGCATTGCTTGGTCGAACTCATTAGGCTTAGCGTGAAGAGCACGAGCAAAAAAACATGAGTTTGCGTTCAGTATTTGTCTGCCTCTTTCCACGCAGTGTTCTTCCCACGTTGGACGCCTGCCATTGACTGCGCGCCGCGAGCGATGAAAAATTTACCACCGTTGAAGCCGGGCGCTTCAGGCTGCGGATGCTGGCGGCAAGATTTCGAGGCCACATGCCGTGAAGCCTACTTCCGCTCATGCCCGGTACCTACGGCGGTAGACGAAGCAGAGTCCAACGGGCTCTCATAAAAAAACTTTTTTTCTGAGGGCGCCGCGCTGTATTCGCTGTAATTACGGACGCCGCGCTGTAATCTTCCGCAAGTTAGAGGCGTGATCGCTTGAATTCTGCACTTAAGCACTTCTGCGCGACACTTTCTGCTGCTCTCGTACGGCTCCTTCATGTTTTGCTGCATAATTTGCATTTTTTACGGTGTTTCATATTATTTACTACGTCTTGAAAGTTTGTGTTCTATCTATCCTTTCTAGCAGTGTAAAATGAGGAGTGCAGGGCGGTGTAGAATTCATATTTCGTGGCCGGTTTGTAGCTCTCAGTATAAACACTTTGTCTGGCTTTAACTGAGTCGTTTAAAATAAAAGGAAGGAGTCGCGTTATTATCAGCAATCTATTAACGTTTACGGCCTGACGAATAGGCAGGAATGAAGAGGGTTTACAGATATAGTGTTGAGACAACCAAACCTTTTTGGGACCAAATTTGAATAAGGTTGAAGTAGGAGGAGGCTCTAATACAAAGGAAAATAAAAAAAACAGCAGTTGTGTAGGATGCATGTGGAGATAGTCAAGGACCTATTACTGAGTTTGGCAATAAAGTTAATTTGCAGAAGAATGAGATTGGTCGTCAAGTGAGATGTTACTTGATCTCTGCCGCCCCGAATGCTGACATTGAACCCAACGACAAACAGGTACATGCGGATGGCGTTTTTATGTGCAAAAGGGATGAGAGGCAGCGTGACAATGTAACCCTCGCGCTGTCCTGGGAAACCTTTGAAGATGAATATATGGCTAATAGGAGGCCGCAAGAATATGGTATATAATAATATAATAGGAAGCCGCATGAAGAACCCGGGAAAGAATGAAAGGTACTGGTAACATACATATTGTCACGTAGCAGGTGGTCTTGGTAGCTCGCGTCTAGACGGAAGAGAAACGCCAGCGCCACGAAGCTCTGAGATGATGGGACAGCACACAGACAAGGTCAGAGCGGAACGTCAGTTTCTCCTCAAGCACACTTCGGGGCTCACGAGCTGCGTGCTAAATAGCCGCCTAGAGGCTATTGTTGTAGAAGCGGCGTTACCCTTCCTCTCGGAAAGAGCATCAGCCGGATGCTTTAACAAGAAAATATAGAGAAAGAAAAGAAATGAGTAACTCGCGGCACTTAGCCACTAAATGTTTCGTGAAAAATAGAGCTTCATCCGCCCGACATGAACAATCTATGGCCGCTGGAGACGGCGAGCACGCCGGGAAACTCCATCCAAAAAAACTTCGTAGGTTACGTCGTTTAGCTGACGAAACAACTATGTAGGGGCCGAAATATTTCTTTAGCAGTTTTTTGGAAATACCACGACGTCGATAGGGGGTCCATACCCACACATTGTAGTCGGGGGTGAACGTCATCAGTCTGGGGCGGTGGTTGTAACGAAGGCGTCACGCCCTTGTTGGCTCAGGATGCGCACTCTCGCAAGTTGTCGAACTTCTTGCGAAGCGTAAACTCCTTGGCGCCAACGTCGGCGTCGCGGCCATCATGGGGCAGCATTGCTTCCACCGTATTCGACACTTCACGGCCGTACATCAGACAAACGGGCGTCCTGCGCGTGGTTTCCTGTTGAGCCGTGTTATGTACAAAAGTAAAATACGGCAGGGTATCGTCCGAAGATCGATGCTCAATGTCTACATACATGGAGAGCATGTCGACGATAGTTTTGTTAAGGCGCTCGGTCAGCCCATTTTTCTGACTATGATAGGTGGTTGTTCTTCTATAAGGGGTGCCATGCAGCCGAGAGAGATTCCACGAATTTGGCAGTCAAGCGGTTCCTCTATCCGTGATAGTAGGTGCCGGGGCCCCATGCCTCTAAATAATGTGCTCCACAAAAATTTCGCAACTTCGGCTGCTGTGCCGCTCTGGAGGGCCTTGGTTTTAGCGTAGCGTGTAAGGTAATCAGTGGCGACGATAATTGACCGGTTTACCGAAGATGAAGTTTGGAAAGAACCGAGAACGTCCTTGTAAACTTGTTCAAACGGGACGCTGGGCACTTGTACAGGATGTAAAAGTCCAGCTGGCTTGACAGGGAGTGTTTTTCGTCGCTGACAATTGCGGCACGTGCGCACATAGTGTCGCACTGTCGCCGCAAGCTTAGGCCAGTAATAGCTCTTTTTGATCCGAGCCAGATTGCGGACGTAGCCGAGGTGACCGGCGGTGGGCTCGTCATGGCACGCCTGCAAGATTTCTTCACGTAGACACGCAGGAACAACGTGGAGGTGGTCGCTTCCTGTTGAAGAAAAGTTGTCTTTGTACATCACGTTGTTGCGCATACAAAAGGAGGACTGCGTTCTTGCGAAGGGCTGGGGAACCTTAGTGACACGTGCTACCAGGAAGTAGATGAGTGGTTTCAGCGCCGGGTCCTCCCGTTTCTGAGTGGAAATAGTCGATGCGAAATAGTCGACGCCTGCGATGAGACGTAAGTGCGGATCGTCGTCGTCGTGGGCAACCTCCACTGGAGATCTAGACAAGCAGACGGCATCTTTGTGCTGGCGCAATGATTTGTACACGATGGTCATGTCGAAATCTAGAAGACGTAAGCTCGAATGCGCACGGTGGCCAGAGGGATTCCGTAAGTTCGTCAACCAGCAGAGAGAGTGGTGGTAGCTTACGACTTGCAAATGCCGGCCGTACAGGTAAGGTCGAAATTTCGTTACTGCCCATACCGCGGCGAGACATGCTTTTTCAGTAGAGTTAGTTCTTGGGCTAGTTGGTATTGTTGATTGAAGTTCATAGTTCTTCAGCGCAACGGCACGTTTTTAGCCAAGGGAAAGAAGACAGAAGACAGAAAAGAAGGGCGAACAGGGACGAACACAGCGCTGACTTACAACTGTTTATTCAGAGTCACACACACAGCTTAAATACTCTCAGACCAGCGCAGGCGCACACCGTAAAAGAACCAAAAAAGGAAAAAAATAGGAAAAACAATCTCATCATATCTTTATCGCAGAAACTTTGACAGGAACGCCTTTTTTGTATTATACAGAATGACTGAGGTATCGCTGACACACTCTGACCCAGCTTTTTTAATATAGTATGCCTCTATCGTTTCACGGGTTGTTTTTAATTTGCTTCTGCTTAGAATCCTCACTGCCGAAAACATCGGTGTGCAATCTTTGCAATTTGCGCAGTACTCAACAAGGTTAGCACCTTCCCTATTCCTTAAATCTCTTTCGTGTTCCCTGAGACGGTCGTTGACGCAGCTGACGTACGAAATTCCCTTGATGTGTGGCAAGTCCTACATAGGGCAAACGGGGCGCTGCGTCAACGACCGTCTCAGGGAACACGAAAGAGATTTAAGGAATAGGGAAGGTACTAACCTTGTTGAGCACTGCGCAAATTGCAAAGATTGCACACCGATGTTTTCGGCAGTGAGGATTCTAAGCAGAAGCAAATTAAAAACAACCCGTGAAACGATAGAGGCATACTATATTAAAAAAGCTGGGTCAGAGTGTGTCAGCGATACCTCAGTCATTCTGTATAATACAGAAAAGGCGTTCCTGTCAAAGTTTCTGCAATAAAGATATGATGAGATTGTTTTTCCTATTTTTTCCCTTTTTTGGTTCTTGTACGGTGTGCGCCTGCGCTGGTCTGAGAGTATTTAAGCTGTGTGTGTGACTCTGAATAAACAGTTGTAAGTCAGCGCTGTGTTCGTCCCTGTTCGCCCTTCTTTTCTGTCTTCTGTCTTCTTTTCCTTGGCTAAAACGTGCCGTTGCGCTGAAGAACTATGAACTTCAATCAACATGCTTTTTCGGACGTAGAATAATGAGATTCAACACGAGCCAGAGTTCGGCTCGCGTATGCTATTACGCGGTCGGTGCCGTCCTGCCACTGGAGGAGTAGAGAACCGAGGCCCACGTTGCTGGCACTTGTGCAGACCACACTCACCATGAAACTCCAAACGACCAAGGACAGGCGTGGTTTGCAAGCGGCGCCGTAATTCATCAAATTTCTGCTGCTGGTGTTCGGTTTACGCGAACAGGGCGTCCTCTCTTGTAAGATGCGCCAGTGCTGCAGCAAGATGGGAAAATTTGGCAATTACTCGCCGGTAATACGCGCAAAGGCCTGTCATTTTCATCATAGTACAATTGCCATTTTCCTTCTAGGCCGTTTTTTGACCGGTAAACGCGTTCTGACCGAGCTAGTACGTCATGTACAAACTTTCATAAATTTACAAGAGAAAAATTATTACTTCGTTTCCTCGTCAGTCGTGGCACTTCCCTTATGAAGATGTAATGCCTTTCCATGCTTTCATTAGCCTGCTGCGGCAAAACCCGGAGATATGATTGTTTTCCGGGGAGCACTCGGTTCTCATGGCATCATGACTGCCCGCTTCGGGCAACATGCGGCCGTAGCGTCTGGAGCTTAGTAAAAAAATACCTAGCCGCAGGAGGCATTGTGATCTTGTGTAAATTTTCTTCATCGTGGTTTTCCACCACTCTACATCACGCAAAACGTCCAAGGCGCCGCAAATCGCCTCTTGCGAAGCCATAGCAGGGAAAGCGAGGGGTTGGGAACGCGCGCCGCGGTGCGGCGAAAGGAGCGTGCACGCCCCTTTCCGCAGTTGCGCCCTCTCCATCCGAATGGAACGGCCGGAGCAACCCCGCTGCGCGCGCCGATCCAGGTGGCCGTAAGTCTGTTAATGGGACAACCGGTAACACCGTCAAGGCCTACGACGACGCGAAATGCGAGAGCGGTCTCATAAGAGCTGGGCTGTAAAATGTTTATTCTCGCGCGGGATTTGAAGCTGGTGCTTCGAAAATTTAATAAATATTGACCCCTATGTTACGCACTATTGTTTGGGTTACTCTTGGTCTCCTCAGGTGGCCGGCAGTCGGTGACGCTAGGCGGAATCCGGCCCACCAGCTTCTTTTGAACACATGAGTGGAGCTAGGCACCTCGACCTCATATCGGTCGTGGTCAGTGAGTAGCCACTCTTATGGCGGCTGGAACTCGGTTCATATAAAGAGTATGTGGAGGAAATCAGTTATTAGGGCTCTGTGTAGAGTATATTCTGGTGAGAACAGCCCCAGGAGAATTATTGGTACGTCACCTGCTCTTGTATAGTGAGCCATTTGCGAGGCGGAGAATATTGCAGTCGTTGCTCTTTGTAGTAGAATGAGATCTCGTGGTATGTTATAAGAGTTCAATTGGGCTATATGGGGGGGACAGGTTAAAGGAATTGAAAATTTTATAGGTGATGGCATGCGTCCTCCCTTTGACGAGAGCGAGGGTTTATTGACTTGAAAGGAAGAGAGGTTGGCCTGAAAGATATCTGGCCTGCTAGTGTGCACTGGGGAAAGGGAAGAGGAGAAAAAAGAGAGTAACGATGTGGGGTGATGATGCGAGGAGGCAGGTGAAAAAATGCACACTTTGGTACATCACAAACGCGAGGCAAGGTCCATGTCGCTTAAAAAGCGTGAGAGCGCTCGCGTTGCCTGTACAATTTTCAAACTATCTGGCAAAGCGCTGAGGATCAAATCCTTCGAGAGGGTCCTTGTGTCCATAGACCTCAAAAAAGTTGAAAGCATAAGTTCTTCACGTGTATATGCTGGACACACCACTAAAACATTTTCTATGGTCTCTTGCACGCCACATGTGGTACAGTCCGGGGAGCCCGCTTGTCCTATTAAGTGCAAGTATTTCCGCGTGAAGGCGACGCTTAAACGGGATCTATGGATTGCGAATGCAATAGGGCGTGGTGTTTCGCGAGAAAGAGAAAAGGTCATCGCCGGATCTAGCCATTTGAGGCGTATGTGTAGAGTGTCTGGTAGGGCCCAGTACCTAGCCGTCTCACTGCTCATTGATTCCGAAAGGAGACAATTGGTATCCGAGCTAGAGAACGGCACAGCTGTACGCAGGCCACTGCTAAAGGCGCTCCTTGCTTCAGCGTCGGCGGTCTCATTTCCATTGAGTCCGCAGTGTCCAGGGATCCACTGAAACACTATATGGTGGCCTTTTTCCTGAGCAAATGACAGGAGACTAATGATATCAAGAGCCAGAGCTTAATAGGCGGTGTGGGGTAGGAAGTATCCCAAAATATGTAGCGCAGGTTTACAGTCAGTGAAAATGCACCACTCCTGAGGCGGCTCTCCGCAGATGTGGCGGATCGCTTCCCTAAGGCCCGAATGCTCTGCAGCGGTTGAAGTAGACTTGTGTCCTAAAATGAATCTGCGTGTCGTCTGCTGAGCGGGCATCGCGAAAGCTGGTGTCGATGCCTTTGGTGACGCAGATCTATTCGTGTATACATGCACACAGTTTTGGTATTCTGACCAGATGTAGGCAAGAGCAAGTTGCTTCATTCCGCTAACCGCCATCAAAGATTTCTGGATTATGCCAGGGACATGCAGGTATACTGAAGGCTGGGCATCACCCATGGTGGCTGCAAAGGATGATGCGGCAGGCAAAGTCTGATGGCAGTTCGGATTGGAGGAAGCGCAGTGCAAGTGCAAAACTGCTGTCCGGTCGCTCAGCAAAAATCTCCGGCAGCGGGTGACAGCGGTGCTGTGTATGCACGCGTAAATATACACGAAGTGGTACATGTGACAAGTAGATCGATATTGGATACGCAGGAAACTCCTCAATCGTGCAGTTGTTCGAGGCACAACGTGGTAATCCGAAGTATAGCTTGAGCGCCTTTGCATGGACACTCTATTTTTCCGCAAGCAGGAAATGCTCATGGTAATACAGGAAGGCTGTAACGAATGTAGTCTTTAAATAGAGTATCGTAAAGTCTTAGCAATGTGCGCACCGTTGGGCCCCATTTAATGCCTGCTACGGAGCGAAGGACATGGCAAAAAAGAATGCGTCTTTAGCATATTTCTATGCATCAACCATGAGAGATCGCGGTCAACAATAATGCCCAAAAATCTGTGGTGGGAGACATATGGTATTGCAACCCTTTGAAGTGTTACCTGGTAGCGGCAGACAGACATGCCCGCGAATGCGAAAACAGCACATTTTTCAGATGCTAAGTGCAGACATTGACGTCGTAGGTAGCTTGAAGTAGGGGACACGGCACGTTGTAATCTCGCGCGCATTTGCGGGTGTGTCGAACCCGAAGCCCAGGTGCATATGTGATCAGCATAGGCACTGATGTGAATGTGAGTGGCAAGTTCACTCACCAGTCCAATAAATGCCGCGTTAAATAGGGTTGGGTTGAGAACTCTTCCATGAGGAACTCTACTGCAAACCTGATGACGGGTAGTCTCTCCATCAGGTGTACACATGTAAACGGACCGGCCGTTGAGGTAGGTCACAATCAACGAGTACATCCGGCCGCCAACATCTATGTCGTCAAGGGCATTAAGGATGGCGTCATGTAGTACATTATCGTAGGCCCCTTGTATGCCCAAGAAGACAGCAGTGACGAGTCGGCGACTACGTTTGTCATGTTCCACTGTCAATATGAGGTCGATTACGCTGTCAATCGAAGAACGTCCCCGCCGGAACCCGGTCATCATGTCCGGATAGAGAGCATTCTGCTATAAAAACCATTCAAGCCGCGCCAGCTCCATTCGCTTCATAACCTGACCGACGCAGCTTACTAGTGCAACTGGCCGGAATGAGGTAAGCTCGTAATGAGGCTTTCCAGGCTTCAAAAGAGCAACCAGGCGGCTGATCTTCCAGTGCTCTGGAACGATTCTGGAAGCCCTTGTATTATTGTAGAAATTGAGCAGGACAGTTCGGCCTTCCATGCCAAGGGGAGTGAGAGAAGGGTACGAAATTCCGTCAGGACCAGGTGTAGATGTACACCTACACGAGGAAAGAGCAGCTTCTAGGTCAGGCATCGTGAATAGCATGTTGTAGTGGTCGTCTGGGGAAGGTGGCACAAAAGCCTCCAAACTGTTTGATGCTACCAGAGTTGTGAGCACAACTAATTTGCAGAATTCTTCTGCTACCTCCACATTATTACTGCGTTGGTAAATGGACATGGCACGGAAAGGATACAGTTCTTGTGGGGGTGTATGCAAGCTCCTGGTTACATGCCAAATACGCGACAGCGGTTTTCGAGAGTCCAGCGATGAACAGATCTGCCTCCAACGTTGTCTTCCTAATCTCGCGAGGTGGCGCTTTTTTTATCGTTGAGCTCGGCGACAAAGGGCGAGATCATACGTGGATTTAGTTGTTCTGTATTTCCTTTCGGCGCGCCGACGGACTGCGCGTAGTTTTTCGAAATGCACGTCAATAACAGATCATGGCGTAGGCGCACATATATACCGCGTGGTCTCACCGAGAGAGGACGTAATCAAGCGTTCTATTTTGGACTGCGTTGTGAAATCGACACAGCAAGTCCCCTCGGACGTTTTAAGGGCAGGCCAGTCTGTATATCGCACGCGAGACGAAGTTGTAGGTGCGTACCACTTGACACATATATACTTTGGAATGTGGTCACTACAATGTGTTTCCACATCACTGCACCAGCTGATGTAAGACTGGAGACTTGCTGAAACAAACGTCAGATACATGCAGCTGCTTTACGACGTGCCACGCAGAAACGCAGGCTAGCCATTGTTGATATTGACGCAATTCTGTGAGTGCATAAAGTAAAACAGGTTCCTGCCTCGGTTATTCATAACAGCGCCGCCCCACTGAGGGTGATGAGCATTAAAATCGTCCACAATTATATGAGAAGCTGTGCGACTCTGGATAGCTGAATATAGGTACGACGCATAAAACGATTCTCTAGGTGAAATGCAGGGCCGGATTATAGAAAATATCCGTCCTTTTAGCGTGACTTTCAAACAGATGTAATGGTTTGTGTTATGCGGCTGTAGGAAGTGGCGGACGTGCGCAATGTCTTGGCGTATGCAAACTAACACTTTGCGTGTTTCGTCTTCTTCGAGAGACCACAGCAGCACGTACCCAGAAAGGCGGAAAGGAGAAGGCATGTTGGGCTCACATATAACAAGCACAGAGAAGCGGTACTAGTGGACACGTTGCCGAAGGTTACTCAGACGACCGCGTATGCCTCGGGCATTCCATTGCACCACTACACAGCGGCGCAAATGTAACGTCACAGAAGAGGTGGGTTTTGGTTGTGCCATAGTGAATTACTGCAATGCCGCCAAGAGCGGCTCAAGTGCATCCAAAAACTGCACAACAATATTTGCTGTTGACGTGTTAATGGCTGAAAGCAGCACGCGCATTGAACACACAAGCCTTTTTAACAGAATGCTCACATTCTGACCTTCCCGCTTGCCAGCAGTGTCAGCTGGAGTGGGAACCAGTATTTGTCTTGCCATGCCGATATCCTTGGATGGCAGAGCAGGCCATTCAGCATCAGAGGATGTTAACACAAACGCATCATACTGAGCCACTGCGGTAACAAGGAGCACTGCCGCAGCCGTCTTGTTATCGTTTCTAGGCTCATCCTGGTGTGCCGGCTGAGCGGATACTTCCTGGGAATTTGGTGCAGCTGGACTAGTATTGTGTGGATCCGGACGATGCCGCCGGGATTGATGTTTCTGGCGACCCATACGCGCACCGCTTCTTGGTGGGTCGAATTGTCCTTCACCATCTATTTCAGGATGAGTCTTTCGTTTTTAATCGTAGGGCAGTTCTTAGCTGTGGCTTCATGGGCACCCGAGCTATTGGCGCACGTTATAGTCTCCATCGTGCAGGTGTAATTCTGGTGCATCCCGCCGCATCGACGGCAGGATAAGTCATTTTTGCAGAGAACACTCACATGACCTATCTTGTTGCACTTGTGGCACTGAACAGGCCTTGAAACATACAGGCGGACAGGGTGCCTCACATAGGCCACTTTGACGTGGGATGGGAGAGCGTCAATTTAAAAACTTTCTCCACAAACTTGGAGCTTCCGAAACGATGAATGTCAGCTATCCGGGCCGTAGATTTATTCAGCGTCCGGAGGTCCTTCTCATCTATCTCCGGGTCAACATCAGTAATAACTCCAGTCGTAGTCCGCTTCCCGTGAGCAATGTAGGAGCTGACCGCCATGCCACCGATGACAGCATTTTCTTTCAGCTTGTCTACTGATTCCTGAGATTTAACATCTGCTGTCAGGATATTCCATGAATTATTTCGGATTTCACGGACTTGTTCCGGAACCACCTGGTCGAAAAACTCGGTTAGCCGTTGCCTGTTAATGGTGTTAAGACTAGCCGTCTGCGTTTTAGAAACGCAGGTCACTGAGAAAACTCCTGCTTGTCTGGCTTGTCAAAAGTCCTCGTAGGCAGCTCACCCGCTGTTGATGTCCGGCGCAACTTCCTTTTCAGGCGGCGCGGCTCAAGAAGCGCGAAGCTGCTCCTGTCAGATTCCATCTCTCTCACACCGTGGATTCATCAGACGAATCTGGAAGCTCTACATAAGCGTCGTTCGCGGCAGTGGAGTTGCCAGGTGGTAGAGCCGCAGTCTTTTCGACGGCGACGACGGCAGGACGCAGGGGATGTGCGCCCGCCATCCCGATGGATGACGAGAACCTGGATCGCGCACAAGAGCAAAAAACTGCAGTAAAGTGGAAGAGCTGCAATCAAGGGGCGTCCTCCTTCTTCCACTTCTACTCCCTCCCGCTTTGGCGCAGTTTCTGATCGCGGTTTTTGAGTCACTAAACATGAGTGACGCAGTGGTGAAGGAGTTCACAAGGGCAATTGCAACTTCTTCGGCTTCTAGCGAGGTGGTCGCTAGGACTGAACGAGCTGCTAGGGCTGAAAAATTGTGCCCGATTCGCTGATGGCCACTGCCGGCTAAGTGATCTATTTTGCGGTATCTACACGGACAGCCTCCGTGTGTTGGTTATAACATTTGTGTAGTGCTTAAGCTCTTGCTGCGCGTCGACCTTGGTTATGGACTGAGTGCACGACTTTTGGGAGTCATTGGACTGTTAGAGGCTTTCGGTTGGCCCCGGGGGTGGGGTACGTAGGTCGGAGAGTGCTGGTTGGAGTAAAGCCTAGGTTCTCAAGGATGCTGCGGCCTGTGGGGGTTGAGAAAAAGTGATCAAGTTGTGCCTTGCGGAGAGCTTCTGTAAACTCGACTAGTGTGTTATGTATGCCCATTAGTATCGGAGCTGTTCGTTGGAGGTACGTCGAAAGAGGTTTAGTGCTGTCTTGTGTGCGTGACGAATCAGGGCATTGATTTTCTATTCTTCTGCTCTCGTGAGGAAGATACAAGGGAGCGACTACGCTATGCGGCTGACGACGAATGCTTGAACTGGGCGACGGAGGTCACGTTCTCTCATGCCCCTGGGTCGGTTGGATATTCCTCGTACGGGCCGCATGGTCTGACGGACTGTGTTTGTGAGTTTGGCTACCGCGGCGGTGTTCTTGCAGTTACTGTGGAGTAGGGCGCCAAGGAATCGGACGTTTTCCAGTTTTGGGGTGTGGGTCGCGTCCGACAAGACTTCTACTGGAGGCGGGAGGCCTAGGTTTGTCCTACATATATGTGGTCGAATAATGAGTAACTCGTAATTGGTGGGGAGCAGGCCAGGCCGAATGTTGCAGCATGCGCTGCCACTAGGTCGGTACCGAGCACTGACCATCATCGCGTTACAAAGCTTAAGACAACTCGGCAGCTCCCGATTCTTTTTCGTCTTTATTTTGAAACAGAGCAAATAGTTCGTACTGAAATTGGGAGATCTTTTCCCAGAATATTACTTTGTAAGATAAGAAGTGCACTGTAAAAAGACAACACACAAAGAGAACGATTTAAGTGGCGACACAGGCAAGCGACAGCTGATATCGTCCCAAAAATTGTCGGTTACGGTTTCACGGCATTTTTCTGCATACATGTTAGCATCTCTTTCATTTGCGGTCTGCACCAATATTATCGCTATAGGGCTGAGGACAAAAATTATGGCGGGGCAAGAAAAAAGATTGAAAAATAAAATTCCCCAGCCCACAGAACTTCTCAATCTAAGCGTGTCACAGAAGTGGGTCTACGACAATTTTGTGCTTTCCACAGCCATACAGTGGTCAAAAAGGGACGGCCAGAATGCGCTCATCAAATATTGATGGTAGTTTAGCTCTGGTTAAACCTGGAGTGACGCGATAGCTGCAGCTGGCCCAGTGAAAATTGCTCAGTCAATTTGCAGTCAGTCTTTCGCCGCTCCGATTCCAAGGGCGTTCCTCTTCCCTCTCTGTTCCACTTCACACGGCGCATGCGCTCAGCTTTTGCAGCACGGCTTCGAAGGCGCACCGCGTGCACCGCGCCGCCGGCAGCAGCAGCTGCTCCGCACCACGTGACCGATCACGTGTCTGGTCACGTGAAGAAGCACGTGACCAGCCATGGCGCATCGCCGACGGCACCTGCTCCGAACCGCTTGACCATCCACGTGACCAGCCACGTGACCCTGGCGGCGCCGCCGCGGTCACGTAGCGCCGCCAAGCTGAAGGCTTGAAAGGTTACCGCAGTGTAGCTGTCGTTACAAAACTCGGCCACCGCCGTAGCAACTGTTTGTTGTGACTGGTAGCCTTGTCCAGTGTGCTTAGGATATCGTCGTTTTCATCATCTTTTATCCGGCTGTTCTGGGCCACGAAAGCTGGCATAGTCCGCTGAAGAGTGGGCAAATTCCATGGCGCTTCAGATATTGAAGGGACCCTGCGAATGCAGTGAGAGTAGCAGCTCAACGTGGCGGCAGTTGCAGCGCCTATGGCGTCCCACGTGGCCAGCGCACTCCACGTGCCTAAGCAGAGGGCATGAAACCAGGATGCGGTCCCCGCCACCACAGAGCTATGTCGTCTGCATATATGAACATGTATACATAGTGTCGGCCGCTCGTGGGGACGGAGGCTGGCACGACCGATATGCCCATAATAAAAAGAAATAGTGAAAAGACAGAGCCCTACGGCACGCCCATGTCCCCGGGCGAGGTTTGCAGAGCTTACCCCCTACTCGTACGCGCATGGTGCGCCTGCTCAGGAAGCCGTGAACGTATCGCAAAAGGAGCCCGCTCACGCCGGAACCCTCAAGCACCGCGAGAATTGGTGCGCGGTGAACGTTGTCAAAAGCGCCCGAGACGTCCAGTAGCAACAGCAGCGCAACCTGGCCTGCCACCCTGGCAGGCTCAAGCGCTGTAACAACGTCCGATATAGAATCAGCCGTGGACCGCACCGCACGGAATCCCGTCTGCCGCTCGTCAAACAAATCAGCTTCCGCAGCACGCTCGTTCAGACACTGCAACGCTATATGCTCCTTGAGCTTACCTGCCGCCGATGTCAATGCCACTGGCCGGTATCCGCTTAGCTCCTTAGGTGGGCGCCCTGCCTTTCGGATGGGACAAACGACCGCGGTTCGCCAATCCTCCGGTAGCTCCCCGCATTCCCACACCAAGTTGATCTGCTTTTTATGTCGATTTTGTGTAGATCCCCTTTTCGAGATCAGACGCAGCGGGCAAGCTCCGCGCTCTAGCGCGGGGCATAACGCTTGCCCCATGAAATTCCGGCCCATTTTCCTGTTCCTGTTTAAAAGCCTTGGACCGACATCTGAAGCTTCGGCTTATATCCGGCCTTACACGACGTGAAGAAATTTTGCTGTGTCGCCTTTGGTTCGGTGTTACTTTCATCAACCATTACTCGTTCTTAATCAGAATGGGTGAAAGCCCTGCACGTGCCATATGCGGGTATGGCGAGAATGTATCTCACATTTTTTGTGACTGCCCTGCCTATAGTGCCGGAGTGCAGTCGCTGTGCAGTGCGCTGGAGCATCTAGATACAAGCCCAGTGACAGAAATGAAGATTCTCGGCCACTGGCCGCGGCGATATTCGGCGGTAAAAGCCTCCAAGGCGCTGCTCCCCTTCTTACGAACTTCTGGCCTGCACGATAGTCTGTGTATTTTACGAACGCTGACTTTTCGTTGTATCTTTTCTTTCCCTTTCATTTTTATCCCTACACCCCTTTCTCTTCCGCCTCCTCCTTGCATAACGAGCAATGTCTTTGGGATCGTCTGGCTTTGCCCGACGCCGCCGATACACAGCCGCAACCGATGGTTAGGTAGGTACCCGTGGGGGCCCAATGACCTGCGTGTCCTGAAACGCTTTCTTTAAATAAAGTTTTGACCACGACCACAATGAAAAATTGATAACAGGTTTTTGAGGAAAGCAAATGCCTCACATATTTCGGTGGACACCGGAACCACCCCGTAAGAGAATGCAGGAAGGTGGGATTCAATGGAGTTAGAATTGTAAAATGATTAGCGAATGCTAAATAGAATGAAGAACACTAGCCAAGTTTTCACCCATGCTTTCCACAAATTCAGATATCAAAGTGTACATCACGAAACGGCTATTCTTTTGGTGCCCCCGCATCCCTTTGCGGCCACTGGCTCGCCAACGACGGCTCTCATAATGTCGCCCCTGTTGCTTTTTTGAAGAGCAATGGTCGTCAGTACGAATCCCTCACAAAGCCAGGCTTCAACCCGACTAACAACTTTGTAAGCCGAATCACGCTAATTCATGTGACACCACTTAGAACCATCAGCGGCAAACAGGTGGGCCAAAATTTGGTCGCAAATTGCGACGCCGAGTGGCACGAGTCTGGCATCCACCCTGACGCACATATATAACGGGAAGACAGTATCTGGGTCCCATATCCTATACTTGAATTATTGACTTATTATATTCTGTGGGTCCTATTGGGAATAAGGATGTTAAACTTACTTCTGGAATGCGGAGGAGTGCTTCAAGCACTCCGGCGCGGGTTGGCCCGGTATTGCGCTGCCTCTGGAATCGGCCTGGGTTATTATAACGCGCGTGCGTCTTCTTTTCTATATTTGAACTCCTACCCTTACAACTTTCTATCTTCCAGCACGAGGTTGCAATTGTGGCTCAACTTGAGCCAGTGGGCAAGCCAGTGTTCTTTCCTTTTCATTCTTCCTGTCAACAGCAGCAGGAGCAGGCATTAAAGAGGCCACCGCCGGGCGGCTTAGTCGGCGGCTTTCAGCGGCTCGGCGGTGCGGCCCCTCCACCCCGCAGGTGGGCGTCTGCAGCTTGGAGGCTTCGGTGAGTGGTGACACCGCGGGTTCCCGAGCATCTGCAGGGACAATTCCCAAGGGGGATGATGGTGAACCGTGCATCACCATGGATCCGAGCACCCGCGCTTCGCCGTGCGTGGCATCGCCGTGTCTGGCGAAAAGGGGATCCTGGTGGTTGAGCCGATGCCAAGCGTTTGGACCTTTAAGGCCCCTCGGCGGAGGCAACACACCATTTTGGCCCCAGCTTTCTGTAGACGGCACCTCCGGACTGACCCGACCGGGGGAAATCGGCAGTCGCCTTTTCCTGGCCTGCATTTCATCGTTCACTTTCCTATCTCTTACAACTTTCCGGTCCCCTCCTCCTTTCTCGTTTTTTTTTCAGTTTTTATAGGCGGCGAGGGTTAACCGTGTGTGGCTGACAACCCTGTGTTATGCGGTATTAGATTATTAGCTGAGCGCTCTAACCACTGAGCAGGTAGAAAAGTATTCCGTCGCCTTCATCGCCCGGGTTCGAACCCCACCCCTGCGGCTGCGTTTTTATGGAGGAAAAACGCTAAGGGGCCCGTGTGCTGTGCGATGTCAGTGCACGTTAAAGATCCCCAGGTGGTCGAAATTATTCCGGAGCCCTCCACTACGGCACCTCTCTCTTCCTTTCTTCTTTCACTCCCTCCTTTACCCTTCCCTTACGGCGCGGTTCAGGTGTCCAACGATATATGAGACAGATACTGCGCCATTTCCTTTCCCCCAAAACCAATTATTATTATTATTATTATTATTATTATTATTATTATTATTATTATTATTATTATTATTATTATTATTATTATTATTATTATTATTAGTATACATCAGCTGAAGTCCTTCAGAGGAGTCAGGTAGACGCTGTGTACTGTGATTTGAGCAAAGCTTTCGACGTTGTTACTCACTCATTACTTCTTCAAAAGCTTCTGCTGCTTGAGATCGACGTTTCAATTGTAGCCCTCTTACGCAACTATCTTCTTGATCGGTCCTGCTTTGTCAGTGTAAATGGACTGACCTCATTTGTTTACACTCCAACCAGCGGAGTTCCTCAGGGCTCGGTATTAGGCCCGCTTCTGATCTCTGTTTTTATCAATGACGTTTCCTCCGTGGTCAAAAACTCCTCGTTTCTCCTTTATGCGGACGATATAAAAATGTTCAAGGCAATACATACTCTTCATGATTGCTTGTCATTGCAATCGGACATATCCGCCTTCTCTGATTGGTGCTTGAAGAATGGGCTCACTCTCAATTCATCTAAAACCAAGGTTGTCTCATTTACGCGTAAAACGCACAGTCTTCTCTACTCTTATTCTGTGAATGGTAGGCCGCTGCCCAGGGTTGATGAAATTAATGACCTCGGCGTACTTTTCAACCGTAGCCTCAGCTTCTCCTCTCATACAAAACGCATTGCTCTACGGGCTATGCGTACACTCGGCTTCATCTGCAGGCTTTCGAGAGAGTTTCGATCCCAACTCCCTTTCTTAAAGCTCTACCTCTCCATATGCTTGCCGCTTTTGGAATATGCGTCTGTTGTTTGGAGCGGCACTTGCCAGTCGAACTGTGAAAAAATCGACAGAGTTCAGATAAAGTTTTTACGCATATTTCAACATCGGTTTTCTTGCAAAACTTCTAGCTCTCATCCCAGACGGAGTAACTCACTGCAGCTTCCTTCTCTTAGCTGCCGTCGCGTGAGGGCAGATATAATTTTCTTGTATAAACTTCTTCATGGTCACATTCATAGCACCAGGCCGTCATAGCACCAGGCCATCTCCCTTGCCCCTCGAAGAGCCTTCACGCATTTCACGCCGCCTACATAATCAGTATAGCATTACACGCATTTACGGAAGAACCTTAGCATTCAATTCATCTGCACTTCCACGTGCCATTATTCTTTGGAATGATCTTCCCAACTGTAGCGCATCTATCGGCAACCACCAATCATTTCAAGACCAACTGCACAAACATTTTCTTTAACGACATTGTGTCTTGTTTCAGGTTGTTCTGTGTCCTTGGTCCCCTTTTCTTCTCGTTGGTATTTTACAAAGTTTTGGTTTCTTGTGCAATTTCAGCCATCTGTATGTTTTTTATGACTACTGCTTTTTCCTTTTGATGCCTATTGGGCACTTGCGATGCATTCTTGCTACTAATTTAATTTTTGTTGCTCGCGGTGATGTATGTCTTTTAGTTACGTTTTCCCCTGTATATTTATAATTGTGTTTAATTTTTGCCTTGTATCACGCGTTGTTTTTAATTTATTCGTCCTATTTGCTTAATCTATTGTTTTGCCCCCCTTACTCAATGCCCTTCTGGGCCCTGTAAGGTATTTTGAATAAATAAATAAACATTCTATGCCCTCAGCTCCTAGCGCGTATCCTTTTGCGTGTACCGCGAAAGAGCATAAGGGAATTCAGACCATTTCAAGTTTCTGCGCTCCTGCACTCCCTCTCCCCTCTGGACAGAATGCAAAAGTTGTTTAATTCTCTTTGTCCTCACCTTGATATATTCGAAAATTCTCTCCCTTCCTTTATATTGAATGTCCGTGACGTTCCACTTTGAGCACTCTTTTTCTCATACATAACTTCCCCTTTCATGCATTTTGTCTTTACTACACTTGTGCGTTTGCACCGGTATTATATTGTTTTTTTCTCTCCTTAATTGTACATCACGTGTACTTGTTTTCATTATTATTATTTCTTTATTACTGTGTACTCACGCCTGATTGTCTGTAACGCGTTCACTAATTACATTTCTTATTGTGTATGATTGTATTTCTAGCTTGTATTTCAGAGATCTCTTATTCGTTCATATTAGTATTGGCTTTATTCTTGTTTGTATTTTGATATATGCTGTACTTGGCTGTTATCGGTCGTTCTTGTGTTCATTCTGTTTGTTTATTGTTTTATTAGTTATTTATATGTCTGTTGCCTGTTCTAGCTGTTTTCATTTACCGCTGTTCTCGCTTTTTCTTTGTTCTCGCTTTTTTGTTTCATGCTTGCTCTCGCGCCTAGTTTATGTGTCTTTTTTTTCTATCGCCTTGACTGCTGCATTACCTCCCCTGAGTGTCTTCCTTTGTAGTGAAATAACTGTACATTTTGTGCGTGTGAATGGTGTACCAGCACCAAGACCTTTGGGTTGTTCCTGGGCACCGAAAAAATAAAGATTGATAAATAAAGATTGATAGAATATTCATCGCACCAACGCATGCCAATTTTCCTTATAAGTGCGCACGTGTCTGTGCCTCCGAACACAGTTTTTTTTTAATATCCACACGTCGCTCGCCATGTATGATATTCCCTTTGTTCCAGTTGTCATTTCATCAACGCACGTACGTGCTTGTCATTTAGATAAATCCGGACAGTCAGGCCTGCTGTGTTACTCCCAACGTCACTGTGCGCGTGGGAATCACACAGGAACCTAGTGAGCTGAGTTTCTAGCGAAAAGAACGGAGAAGAGTGGCATGGGTTTATTTGAAATTTGTAAACGTTATTCAAGGAGGTACCGTTCGGCGGAAGCTCGTCGGCAAAATAGCCACAAACAGCGCCGCTAGGGTGCCCTCTAAGATCTGCTTAACCCGATCAAAATATCTCTCGCAATGCTCCGCAGCAAGATTGTAACAGACGCGCGCTTCGCAAACTTCTAAAAACAATAGATAGTAGGGTTGTTCCCCCTGCGGGCCAGCGACTCAACAGGCAAATTACCGCGACGTCTCCGGCTTCCTTTAATTGAGCGCCACATGCAGTCCTCATTTGCCGCGGGTGACCTGGCTACATTTGAGAGCCCAGGTAATTCCAGACTTCCTCCTGTACTTATTGTATCTCATGGTTTATTTTCCCTTTTTGCTTGTCCGAAGTATATTTCTTGCCATTGGCAACAGTACAAAATATACAACCATGTATCGTGCATAATAATAATAATAATTGGTTTTTGGGGAAAGGAAATGGCGCAGTATCTGTCTCATATATATTTGGACACCTGAACGCGCCGTAAGGGAAGGGATAAAGGAGGGAGTGAAAGAAAGGAAGAATAGGTGCAGTGTAAATGCTTATTTTGCGGTATTTCTTGCCTTTCAAGGACCTGTTGCAATATGGATGTTTCGAACCTCTCCTTTCGTTGTAAACCGTCCAAAACATACTGGTTATTCAGCAGACAAAAGGTCCTAACAGCATGATAAAACAGGGTGCAAAGCACGCTTTTAGATTTAAAATAAAAACTGATGATCATCTTTCAGTTATATGTGGAGTCAGCTTAGACATTTCAATCATTTGATGCATTCTGAGACATCCAAAAACGTGTTTTTTTCGTTAACGAACTAAAGGCTAACAAACTAAAAGCCAGAAAAAGAATGAAACAGAATGATCGGGCGCCGCCCATCACAGTCTCCCAGCCATTGAAACCGAAATTTATGGTAATCTTTTAGCGCCGCCTAGCGGCTAGTCTGCGCAATGTTGCGGCGATCTCGGGGCCCATTTAAATCCAGGAGACGCTTCAGGGATGTTCTTCAGGAGGCATTACACCAATTTGTATCTTTGAAGCAATACTAGTTTCCCATCCGCACCCTCACCTGGCCTCCAAGCTCTCAGCACACAACAGAACACTGCTTGAGCGTTCGATCGAAATACTTGCGTTGAGGCGCCTGCATTGTGCCGCAGCAGAATTTATTTGTAACTAAGTCTCAGTGGCACCAGGATTTCTACGTTGTAGCTGTGCTTTGTTATATCGAAACGTAACACTGCTCACAACTGCACAATCCAAAGAGTTTCAATGTCACCGTGTATACCGACGACCACACAGCTGGCGTTAAGTCTGCCGTGTGTGCGTTGCGGTAGCGCAAAAAAACTCTAATACCGAGTACCCACTATGGCGCAGAATATAATCATAAGTAATGCGTCAACATATCACATGCGCGCCTTAGCTTACGGCGGCCGCCATGGGCTTCACTGCCCTGAATATTTATTGGAAAAATAATCTCGCAGAGAACATGGAGAGATATATTGGAAATACTGAGCTGCGTTTTCAAGCTGCTCATGGTTATACTGGCCGCCGTAAAGAAGACGTCTGGCAGAGATTTCCTCAATACAATTCGTTTTGGTTGCCCTGCTCCCGTAGCCCACCCGTCTGTTGTTTTAGTTCGTCTCCGCATAAGAGCGCTATCTTCTCAAGAAGCCCTGTGCCGGGGGAACTGCAATGACTTCACCAAGTCAGTTCCTCTATTGAGGCGCTGCAGACGACGCACCACGCACCGTGGCAGAATCCGCAGTGATTTTCCACTCTGGTGAGAGCTCCGCCTGCATATTCGTGCATACAAGCACACATGTAGGCACATTTTGAGGCAGGAAGGGATTTCGTATATTTTGTGCGGTTCTTGGCAGAGCGAGTTATGTAAAGAAGACTGAAAAAAAAAACGCGACATTTTGTTACTTTGCGGCTCCTAACTTTTCAGTGTGCATGCCAAATAATTTTTTATTTAGCTGACAGCAGCTGCCAGATGTGCACGTCAAACGAATGGAAGGTTACGTTGATTTTGTTTTTCTACGAATAGATAAAATTGCAACGTGAGGATTTGTAAACAAGAAGGCATCGAAAAGGCGTAAATTTCAATACGCAAAAGTTTTCAGAACTGGGCAATAGAACCAACCTTTCCTCCGAGATTGACGTAAAAGATTTTACTTCTTAAATTTGGTTATCGCTCTTAGCGTACGTGAAGTTTCAGAATTTTAGCGCAAGGTTTCTTAACCGAGAAGCATTTAATTCAATATACTGCAGGATCACACATATAGCTCATGCAGGGGCAGGGGGGGGGGGCGGAACCGGTAATTGAAATCATGTGAACAAAGAATCGTACAAGACCAAGTTCATGAGGCTTAAACGAATAATACAAAAAAGAAAAACACTCAATGACTCTAAGAAACTATTTTCAAGAACTTTGCTGAAACTAGAGGACTGTAAAAAGGCGACACGGTTCGTGAGAAAAACTAGGCTTAATGCCTCAGCCCTCGCACAGATTGGTTTAAGAAAATGCCTTCAAGACATGTGCGCTTGTCTCAACTATAACTGTTTAAGAATTTAGGTATTAGGTATGTTTAGATTAAGAGTTAAAATGTTATGCAGAAACAGTAAAAAGAATATTTGTTTTCGTACTTTGAATGGTGGCATATTATTGCTTTTCCTTAGTGTTGCATGTTAATCTATCCATCTGTACCTGCTATAACTAAAGCTATCCGGTTTCTATTATACCATCTTAAGTTGGTTAAATGATAGGTGTAACGTTAAGAGATCGGAAGCGGGCAGAGTGGGTGAGGGAACAAACACGGGTTAATGACATCCTAGTCGAAATCAAGTGAAAGAAATGGGCTTGGGCAGGGCATGTAATGCGAAGGCAAGATAACCGCTGGTCTTTAAGGGTAACGGAGTGGGTTCCAAGAGAAAGTAAGCGTAGCAGGGGGCGGCAGAAGGTTAGATGGGCGGATGAGATTAAGAAGTTTGCAGGCAAAGGGTGGATGCAGCTGGCAAAGGATAGGGTTAATTGGAGAGACATGGGAGAGGCCTTTGCCCTGCAGTGGGTGTAGTAGGGCTGATGATGATGATGATGATGAAGTTGGTTAATGCCTCTCTGTACAAAAATATTCCATAAGCCCGAAGAATACTGTGAAATTATGATAACAAATGTTGTGTACACAAGAAGTTACAGCTTACTTGGAGGACCTCTAGGCTTCCGCCATAGGTAGCACAACTTGGAAAATTCCGAGGAACATATGTCAGAAATACGGGCAATCAATGATAAAAAGTTTCTTAAGAATCCGATTAAATGCCAATGATGCCTAACCTCCATAACGGAATTATTTAGCAGGCTGCTTAAGAGGAAACTGAAATACGCGATACTTTCAAAAAAGACAGTTATATCAAAGTTCAATTGTATACCCAATTTTAAGGCACCTTTTATGCACCGCTAAAAGAAATTTTCAAGATGTATTAGTCATTCTTTTCGTTTCTGCTCCTAAACAGAAAGCAGTCATCTGCAAAAAGCCTGACAGACATTCTTAGAAACAGCAGCCGAATTATTATTAACATAAATTAGAAAAAGCAGCGGCCATGACGCTCCCTTGAGGTACGCCTCAGAGTAGCAGCCAGTAATCTCAATGTACTCTGCCCTGTGTTTTAGGGAAGCATTTATCCAGTACCTCAACGTCAGCAGGCATGGCAATACTTTCAAAGTTGCAAATGAGTTGACTGTGTGGGACTGTGTCAAATGCTTACGGAAATAAGCACACCTGCCTGCTGGAATTTTTGAAGTACAACTGCATATTCTTTAACTGCTGTAATTATCTGCGTCAGAGCGGACATATCCTTTCAGAAGCTTAGTCGAACAGGTGTTAAAATGTTATTATCCGCCGGAGGGAATTAAGATACCGAGAAACTATGTTTTCTCGGAGCCGAGTTTGCTCGCTCCTCCTAAGCCAGTAAAGCATTCGCTTTGAAACTTTATTCCAATGAGGGAATTGAAAGTTGCTTTTCGGGGAAAGGAAATGACGCAGTATCTTTCTCGCATTTCGCGAACACCAGAACCGCGCCGCAAGGAAGGGGATAAAAGAGGGACTTGGAAAAGAAAGAGGTGCGTAGAGGGGGGCTCCGGAATAATTTCGACCACCTGGGTATTGTTGCCCGGAAGAAAGAAAAGGAAAGTGCACAGGCCTGCTCACTGGCTGAAGAGAAGCCAAAATCGTTACCACGTGCAGATAGCAGGAGTGTTGAAAGATCGGATAGAAAGACAGGATAGTAAAGACGCGCTAAAGACAAGGCCGATTCCGGAGGTAGTGCAATACCGGGCCAACCAGTGGCGGGAGTGAAGCATCCTTCAAACTCTCCGCCACAGTTTCAAAAATAAGTCCAATTGTACCCGTAACAGAGACTCTACGGGGTCCGGACATTTATTCACACAGCACACAGGCGCCTTTGCGTCTCGTCTCCATCGAAACGCGGCCGCCGCGGTCGGAATCGAACCCGGGTACTCCGGTTCAGTAGCCGAGCGCCCTAACCACTGAGCCACCGCGGAAGGTCAAGGAATACCGGCACGCATGCCTTTGGAGTACGACCCCATGGCACTCATGCGTTCAAGTTCCTAAGGTCCATAACACTGACAGCCGGGTCGGTGGCGATGGTCTCAACGACCCGGTCCTCTGAGCGATATAGGGTCTCAAATTACCACTCCAGTATATTCAATGTGCACAGACATCGCACAGCACACGGACGCGTTTTGAAATTATGGAGCTCTCCTCAGCGGAATCTCTTTGTCTCTTATATAACTCCCTGCTTCCTCCTTTCCCTCATTGCGCGCTTGACGTGTCCAACGAGAAGTTGCACAGTTACATCATTTCCTTTCCTCAAAAACCAATTTTATTACGCTCATTCAATACAAACATTTTCAACCATAGTAGTCGCGAAAAATATGATGTTTCAAATGAACTACATTTAGGCTTGAAACTGTTTCGATTGCAAGCATATTTCTTTTAGAAACTCGGCGCAACCAGCAGAGTGGAAGATATTTTCGGCCATCAGAATAAGCCTCACCCATATAGAAGCAGCAGCAAAGCAGCAGCAGCAGCAAAGCAGCACCAGCAGCAAAGCAGCAGCAGCAGCAGCAAAGCAGCAGCAGCAGCAAGGCAGCAGCAACAGCAAGGCAGCAGCAGCAGCAGCAAAGCAGCAGCAGCAGCAGCAAAGCAGCAGCAAAGCAGCAGCAGCAAAGCAGCAGCAGCAGCAGCAAAGCAGCATCAGCAGCAAAGCTGCAGTAGCATCAGCAAAGCAGCAGCAGCAAAGCAGCAGCAGCAAAGCAGCAAAGCAGCAGCAGCAAAGCAGCAAAGCAGCAGCAGCAAAGCAGCAGCAGCAGCAAAGCAGCAGCAGCAGCAAAGCCGCACCAGCAAAGCAGCAGCAGCAAAGCAGCAGCAACAAAGCAGCAAAGCAGCAGCAGCAAAGCAGCAGCAAAGCAGCAGCAAAGCAGCAGCAAAGCAGCAGCAAAGCAGCAGCAGCAAAGCAGCACCAGCAAAGCAGCACCAGCAAAGCAGCAGCAGCAGCAGCAAAGCAGCAGCAGCAAAGCAGCTGCAGCAAAGCAGAAGCAGCAGCAGCAGCAAAGCAGCAGCAGCAAAGCAGCATCAGCAGCAGCAGCAAAGGAGCAGCAGCAGCAGCAAAGGAGCAGCAGCAGCAGAAAAGCAGCAACAGCAGCAAAGCAGCAGCAGCAGCAGCAGCAAAGCAGCAGCAGCAAAGCAGCAGCAGCAGCAGCAGCAAGGCAGCAGCAGCAGCAGCAGCAGCAGCAGCAAAGCAGAAGCAAAGCAGCAGCAGCAAAGCAGCAGCAGCAGCAAAGAAGCAGCAGCAGCAAAGCAGCAGCAGCAGCTCCAAAGCAGCAGCAGCAAAGCAGCAGCAGCAGCAAAGCAGCAAAGCAGCATCAAAGCAGCATAAGCAGCAGCAGCAGCAAAGCAGCAGCAGCAAAGCAGCAGCAGCAGAAAAGCAGCAGCAGCAGCAGCAAAGCAGCAGCAGCAAAGCAGCAGCAGCAAAGCAGCAGCAGCAAAGCAGCAGCAGCAGCAAGGCAGCAGCATCAGCAGCAATACAGCAGCAGCAGCAGCAAACAGCAGCAGCAGCAGCAAAGAAGCAGCAGAGCAGCAGCAAAGCAGCAGCAGCAAAGCAGCATCAGCAGCAGAAGCAGCAAAGCAGCAGCAGCAGCAGCAAAGCAGCAGCAGCAGCAAAGCAGCAGCAGCAGCAAAGCAGCAGCAAAGCAGCAGCAAAGCAGCAGCAGCAAAGCAGCAGCAACAGCAACAGCAGCAGCAAAGCAGCAGCAGCAGCAGCAAAGCAGCAGCAGCAAAGCAGCATCAGCAGCAGCAGCAAAGGAGCAGCAGCAGCAAAGCAGCAGTAGCATCAGCAAAGCAGCAGCAGCAAAGCAGAAAAGCAGCAGCAGCAAAGCAGCAAAGCAGCAGCAGCAAAGCAGCAATGCAGCAGAAGCAAAGCAGAAGCAGCAGCAAAGCAGCAGCAAAGCAGCAGCAGCAGCAGCAAAGCAGCAGCAGCAGCAAAGCAGCAGCAGCAGCAGCAAAGCAGCTGCAGCAAGGCAGCAGCAGCAGCAAGGCAGCAGCAGCAGCAAAGCAGCAGCAGCAGCAGCAAAGCAGCAGCAAAGCAGCAGCAACAGCAACAGCAGCAGCAGCAGCAAAGAAGCAGCAGCAGCAGCAAAGCAGCAGCAGCAAAGCAGCATCAGCAGCAGCAGCAAAGGAGCAGCAGCAGCAAAGCAGCAGTAGCATCAGCAAAGCAGCAGCAGCAGCAAAGCAGCAAACCAGCAGCAGCAAAGCAGCAAAGCAGCAGCAGCAAAGCAGCAAAGCAGCAGCAGCAAAGCAGCAAAGTAGCAGCAGCAAAGCAGCAGCAGCAGCAGCAGCAGCAGCAAAGCAGCAGCAAAGCAGCAGCAGCAGCAAATCAGCAGCAGCAGCAGCAAAGCAGCAGCAGCCGCAAAGCAGCAGCAGCAGCAGCAAATCAGCAGCAGCAGCAAAGCAGCAGCAGCAGCAAAGCAGCAGCAGCAGCAAAGCAGCAGCAGCAGCAAAGCAGCAGCAGCAGCAAAGCCGCAGCAGCAAAGCAGCAGCAGCAAAGCAGCAGCAGCAAAGCAGCAGCAGCAGCAGCTGCAAGGCAGCAGCAAAGCAGCAGCAAAGCAGCAGCAGCAAAGCAGCAGCAGAAAAGCAGCAGCAGCAAAGCAGCACCAGCAAAGCAGCACCAGCAAAGCAGCAGCAGCAAAGCAGCAGCAGCAGCAGCAGCAGCAGCAGCAGCAGCAGCAGCAGCAGCAGCAGCAGCAGCAGCAGCAGCAGCAGCAGCAGCAGCAGCAGCAGCAGCAGCAGCAGCAGCAGCAGCAGCAGCAGCAGCAGCAGCAGCAGCAAAGCAGCAGAAGCAAAGCAGCAGCAGCAGCAGCAAACCAGCAGCAGCAGCAGCAAAGCAGCAGCAGCAGCAAAGGAGCAGCAGCTGCAGAAAAGCAGCAACAGCAGCAAAGCAGCAGCAGCAAAGCAGCAGCAGCAGCAAAGCAGCAGCAGCAAAGCTGAAGCAGCAGCAAAGCAGCAGTAGCAAAGCAGCAGCAGCAAAGCAGCAGCAGCAGCAGCAGCAAAGCAGCAGCAGCAGCAGCAAAGCAGCAGCAGCAGCAAGGCAGCAGCAGCAGCAGCAGCAGCAAGGCAGCAGCAGCAGCAGCAGCAAAGCAGCAGCAGCAGCAGCGCAAAGCAGAAGCAAAGCAGCAGCAGCAAAGCAGCAGCAGCAAAGCAGCAGCAGCAGCACCAAAGCAGCAGCAGCAAAGCAGCAGCAGCAAAGCAGCAAAGCAGCAGCAGCAGCAAAGCAGCAAAGCAGCAGCAGCAAAGCAGCAAAGCAGCAGCAGCAAAGCAGCAAAGCAGCAGCAGCAGCAGCAAAGCAGCAGCAGCAGAAAAGTAGCAGCAGCAGCAAAGCAGCAGCAGTAGCAAAGCAGCAGCAGCAAATCAGCAGCAGCACAGCAGCAGCAGCAAAGCAGGAGCAGCAGCAGCAGCAAGGCAGCAGCATCAGCAGCAAAGCAGCAGCAGCAGCAGCAAAGCAGCAGCAAAGCAGCAGCAGCAAAGCAGCAGCAGGAAAGCAGCAGCAGCAGCAAAGCAGCAGCAGCAGCAGAAGCAGCAAAGCAGCAGCAGCAGCAGCAAAGCAGCAGCAGCAGCAGCAAAGCAGCAGCAGCAGCAAAGCAGCAGCAGCAGCAGCAAAGCAGCAGCAGCAGCAGCAAAGCAGCAGCCGCAGCAATGCAGCAGAAAAGCAGCAGGAGCAAAGCAGCACCAGCAAAGCAGCACCTTCAAAGCAGCAGCAGCAGCAGCAGCAAAGCAGCAGCAGCAGCAAAGCAGCAGCAGCAGCAAAGCAGCACCAGCAAAGCAGCACCAGCAAAGCAGCAGCAGCAGCTAAGCAGCGGCAGCAAAGCAGCAGCAGCAGCAAAGCAGCAGCAGCAGCAGCAAAGCAGCAGCAGCAGCAAAGCAGCAGCAGCAGCAAAGCAGCAGGAGCAGCAAAGCAGCAGCAGCAAAGCAGCAGCAGCAGAGCAGAAGCAGCAGCAGCAAAGCAGCAGCAGCAGCAAAGCAGCAGCAGCAAAGCAGCAGCAGCAGCAGCAAAGCAGCAGCAGCAGCAGCAAAGCAGCAGCAGCAGCAGCAGCAGCAGCAGCAGCAGCAAAGCAGCAGCAGCAGCAAAGCAGCAGCAGCAGCAAAGCAGCAGCAGCAGCAGCAGCAAAGCAGCAGAAAACAGCAGGAGCAAAGCAGCACCAGCAAAGCAGCACCTGCAAAGCAGCAGCAGCAGCAGCAAAGCAGCAGCAGCAGCAGCAAAGCAGCAGCAGCAAAGCAGCAGCAGCATCAAAGCAGCAGCAGCAGCAGAGCAGAAGCAGCAGCAGCAAAGCAGCAGCAGCAGCAGCAGCAGCAAAGCAGCAGCAGCAGCAAAGCAGCAGCAGCATCAAAGCAGCAGACAGCAAAGCAGTAGCAGCAGCAGCAGCAGCAAAGCAGCAGCAGCAGCAGCAAAGAAGCAGCAGCAAAGCAGCAGCAGCAGCAGCAGCAAAGCAGCAGCAGCAAAGCAGCAGCAGCAGCAAAGCAGCAGCAGCAAAGCAGCAGCAGCAGCAGCAGCAAGGCAGCAGCAGCAGCAAGGCAGCAGCAGCAGCAGCAGCAAAGCAGCAGCAGCAGCAGCAAAGCAGCAGCAGCAGCAGCAGCAGCAAAGCAGCAGCAAAGCAGCAGCAGCAGCAAAGCAGCAGCAACAGCAGCAGCAGCAGCAAAGCAGCAGCAACAGCAGCAGCAGCAGCAAAGCAGCAGCAGCAGCAAAGGAGCAGCAGCAGCAAAGCAGCAGTAGCATCAGCAAAGCAGCAGCAGCAAAACAGCAAAGCAGCAGCAGCAAAGCAGAAAAGCAGCAGCAGCAAAGCAGCAAAGCAGCAGCAGCAAAGCAGCAAAGCAGCAGCAGCAAAGCAGCAGCAGCAGCAGCAAAGCAGCAGCAGCAGCAAAGCAGCAGCAGCAGCAAAGCAGCAGCAGCAGCAGCAAAGCAGAAGCAGCAAAGCAGCAGCAGCAGCAGCAAAGCAGCAGCAGCAGCAGCAAAGCAGCAGCAGCAAAGCAGCAGCAGCAGCAAAGCAGCAGAAGCAGCAGCAGTAAAGCAGCAGCAGCAGCAAAGCAGCAGCAAAGCAGCAGCAAAGCAGCAGCAGCAGAAAAGCAGCAGCAGCAAAGCAGCACCAGCAAAGCAGCACCAGCAAAGCAGCAGCAGCAGCAAAGCAGCAGACAGCAAAGCAGCAGCAGCAGCAGCAGCAGCAAAGTAACAGCAGCAGCAAAGCAGCTGCAGCAAAGCAGAAGCAGCAGCAAAGCAGCAGCAGCAGCAAAGCAGCAGCAGCAGCAATGCAGCAGCAGCAGCAGCAAAGCAGCAGCAGCAGCAGCAGAAAAGCAGCAGCAAAGCAGCAGCAGCAAAGCAGCAGCAACAGCAGCAACAGCAGCAGCAGCAGCAGCAAAGCAGCATCAGCAGCAGCAGCAAAGGAGCAGCAGCAGCAAAGCAGCAGTAGCATCAGCAAAGCAGCAGCAGCAAAGTAGCAAAGCAGCAGCAGCAAAGCAGCAAAGCAGCAGCAGCAGCAAAGCAGCAGCAAAGCAGCAGCAGCAGCAAATCAGCAGCAGCAGCAAAGCAGCAGCAGCAGCAGCAAAGCAGCAAAGCAGCAGCAGCAGCAAAGCAGCAGCAAAGCAGCAGCAGCAAAGCAGCAGCATAAAAGCAGCAGCAGCAAAGCAGCAGCAGCAGCAAAGCAGCAGCAGCAGCAGCAGCAGCAAAGCAGCAGAAGCAAAGCAGCAGCAGCAGCAGCAAAGCAGCAGCAGCAGCAGCAAAGGAGCAGCAGCAGCAGAAAAGCAGCAACAGCAGCAAAGCAGCAGCAGCAGCAAAGCAGCAGCAGCAGCAAAGCAGCAACAAAGCGGCAGCAGCAGCAAAGCAGCAGCAGCAAAGCAGCAGTAGCAAAGCAGCAGCAGCAAAGCAGCAGCAGCAGCAGCAAAGCAGCAGCAAGGCAGCAGCAGCAGCAAGGCAGCAGCAGCAGCAGCAAAGCAGCAGCAGCAGCAGCAACGCAGAAGCAAAGCAGCAGCAGCAAAGCAGCAAAGCACCAGCAGCAAAGCAGCAAAGCAGCAGCAGCAAAGCAGCAGCAGCAAAGCAGCAAAGCAGCAGCAGCAGCAGCAGCAAAGCAGCAGCAGCAGCAGCAGAAAAGCAGCAGCAGCAGCAGCAGCAGCAAAGCAGCAGCAGCAGCAGAAAAGCAGCAGCAGCAGCAGCAAAGCAGCAGCAGCAGCAAAGCAGCAGCAAAGCAGCAGCAGCAAAGCAGCAGCAACAGCAAGGCAGCAGCATCAGCAGCAAAGCAGCAGCAGCAGCAGCAGCAGCAGCAGCAGCAGCAAAGCAGCAGCAAAGCAGCAGCAGCAAAGCAGCAGCAGCAAAGCTGCAGCAGGAAAGCAGCAGCAGCAGCAAAGCAGCAGCAGCAGCAGCAAAGCAGCAGCAGCAGCAAAGCAGCAGCAGCAGCAAAGCAGCAGCAGCAGCAGCAAGGCAGCAGCAGCAGCAAAGCAGCAGCAGCAGCAAAGCAGCACCAGCAAAGCAGCAGCAGCAGCAGCAAAGCAGCAGCAGCAGCAAAGCAGCAGCAGCAAAGCAGCAGCAGCAACAGCAAAAAAGCAGCAGCAGCAGCAGCAAAGCAGCAAAGCATCACCTGCAAAGCAGCAGCAGCATCAGCAAAGCAGCAGCAGCAAAGCAGCAAAGCAGCAGCAGCAAAGCAGCAGCAGCAGCAGCAAAGCAGCAGCAGCAAAGCAGCAGCAGCAGCAAAGCAGCAGCAGCAGCAAAGCAGCAGCAGCAGCAAAGCAGCAGACAGCAAAGCAGCAGCAGTAGCAGCAGCAGCAGCAGCAAAGCAGCTGCAGCAAAGCAGAAGCAGCAGCAAAGCAGCAGCAGACAGGCAGCAAAGCAGCAGCAGCAGCAAAGCAGCAGCAGCAGAAAAGCACCAGCAACAGCAACAGCAGCAGCAAAGCAGCAGCAGCAGCAAAGAAGCAGCAGCAAAGCAGCATCAGCAGCAGCAGCAAAGGAGCAGCAGCAGCAAAGCAGCAGTAGCATCAGCAAAGCAGCAGCAGCAGCAAAGCAGCAGCAGCAAAGCAGAAAAGCAGCAGCAGCAAAGCAGCAGCAGCAAAGCAGCAAAGAAGCAGCAGCAAAGCAGCAGCAGCAGCAAAGCAGCAGCAAAGCAGCAGCAGCAGCAAAGCAGCAGCAGCAGCAAAGCAGCAGCAGCAGCAGCAGCAGCAAAGGAGCAGCAGCAGCAGGCAGCAGCAGCAGCAGCATAGCAGCAGCAGCAGCAGCACAGCAGCAGCAAAGCAGCAGCAGCAGCAGCAGCAAAGCAGCAGCAACAGCAACAGCAGCAGCAGCAGCAAAGCAGCAGCAGTAGCAAAGCAGCAGCAGCAAAGCAGCAGCAGCAAGCAGCATCAGCAGCAGCAGCAAAGGGGCAGCAGCAGCAAAGCAGCAAAGCAGCAGCAGCAAAGCAGCAAAGCAGCAGCAGCAAAGCAGCAAAGCAGCAGCAGCAAAGCAGCAGCAAAGCAGCAGCAGCAGCAAAGCAGCAGCAGCAGCAAAGCAGCAGCAGCCGCAAAGCAGCAGCAGCAGCAGCAAATCAGCAGCAGCAGCAAAGCAGCAGCAGCAGCAAAGCCACAGCAGCAAAGCAGCAGCAGCAAAGCAGCAAAGCAGCAGCAGCAGCAGCAAAGCAGCAGCAGCAAAGCAGCAGCAGCAAAGCAGCACCAGCAAAGCAGCACCAGCAAAGCAGCACCAGCAAAGCAGCAGCAGCAGCAAAGCAGCTAGCAGCAGCAAAGCAGCAGAAGCAATGCAGCAGCAGCAGCAGCAAAGCAGCAGCAGCAGCAAAGGAGCAGCAGCAGCAGAAAAGCAGCAACAGCAGCAATGCAGCAGCAGCAGCAAAGCAGCAGCAGCAGCAGCAAAGCAGCAGCAGCAAAGCAGCAGAAGCAGCAAAGCAGCAGCAGCAAAGCAGAAGCAAAAGCAGCAGCAGCAAAGCAGCAGCAGCAAAGCAGCAGCAGCAAAGCAGCAGAAGCAGCAAAGCAGCAGCAGCAGCAAAGCAGCAGCAAAGCAGCAGCAGCAAAAGCAGCAGCAGCAGCAAAGCAGCAGCAGCAGCAAGGCAGCAGCATCAGCAGCAAAGCAGCAGCAGCAGCAGCAGCAAACAGCAGCAGAAGCAGCAAAGCAGCAGCAAAAGCAGCAGCAAAAGCAGCAGCAGGAAAGCAGCAGCAGCAGCAAAGCAGCAGCAGCAGCAAAGCAGCAGCAGCAAAGCAGCAGCAGCAGCAAAGCATTAGCAGCAGCAAAGCAGCAGCAGCAGCAGCAAAGCAGCAGCAGCAGCAGCAGCAAAGCAGCAGCAGCAGCAAAGCAGCACCAGCAAAGCAGCGCCTGCAAAGCAGCAGCAGCAAAGCAGCAGCAGCAGCAAGCAAAGCAGCAGCAGCAAAGCAGCAGCAGCAGCAGCAAAGCAGCAGCAGCAGCAGCAAAGGAGCAGCAGCAGCAAAGCAGCAGAAGCAGCAGCAAAGCAGCGGCAGCAAAGCAGCAGCAGCAGCGAAGCAGCAGCAGCAGCAGCAAAGCAGCAGGAGCAGCAAAGCAGCAGCAGCAAAGCAGCAGCAGCAAAGCAGCAGCAGCAAAGCAGCAGCAGCAGCAGCAAAGCAGCAGCAGCAGCAGCAAAGCAGCAGCAGCAAAGCAGCAGCAGCAAAGCAGCAGCAGCAGCAAAGCCGCAGCAGCATCAAAGCAGCAGACAGCAAAGCAGCAGCAGCAGCAAAGCAGCAGCAGCAAAGCAGCAGCAGCAAAGCAGCAGCAGCAAAGCAGCAGCAGCAGCAAAGCCGCAGCAGCATCAAAGCAGCAGACAGCAAAGCAGCAGCAGCAGCAAAGCAGCAGCAGCAGCAGCAGCAAAGAAGCAGCAGCAGCAGCAAAGCAGCAGCAGCAAAGCAGAAGCAGCAGCAAAGCAGCAGCAGCAGCAAAGTAGCAGCAGCAGCAAGGCAGCAGCAGCAGCAAGGCAGCAGCAGCAGCAGCAAAGCAGCAGCAGCAGCAGCAAAGAAGCAGCGAAGCAGCAGCAGCAAAGCAGCAGCAACAGCAGCAGCAGCAGCAAAGCAGCAGCAGCAGCAGCAGCAAAGCAGCATCAGCAGCAGCAGCAAAGGAGCAGCAGCAGCAAAGCAGCAGTAGCATCAGCAAAGCAGCGGCAGCAAAGCAGCAAAGCAGCAGCTGCAAAGCAGCAAAGCAGCAGCAGCAAAGCAGCAAAGCAGCAGCAGCAAAGCAGCAGCAGCAAAGCAGCAGCAGCAAAGCAGCAGCAGCAGCAAAGCAGCCGCAGTAAAGCAGCAGCAGCAGCAGCAAAGCAGCAGCAGCAGCAAAGCAGCAGCAGCAAAGCCGCAGCAGCAAAGCAGCAGCAGCAAAGCAGCAGCAGCAGCAAAGCAGCAGCAGCAGCAGCAAAGCAGCAGCAGCAGCAAAGCAGCAGCAGCAGCAAAGCAGCAGCAGCAGCAAAGCAGCAGCAAAGCAGCAGCAAAGCAGCAGCAGCAGCAGTAAAGCAGCAGCAGCAAAGCAGCGCCAGCAAAGCAGCACCAGCAAAGCAGCAGCAGCAGCAAAGCAGCAGCAGCAAAGCAGCAGACAGCAAAGCAGCAGCAGCAGCAAAGGAGCAGCAGCAGCAGAAAAGCAGCAACAGCAGCAAAGCAGCAGCAGCAGCAGCAAAGGAGCAGCAGCAGCAGCAAAGCAGCAGCAGCAGCAGCAAAGCAGCAGCAGCAGCAAAGCAGGAGCAGCAAAGCAGCAGTAGCAAAGCAGCAGCAGCAGCAGCAGCAGCAGCAGCAGCAGCAAAGCAGCAGCAGCAGCACCAAGGCAGCAGCAGCAGCAAGGCAGCAGCAGCAGCAGCAAAGTAGCAGCAAAGCAGAAGCAAAGCAGCAGCAGCAAAGCAGCAGCAGCAAAACAGCAGCAGCAGCAGCAAAGCAGCAGCAGCAGCAAAGCAGCAGCAGCAAAGCAGCAGCAGCAGCACCAAAGCAGCAGCAGCAGCAGCAAAGCAGCAGTAGCAGCAGCAAAGCAGCAGCAGCAGCAAAGCAGCAGCAGCAAAGCAGCAGCAGCAAAGCAGCAAAGCACCAGCAGCAAAGCAGCAAAGCAGCAGCAGCAAAGCAGCAGCAGCAAAGCAGCAGCAGCAGCAAAACAGCAAAGCAGCAGCAGCAGCAGCAAAGCAGCAGCAGCAGCAGCAGCAGCAGCAAAGCAGCAGCAGCAGCAAAGCAGCAGCAGCAAAGCAGCAGCAAAGCAGCAGCAGCAAAGCAGCAGCAACAGCAAGGCAGCAGCATCAGCAGCAAAGCAGCAGCAGCAGCAGCAAAGCAGCAGCAGCAGCAGCAGCAAACAGCAGCAGCAGCAAAGCAGCAGCAAAGCAGCAGCAGCAAAGCAGCAGCAGCAGCAAAGCAGCAGCAAAGCAGCAGCAGCAGCAAAGCAGCAGCAAAGCAGCAGCAGCAAAGCAGCAGCAACAGCAAGGCAGCAGCATCAGCAGCAAAGCAGCAGCAGCAGCAGCAGCAGCAGCAGCAAAGCAGCAGCAAAGCAGCAGCAGCAAAGCAGCAGCAGCAAAGCTGCAGCAGGAAAGCAGCAGCAGCAGCAAAGCAGCAGCAGCAGCAGCAAAGCAGCAGCAGCAGCAAAGCAGCAGCAGCAGCAAAGCAGCAGCAGCAGCAAAGCAGCAGCAGCAGCAGCAAGGCAGCAGCAGCAGCAAAGCAGCAGCAGCAGCAAAGCAGCACCAGCAAAGCAGCAGCAGCAGCAGCAAAGCAGCAGCAGCAGCAAAGCAGCAGCAGCAACAGCAAAAAAGCAGCAGCAGCAGCAGCAAAGCAGCAAAGCATCACCTGCAAAGCAGCAGCAGCATCAGCAAAGCAGCAGCAGCAAAGCAGCAAAGCAGCAGCAGCAAAGCAGCAGCAGCAGCAGCAAAGCAGCAGCAGCAAAGCAGCAGCAGCAGCAAAGCAGCAGCAGCAGCAAAGCAGCAGCAGCAGCAAAGCAGCAGACAGCAAAGCAGCAGCAGTAGCAGCAGCAGCAGCAGCAAAGCAGCTGCAGCAAAGCAGAAGCAGCAGCAAAGCAGCAGCAGCAGCAAAGCAGCAGCAGCAGCAAAGCAGCAGCAGCAGCAAAGCAGCAGCAGCAGAAAAGCACCAGCAACAGCAACAGCAGCAGCAAAGCAGCAGCAGCAGCAAAGAAGCAGCAGCAAAGCAGCATCAGCAGCAGCAGCAAAGGAGCAGCAGCAGCAAAGCAGCAGTAGCATCAGCAAAGCAGCAGCAGCAGCAAAGCAGCAGCAGCAAAGCAGAAAAGCAGCAGCAGCAAAGCAGCAGCAGCAAAGCAGCAAAGAAGCAGCAGCAAAGCAGCAGCAGCAGCAAAGCAGCAGCAAAGCAGCAGCAGCAGCAAAGCAGCAGCAGCAGCAAAGCAGCAGCAGCAGCAGCAGCAGCAGCAAAGGAGCAGCAGCAGCAAGGCAGCAGCAGCAGCAGCATAGCAGCAGCAGCAGCAGCACAGCAGCAGCAAAGCAGCAGCAGCAGCAGCAGCAAAGCAGCAGCAACAGCAACAGCAGCAGCAGCAGCAAAGCAGCAGCAGTAGCAAAGCAGCAGCAGCAAAGCAGCAGCAGCAAAGCAGCATCAGCAGCAGCAGCAAAGGAGCAGCAGCAGCAAAGCAGCAAAGCAGCAGCAGCAAAGCAGCAAAGCAGCAGCAGCAAAGCAGCAAAGCAGCAGCAGCAAAGCAGCAGCAAAGCAGCAGCAGCAGCAAAGCAGCAGCAGCAGCAAAGCAGCAGCAGCCGCAAAGCAGCAGCAGCAGCAGCAAATCAGCAGCAGCAGCAAAGCAGCAGCAGCAGCAAAGCCACAGCAGCAAAGCAGCAGCAGCAAAGCAGCAAAGCAGCAGCAGCAGCAGCAAAGCAGCAGCAGCAAAGCAGCAGCAGCAAAGCAGCACCAGCAAAGCAGCACCAGCAAAGCAGCACCAGCAAAGCAGCAGCAGCAGCAAAGCAGCAGCAGCAGCAGCAAAGCAGCAGAAGCAATGCAGCAGCAGCAGCAGCAAAGCAGCAGCAGCAGCAAAGGAGCAGCAGCAGCAGAAAAGCAGCAACAGCAGCAATGCACCAGCAGCAGCAAAGCAGCAGCAGCAGCAGCAGCAAAGCAGCAGCAGCAAAGCAGCAGAAGCAGCAAAGCAGCAGCAGCAAAGCAGAAGCAAAGCAGCAGCAGCAAAGCAGCAGCAGCAAAGCAGCAGCAGCAAAGCAGCAGAAGCAGCAAAGCAGCAGCAGCAGCAAAGCAGCAGCAAAGCAGCAGCAGCAAAGCAGCAGCAGCAGCAAAGCAGCAGCAGCAGCAAGGCAGCAGCATCAGCAGCAAAGCAGCAGCAGCAGCAGCAGCAAACAGCAGCAGAAGCAGCAAAGCAGCAGCAAAGCAGCAGCAAAGCAGCAGCAGGAAAGCAGCAGCAGCAGCAAAGCAGCAGCAGCAGCAAAGCAGCAGCAGCAAAGCAGCAGCAGCAGCAAAGCATTAGCAGCAGCAAAGAAGCAGCAGCAGCAGCAAAGCAGCAGCAGCAGCAGCAGCAAAGCAGCAGCAGCAGCAAAGCAGCACCAGCAAAGCAGCGCCTGCAAAGCAGCAGCAGCAAAGCAGCAGCAGCAGCAAAGCAGCAGCAGCAGCAGCAAAGCAGCAGCAGCAGCAGCAAAGGAGCAGCAGCAGCAAAGCAGCAGAAGCAGCAGCAAAGCAGCGGCAGCAAAGCAGCAGCAGCAGCAAAGCAGCAGCAGCAGCAGCAAAGCAGCAGGAGCAGCAAAGCAGCAGCAGCAAAGCAGCAGCAGCAAAGCAGCAGCAGCAAAGCAGCAGCAGCAAAGCAGCAGCAGCAAAGCAGCAGCAGCAAAGCAGCAGCAGCAGCAGCAAAGCAGCAGCAGCAGCAGCAAAGCAGCAGCAGCAAAGCAGCAGCAGCAAAGCCGCAGCAGCATCAAAGCAGCAGACAGCAAAGCAGCAGCAGCAGCAAAGCAGCAGCAGCAAAGCAGCAGCAGCAGCAGCAAAGCAGCAGCAGCAGCAGCAAAGCAGCAGCAGCAAAGCAGCAGCAGCAAAGCAGCAGCAGCAGCAAAGCCGCAGCAGCATCAAAGCAGCAGACAGCAAAGCAGCAGCAGCAGCAAAGCAGCAGCAGCAGCAGCAGCAAAGAAGCAGCAGCAGCAGCAAAGCAGCAGCAGCAAAGCAGAAGCAGCAGCAAAGCAGCAGCAGCAGCAAAGTAGCAGCAGCAGCAAGGCAGCAGCAGCAGCAACGCAGCAGCAGCAGCAGCAAAGCAGCAGCAGCAGCAAAGAAGCAGCGAAGCAGCAGCAGCAAAGCAGCAGCAACAGCAGCAGCAGCAGCAAAGCAGCAGCAGCAGCAGCAAAGCAGCATCAGCAGCAGCAGCAAAGGAGCAGCAGCAGCAAAGCAGCAGTAGCATCAGCAAAGCAGCGGCAGCAAAGCAGCAAAGCAGCAGCTGCAAAGCAGCAAAGCAGCAGCAGCAAAGCAGCAAAGCAGCAGCAGCAAAGCAGCAGCAGCAAAGCAGCAGCAGCAAAGCAGCAGCAGTAAAGCAGCAGCAGCAACAGCAAAGCAGCAGCAGCAGCAAAGCAGCAGCTGCAAAGCCGCAGCAGCAAAGCAGCAGCAGCAAAGCAGCAGCAGCAGCAAAGCAGCAGCAGCAGCAGCAAAGCAGCAGCAGCAGCAAAGCAGCAGCAGCAGCAAAGCAGCAGCAGCAGCAAAGCAGCAGCAAAGCAGCAGCAAAGCAGCAGCAGCAGCAGTAAAGCAGCAGCAGCAAAGCAGCGCCAGCAAAGCAGCACCAGCAAAGCAGCAGCAGCAGCAAAGCAGCAGCAGCAAAGCAGCAGACAGCAAAGCAGCAGCAGCAGCAAAGGAGCAGCAGCAGCAGAAAAGCAGCAACAGCAGCAAAGCAGCAGCAGCAGCAGCAAAGGAGCAGCAGCAGCAGCAAAGCAGCAGCAGCAGCAGCAAAGCAGCAGCAGCAGCAAAGCAGGAGCAGCAAAGCAGCAGTAGCAAAGCAGCAGCAGCAGCAGCAGCAGCAGCAGCAGCAGCAGCAGCAGCAAAGCAGCAGCAGCAGCACCAAGGCAGCAGCAGCAGCAAGGCAGCAGCAGCAGCAGCAAAGTAGCAGCAAAGCAGAAGCAAAGCAGCAGCAGCAAAGCAGCAGCAGCAAAGCAGCAGCAGCAGCAGCAAAGCAGCAGCAGCAGCAAAGCAGCAGCAGCAAAGCAGCAGCAGCAGCACCAAAGCAGCAGCAGCAGCAGCAAAGCAGCAGCAGCAGCAAAGCAGCAGCAGCAGCAAAGCAGCAGCAGCAAAGCAGCAGCAGCAAAGCAGCAAAGCACCAGCAGCAAAGCAGCAAAGCAGCAGCAGCAAAGCAGCAGCAGCAAAGCAGCAGCAGCAGCAAAACAGAAAAGCAGCAGCAGCAGCAGCAAAGCAGCAGCAGCAGCAGCAGCAGCAGCAAAGCAGCAGCAGCAGCAAAGCAGCAGCAGCAAAGCAGCAGCAAAGCAGCAGCAGCAAAGCAGCAGCAACAGCAAGGCAGCAGCATCAGCAGCAAAGCAGCAGCAGCAGCAGCAAAGCAGCAGCAGCAGCAGCAGCAAACAGCAGCAGCAGCAAAGCAGCAGCAAAGCAGCAGCAGCAAAGCAGCAGCAGCAGCAAAGCAGCAGCAAAGCAGCAGCAGCAAAGCAGCAGCAGCAGCAAAGCAGCAGCAGGAAAGCAGCAGCAGCAAAGCAGCAGCAGCAAAGCAGCAGCAGCAGCAGCAGCAAAGCAGCAGCAGCAGCAAAGCAGCAGCAGCAGCAGCAAAGCAGCAGCAGCAGCAGCAAGGCAGCAGCAGCAGCAGCAAAGCAGCAGCAAAGCAGCAGCAGCAGCAAAGCAGCAGCAGCAGCAAAAAAGCAGCAGCAGCAGCAGCAAAGCAGCACCTGCAAAGCAGCAGCAGCAGCAGCAGCAAAGCAGCAGCAGCAGAGCAGCAGCAGCAGCAAAGCAGCAGCAGCAAAGCAGCAAAGCAGCAGCAGCAAAGCAGCAAAGCAGCAGCAGCAAAGCAGCAGCAGCAGCAAAGCAGCAGCAGCAGCAAAGCAGCAGCAGTAGCAAAGCAGCAGCAGCAGCAAAGCAGCAGCAGCAAAGCAGCAGACAGCAAAGCAGCAGCAGTAGCAGCAGCAGCAGCAAAGCAGCAGCAGTAGCAGCAGCAGCAGCAAAGCAGCAGCAGCAAAGCAGCTGCAGCAAAGCAGAAGCAGCAGCAGCAGCAGCAAAGCAGCAGCAGCAGCAGCAGCAGCAGCAAAGCAGCAGCAGCAGCAAGGCAGCAGCAGCAGCAGCAAAGCAGCAGCAGCAGCAAAGCAGCAGCAGCAGCAGCAAAGCAGCAGCAGCAGCAAAGCACCAGCAACAGCAACAGCAGCAGCAAAGAAGCAGCAGCAAAGCAGCATCAGCAGCAGCAGCAAAGGAGCAGCAGCAGCAAAGCAGAAGTAGCATCAGCAAAGCAGCAGCAGCAAAGCAGCAGCAGCAAAGCAGAAAAGCAGCAGCAGCAAAGCAGCAAAGCAGCAGCAGCAGCAGCAAAGCAGCAGCAAAGCAGCAGCAGCAGCAAAGCAGCAGCAGCAGCAAAGCAGCAGCAGCAGCAGCAGCAAGGCAGCAGCAGCAGCAGCAAAGCAGCAGCAGCAGCACAGCAGCAGCAAAGCAGCAGCAGCAGCAAAGCAGCAGCAACAGCAACAGCAGCACAGCAGCAAAGCAGCAGCAGCAGCAGCAAAGCAGCAGCAGCAAAGCAGCATCAGCAGCAGCAGCAAAGGAGCAGCAGCAGCAAAGCAGCAATGCAGCAGCAAAGCAGCAGCAGCAGCAAAGCAGCAAAGCAGCAGCAGCAAAGCAGCAGCAGCAGCAGCAAAGCAGCAGCAGCAGCAGCAAAGCAGCAGCAGCCGCAAAGCAGCAGCAGCAGCAAATCAGCAGCAGCAGCAAAGCAGCAGCAGCAGCAGCAAAGCCACAGCAGCAAAGCAGCAGCAGCAAAGCAGCAAAGCAGCAGCAGCAAAGCAGCAGCAAAGCAGCAGCAAAGCAGCAGCAAAGCAGCAGCAGCAAAGCAGCAGCAGAAAAGCAGCAGCAGCAAAGCAGCACCAGCAAAGCAGCACCAGCAAAGCAGCAGCAGCAGCAAAGCAGCAGCAGCAGCAGCAAAGCAGCAGCAGCAAAGCAGCAGCAAAGCAGCAGCAGCAAAGCAGCAGCAGCAAAGCAGCAGCAACAGCAAGGCAGCAGCATCAGCAGCAAAGCAGCAGCAGCAGCAGCAAAGCAGCAGCAGCAGCAGCAGCAGCAGCAGCAGCAGCAGCAAAGAGCAGCAGCAGCAGCAGCAGCAAAGCAGCAGCAAAGCAGCAGCAGCAAAGCAGCAGCAGGAAAGCAGCAGCAGCAGCAAAGCAGCAGCAGCAGCAGCAGCAAAGCAGCAGCAGCAGCAAAGCAGCAGCAGCAGCAGCAGCAAAGCAGCAGCAGCAGCAGCAGCAATGCAGCAGCAGCAGCAGCAGCAGCAAATTAGCAGCAAAGCAGCAGCAGCAGCAAAGCAGCACCTGCAAAGCAGCAGCAGCAGCAGCAAAGCAGCAGCAGCAGCAAAGCAGCAGCAGCAAAGCAGCAGCAGCAGCAAAAAAGCAGCAGCAGCAGCAGCAAAGCAGCAAAGCAGCACCTGCAAAGCAGCAGCAGCAGCAGCAAAGCAGCAGCAGCAGAGCAGCAGCAGCAGCAAAGCAGCAGCAGCAAAGCAGCAGCAGCAAAGCAGCAGCAGCAAAGCAGCAAAGCAGCAGCAGCAAAGCAGCAGCAGCAGCAAAGCAGCAGACAGCAAAGCAGCAGCAGTAGCAGCAGCAGCAGGAAAGCAGCAGCAGCAAAGCAGCTGCAGCAAAGCAGCTGCAGCAAAGCAGAAGCAGCAGCAAAGCAGCAGCAGCAGCAAAGCAGCAGCAGCAGCAAAGCAGCAGCAGCAGCAAAGCAGCAGCAGCAGCAGCAGCAGCAAGGCAGCAGCAGCAAGGCAGCAGCAGCAGCAGCAAAGCAGCAGCAGCAGCAAAGCAGCAGCAGCAGCAAAGCACCAGCAACAGCAACAGCAGCAGCAAAGCAGCAGCAGCAGCAGCAGCAAAGAAGCAGCAGCAAAGCAGCATCAGCAGCAGCAGCAAAGGAGCAGCAGCAGCAAAGCAGCAGTAGCATCAGCAAAGCAGCAGCAGCAAAGCAGCAGCAGCAAAGCAGAAAAGCAGCAGCAGCAAAGCAGCAAAGCAGCAGCAGCAAAGCAGCAAAGCAGCAGCAGCAGCAGCAAAGCAGCAGCAAAGCAGCAGCAGCAGCAAAGCAGCAGCAGCAGCAGCAGCAAAGCAGCAGCAGCAGCAAGGCAGCAGCAGCAGCAGCAAAGCAGCAGCAGCAGCAGCAGCACAGCAGCAGCAAAGCAGCAGCAGCAGCAAAGCAGCAGCAACAGCAACAGCAGCACAGCAGCAAAGCAGCAAAGCAGCAGCAGCAAAGCAGCATCAGCAGCAGCAGCAAAGGAGCAGCAGCAGCAAAGCAGCAAAGCAGCAGCAGCAAAGCAGCAAAGCAGCAGCAGCAAAGCAGCAGCAGCAAAGCAGCAGCAAAGCAGCAGCAGCAGCAAAGCAGCAGCAGCCGCAAAGCAGCAGCAGCAGCAGCAAATCAGCAGCAGCAGCAAAGCAGCAGCAGCAGCAAAGCCACAGCAGCAAAGCAGCAGCAGCAAAGCTGCAGCAGCAAAGCAGCAAAGCAGCAGCAGCAGCAATGCAGCAGCAGCAAAGCAGCAGCAAAGCAGCAGCAAAAAAGCAGCAGCAGCAAAGCAGCACCAGCAAAGCAGCACCAGCAAAGCAGCAGCAGCAGCAGCAAAGCAGCAGCAGCAGCAGCAGCAAAGCAGCAGCAGCAGCAGCAAAGGAGCAGCAGCAGCAGAAAAGCAGCAACAGCAGCAATGCAGCAGCAGCAGCAAAGCAGCAGCAGCAGCAGCAAAGCAGCAGCAGCAAAGCAGCAGCAAGGCAGCAGCAGCAGCAGCAGTAAAGCAGAAGCAAAGCAGCAGCAGCAAAGCAGCAGCAGCAAAGCAGCAGAAGCAGCAAAGCAGCAGCAGCAGCAAAGCAGCAGCAAAGCAGCAGCAGCAGCAAAGCAGCAGCAGCAGCAAAGCAGCAGCAGCAGCAAAGCAGCAAAGCAGCAGCAGCAAAGCAGCAAAGCAGCAGCAGCAGAAAAGCAGCAGCAGCAGCAGCAGCAGCAAAGCAGCAGCAGCAGCAAAGGAGCAGCAGCAGCAAGGCAGCAGCATCAGCACCAAAGCAGCAGCAGCAGCAGCAAACAGCAGCAGAAGCAGCAAAGCAGCAGCAAAGCAGCAGCAAAGCAGCAGCAGGAAAGCAGCAGCAGCAGCAAAGCAGCAGCAGCAGCAGCAAAGCAGCAGCAGCAGCAAAGCAGCAGCAGCAGCAAAGCATTAGCAGCAGCAAAGCAGCAGCAGCAGCAAGCAGCAGCAGCAGCAGCAGCAAAGCAGCAGAAAAGCAGCAGCAGCAAAGCAGCACCAGCAAAGCAGCACCTGCAAAGCAGCAGCAGCAGCAGCAGCAAAGCAGCAGCAGCAGTAAAGCAGCAGCAGCAGCAAAGCAGCAGCAGCAAAGCAGCAGCAGCAGCAAAACAGCAGCAGCAAAGCAGCAGCAGCAAAGCAGCAGCAGCTGCAAAGCAGCAGCAGCAGCAAAGCAGCAGCAAAGCAGCAGCAGCAAAGCAGCAGCAGCAGCAAAGCAGCAGCAGGAAAGCAGCAGCAGCAAAGCAGCAGCAGCAGCAAAGCAGCAGCAGCAGCAAAGCAGCAGCAAAGCAGCAGCAGCAAAGCAGCAGCAGCAAAGCAGCAGCAGCAGCAAAGCAGCAGCAGGAAAGCAGCAGCAGCAAAGCAGCAGCAGCAAAGCAGCAGCAGCAAAGCAGCAGCAGCAGCAAAGCAGCAGCAGCAGCAAAGCAGCAGCAGCAGCAGCAAAGCAGCAGCAGCAGCAGCAAGGCAGCAGCAGCAGCAGCAGCAAAGCAGCAGCAAAGCAGCAGCAGCAGCAAAGCAGCAGCAGCAGCAAAAAAGCAGCAGCAGCAGCAGCAAAGCAGCACCTGCAAAGCAGCAGCAGCAGCAGCAGCAAAGCAGCAGCAGCAGAGCAGCAGCAGCAGCAAAGCAGCAGCAGCAAAGCAGCAAAGCAGCAGCAGCAAAGCAGCAAAGCAGCAGCAGCAAAGCAGCAGCAGCAGCAAAGCAGCAGCAGCAGCAAAGCAGCAGCAGTAGCAAAGCAGCAGCAGCAGCAAAGCAGCAGCAGCAAAGCAGCAGCAGCAGCAAAGCAGCAGACAGCAAAGCAGCAGCAGTAGCAGCAGCAGCAGCAAAGCAGCAGCAGTAGCAGCAGCAGCAGCAAAGCAGCAGCAGCAAAGCAGCTGCAGCAAAGCAGAAGCAGCAGCAGCAGCAGCAAAGCAGCAGCAGCAGCAGCAGCAAAGCAGCAGCAGCAGCAAGGCAGCAGCAGCAGCAGCAAAGCAGCAGCAGCAGCAAAGCAGCAGCAGCAGCAGCAAAGCAGCAGCAGCAGCAAAGCAGCAGCAGCAGCAGCAAAGCAGCAGCAGCCGCAAAGCAGCAGCAGCAGCAAATCAGCAGCAGCAGCAAAGCAGCAGCAGCAGCAGCAGCAAAGCCACAGCAGCAAAGCAGCAGCAGCAAAGCAGCAAAGCAGCAGCAGCAAAGCAGCAGCAAAGCAGCAGCAAAGCAGCAGCAGCAAAGCAGCAGCAGAAAAGCAGCAGCAGCAAAGCAGCACCAGCAAAGCAGCACCAGCAAAGCAGCAGCAGCAGCAAAGCAGCAGCAGCAGCAGCAAAGCAGCAGCAGCAAAGCAGCAGCAAAGCAGCAGCAGCAAAGCAGCAGCAACAGCAAGGCAGCAGCATCAGCAGCAAAGCAGCAGCAGCAGCAAAGCAGCAGCAGCAGCAGCAGCAGCAGCAGCAAAGAGCAGCAGCAGCAGCAGCAGCAAAGCAGCAGCAAAGCAGCAGCAGCAAAGCAGCAGCAGGAAAGCAGCAGCAGCAGCAAAGCAGCAGCAGCAGCAGCAGCAAAGCAGCAGCAGCAGCAAAGCAGCAGCAGCAGCAGCAGCAAAGCAGCAGCAGCAGCAGCAGCAATGCAGCAGCAGCAGCAGCAGCAGCAGCAAATTAGCAGCAAAGCAGCAGCAGCAGCAAAGCAGCACCTGCAAAGCAGCAGCAGCAGCAGCAAAGCAGCAGCAGCAGCAAAGCAGCAGCAGCAAAGTAGCAGCAGCAGCAAAAAAGCAGCAGCAGCAGCAGCAAAGCAGCAAAGCAGCACCTGCAAAGCAGCAGCAGCAGCAGCAAAGCAGCAGCAGCAGAGCAGCAGCAGCAGCAAAGCAGCAGCAGCAAAGCAGCAGCAGCAAAGCAGCAGCAGCAAAGCAGCAAAGCAGCAGCAGCAAAGCAGCAGCAGCAGCAAAGCAGCAGACAGCAAAGCAGCAGCAGTAGCAGCAGCAGCAGGAAAGCAGCAGCAGCAAAGCAGCTGCAGCAAAGCAGAAGCAGCAGCAAAGCAGCAGCAGCAGCAAAGCAGCAGCAGCAGCAAAGCAGCAGCAGCAGCAAAGCAGCAGCAGCAGCAGCAGCAGCAAGGCAGCAGCAGCAAGGCAGCAGCAGCAGCAGCAGCAGCAAAGCAGCAGCAGCAGCAAAGCACCAGCAACAGCAACAGCAGCAGCAAAGCAGCAGCAGCAGCAGCAGCAAAGAAGCAGCAGCAAAGCAGCATCAGCAGCAGCAGCAAAGGAGCAGCAGCAGCAAAGCAGCAGTAGCATCAGCAAAGCAGCAGCAGCAAAGCAGCAGCAGCAAAGCAGAAAAGCAGCAGCAGCAAAGCAGCAAAGCAGCAGCAGCAAAGCAGAAAAGCAGCAGCAGCAAAGCAGCAAAGCAGCAGCAGCAAAGCAGCAAAGCAGCAGCAGCAGCAGCAAAGCAGCAGCAAAGCAGCAGCAGCAGCAAAGCAGCAGCAGCAGCAAAGCAGCAGCAGCAGCAGCAGCAAAGCAGCAGCAGCAGCAAGGCAGCAGCAGCAGCAGCAAAGCAGCAGCAGCAGCAGCAGCACAGCAGCAGCAAAGCAGCAGCAGCAGCAAAGCAGCAGCAACAGCAACAGCAGCACAGCAGCAAAGCAGCAAAGCAGCAGCAGCAAAGCAGCATCAGCAGCAGCAGCAAAGGAGCAGCAGCAGCAAAGCAGCAAAGCAGCAGCAGCAAAGCAGCAAAGCAGCAGCAGCAAAGCAGCAGCAGCAAAGCAGCAGCAAAGCAGCAGCAGCAGCAAAGCAGCAGCAGCCGCAAAGCAGCAGCAGCAGCAGCAAATCAGCAGCAGCAGCAAAGCAGCAGCAGCAGCAAAGCCACAGCAGCAAAGCAGCAGCAGCAAAGCTGCAGCAGCAAAGCAGCAAAGCAGCAGCAGCAGCAATGCAGCAGCAGCAAAGCAGCAGCAAAGCAGCAGCAAAGCAGCAGCAAAGCAGCAGCAGCAAAGCAGCAGCAAAAAAGCAGCAGCAGCAAAGCAGCACCAGCAAAGCAGCACCAGCAAAGCAGCAGCAGCAGCAAAGCAGCAGCAGCAGCAGCAGCAAAGCAGCAGCAGCAGCAGCAGCAAAGCAGCAGCAGCAGCAGCAAAGGAGCAGCAGCAGCAGAAAAGCAGCAACAGCAGCAATGCAGCAGCAGCAGCAAAGCAGCAGCAGCAGCAGCAAAGCAGCAGCAGCAAAGCAGCAGCAAGGCAGCAGCAGCAGCAGCAGTAAAGCAGAAGCAAAGCAGCAGCAGCAAAGCAGCAGCAGCAAAGCAGCAGAAGCAGCAAAGCAGCAGCAGCAGCAAAGCAGCAGCAAAGCAGCAGCAGCAGCAAAGCAGCAGCAGCAGCAAAGCAGCAAAGCAGCAGCAGCAAAGCAGCAAAGCAGCAGCAGCAGAAAAGCAGCAGCAGCAGCAGCAGCAAAGCAGCAGCAGCAGCAAAGCAGCAGCAGCAGCAAGGCAGCAGCATCAGCAGCAAAGCAGCAGCAGCAGCAGCAAACAGCAGCAGAAGCAGCAAAGCAGCAGCAAAGCAGCAGCAAAGCAGCAGCAGGAAAGCAGCAGCAGCAGCAAAGCAGCAGCAGCAGCAGCAAAGCAGCAGCAGCAGCAAAGCAGCAGCAGCAGCAAAGCATTAGCAGCAGCAAAGCAGCAGCAGCAGCAAGCAGCAGCAGCAGCAGCAGCAAAGCAGCAGAAAAGCAGCAGCAGCAAAGCAGCACCAGCAAAGCAGCACCAGCAAAGCAGCACCTGCAAAGCAGCAGCAGCAGCAGCAGCAGCAAAGCAGCAGCAGCAGTAAAGCAGCAGCAGCAGCAAAGCAGCAGCAGCAAAGCAGCAGCAGCAGCAAAACAGCAGCAGCAAAGCAGCAGCAGCAAAGCAGCAGCAGCTGCAAAGCAGCAGCAGCAGCAGCAAGGCAGCAGCAGCAGCAGCAAAGCAGCAGCAGCAGCAGCAAAGCAGCAGCAAAGCAGCAGCAGCAAAGCAGCAGCAACAGCAGCAGCAGCAGCAGCAAAGCAGCAGCAGCAGCAGCAAAGCAGCAGCAGCAGCAAAGCAGCAGCAGCAGCAAAGCAGCATCAGCAGCAGCAGCAAAGGAGCAGCAGCAGCAAAGCAGCAGTAGCATCAGCAAAGCAGCGGCAGCAAAGCAGCAAAGCAGCAGCAGCAAAGCAGCAAAGCAGCAGCAGCAAAGCAGCAAAGCAGCAGTTGCAAAGCAGCAGCAGCAAAGCAGCAGCAGCAAAGCAGCAGCAGCAAAGCAGCAGCAGCAAAGCAGCAGCAGCAAAGCAGCAGCAGCAGCAAAGCAGCAGCAGCAGCAGCAAAGCAGCAGCAGCAGCAGCAAAGCCGCAGCAGCAAAGCAGCAGCAGCAAAGCAGCAGCAGCAAAGCAGCAGCAGCAGCAAAGCAGCAGCAGCAGCAGCAAAGCAGCAGCAGCAGCAGCAGCAAAGCATCAGCAAAGCAGCAGCAAAGATGCAGCAAAGCAGCAGCAGCAGCAAAGCAGCACCAGCAAAGCAGCAGCAGCAAAGCAGCAGCAGCAAAGCAGCAGCAGCAAAGCAGCAGACAGCAAAGCAGCAGCAGCAGCAGCAGCAGCAGCAAAGCAGCAGCAGCAGCTGCAGCAGAAAAGCAGCAGCAAAGCAGCAGCAGCAAAGCAGCAGCAACAGCAACAGCAGCAGCAGCAGCAAAGCAGCAGCAGCAGCAGCAAAGCAGCATCAGCAGCAGCAGCAAAGGAGCAGCAGCAGCAAAGCAGCAGTAGCATCAGCAAATCAGCAGCAGCAGCAAAGCAGCAAAGCAGCAGCAGCAAAGCAGCAGCAGCAAAGCAGCAGCAGCAGCAGCAATGCAGCATCAGCAGCAGCAGCAAAGGAGCAGCAGCAGCAAAGCAGCAGCAGCAAAGCAGCAAAGCAGCAGCAGCAAAGCAGCAAAGCAGCAGCAGCAAAGCAGCAGCAGCAAAGCAGCAGCAGCAAAGCAGCAGCAGCAAAGCAGCAGCAGCAAAGCAGCAGCAGCAAACCAGCAGACAGCAAAGCAGCAGCAGCAGCAGCAGCAAAGCAGCAGCAGCAGCAAAGCAGCAGCAGCAGCAAAGCAGCTGCAGCAAAGCAGAAGCAGCAGCAAAGCAGCAGCAGCAGCAAAGCAGCAGCAGCAGCAAAGCAGCAGCAGCAGCAAGGCAGCAGCAGCAGAAATGCAGCAGCAGCAGCAGAAAAGCAGCAGCAAAGCAGCAGCAGCAAAGCAGCAGCAACAGCAACAGCAGCAGCAGCAGCAGCAGCAGCAAAGCAGCAGCAGCAGCAAAGCAGCCTCAGCAGCAGCAGCAAAGGAGCAGCAGCAGCAAAGCAGCAGTAGCATCAGCAAATCAGCAGCAGCAAAGCAGCAAAGCAGCAGCAGCAAAACAGCAAAGCAGCAGCAGCAAAGCAGCAGCAGCAGCAGCAAAGCAGCAGCAGCAGCAGCAGCAGCAGCAGCAGCAGCAGCAGCAGCAGCAGCAGCAGCAAAGCAGCAGCAAAGAAGCAGCAAAGCAGCAGCAAAGAAGCAGCAAAGCAGCAGACAGCAAAGCAGCAGCAGCAGCAGCAAAGCAGCAGCAGCAGCAGCAGAAAAGCAGCAGCAAAGCAGCAGCAACAGCAACAGCAGCAGCAGCAGCAGCAGCAGCAGCAGCAAAGAGCAGCAGCAGCAGCAGCAGCAAAGCAGCAGCAAAGCAGCAGCAGCAAAGCAGCAGCAGGAAAGCAGCAGCAGCAGCAAAGCAGCAGCAGCAGCAGCAGCAAAGCAGCAGCAGCAGCAAAGCAGCAGCAGCAGCAGCAAAGCAGCAGCAGCAACAGCAATGCAGCAGCAGCAGCAGAAGCAGCAAAGCAGCAGCAAAGCAGCAGCAGCAGCAAAGCAGCACCTGCAAAGCAGCAGCAGCAGCAGCAAAGCAGCAGCAGCAGCAAAGCAGCAGCAGCAAAGCAGCAGCAGCAGCAAAAAAGCAGCAGCAGCAGCAGGAAAGCAGCAAAGCAGCACCTGCAAAGCAGCAGCAGCAGCAGCAAAGCAGCAGCAGCAGAGCAGCAGCAGCAGCAAAGCAGCAGCAGCAAAGCAGCAAAGCAGCAGCAGCAAAGCAGCAGCAGCAGCAAAGCAGCAGACAGCAAAGCAGCAGCAGTAGCAGCAGCAGCAGGAAAGCAGCAGCAGCAAAGCAGCTGCAGCAAAGCAGAAGCAGCAGCAAAGCAGCAGCAGCAGCAAAGCAGCAGCAGCAGCAAAGCAGCAGCAGCAGCAAAGCAGCAGCAGCAGCAGCAAAGCAGCAGCAGCAGCAGCAGCAGCAAGGCAGCAGCAGCAAGGCAGCAGCAGCAGCAGCAAAGCAGCAGCAGCAGCAGCAAAGCAGCAGCAGCAGCAAAGCAGCAGCAGCAGCAAAGCACCAGCAACAGCAACAGCAGCAGCAAAGCAGCAGCAGCAGCAGCAGCAAAGAAGCAGCAGCAAAGCAGCATCAGCAGCAGCAGCAAAGGAGCAGCAGCAGCAAAGCAGCAGTAGCATCAGCAAAGCAGCAGCAGCAAAGCAGCAGCAGCAAAGCAGAAAAGCAGCAGCAGCAAAGCAGCAAAGCAGCAGCAGCAAAGCAGCAAAGCAGCAGCAGCAGCAGCAAAGCAGCAGCAAAGCAGCAGCAGCAGCAAAGCAGCAGCAGCAGCAAAGCAGCAGCAGCAGCAGCAAAGCAGCAGCAGCAGCAAGGCAGCAGCAGCAGCAGCAAAGCAGCAGCACAGCAGCAGCAAAGCAGCAGCAGCAGCAAAGCAGCAGCAACAGCAACAGCAGCACAGCAGCAAAGCAGCAAAGCAGCAGCAGCAAAGCAGCATCAGCAGCAGCAGCAAAGGAGCAGCAGCAGCAAAGCAGCAAAGCAGCAGCAGCAAAGCAGCAAAGCAGCAGCAGCAAAGCAGCAGCAAAGCAGCAGCAAAGCAGCAGCAGCAGCAAAGCAGCAGCAGCCGCAAAGCAGCAGCAGCAGCAGCAAATCAGCAGCAGCAGCAAAGCAGCAGCAGCAGCAAAGCCACAGCAGCAAAGCAGCAGCAGCAAAGCTGCAGCAGCAAAGCAGCAAAGCAGCAGCAGCAGCAATGCAGCAGCAGCAAAGCAGCAGCAAAGCAGCAGCAAAGCAGCAGCAAAGCAGCAGCAGCAAAGCAGCAGCAAAAAAGCAGCAGCAGCAAAGCAGCACCAGCAAAGCAGCACCAGCAAAGCAGCAGCAGCAGCAAAGCAGCAGCAGCAGCAGCAAAGCAGCAGCAGCAGCAGCAAAGCAGCAGCAGCAGCAGCAAAGGAGCAGCAGCAGCAGAAAAGCAGCAACAGCAGCAATGCAGCAGCAGCAGCAAAGCAGCAGCAGCAGCAGCAAAGCAGCAGCAGCAAAGCAGCAGCAAGGCAGCAGCAGCAGCAGCAGTAAAGCAGAAGCAAAGCAGCAGCAGCAAAGCAGCAGCAGCAAAGCAGCAGAAGCAGCAAAGCAGCAGCAGCAGCAAAGCAGCAGCAAAGCAGCAGCAGCAGCAAAGCAGCAGCAGCAGCAAAGCAGCAAAGCAGCAGCAGCAAAGCAGCAAAGCAGCAGCAGCAGAAAAGCAGCAGCAGCAGCAGCAGCAAAGCAGCAGCAGCAGCAAAGCAGCAGCAGCAGCAAGGCAGCAGCATCAGCAGCAAAGCAGCAGCAGCAGCAGCAAACAGCAGCAGAAGCAGCAAAGCAGCAGCAAAGCAGCAGCAAAGCAGCAGCAGGAAAGCAGCAGCAGCAGCAAAGCAGCAGCAGCAGCAAAGCAGCAGCAGCAGCAAAGCATTAGCAGCAGCAAAGCAGCAGCAGCAGCAAGCAGCAGCAGCAGCAGCAAAGCAGCAGAAAAGCAGCAGCAGCAAAGCAGCACCAGCAAAGCAGCACCTGCAAAGCAGCAGCAGCAGCAGCAGCAGCAAAGCAGCAGCAGCAGTAAAGCAGCAGCAGCAGCAAAGCAGCAGCAGCAAAGCAGCAGCAGCAGCAAAACAGCAGCAGCAAAGCAGCAGCAGCAGCAGCAAAGCAGCGGCAGCAAAGCAGCAGCAGCAGCAAAGCAGCAGCAGCAGCAGCAGCAAAGCAGCAGCAGCAGCAAAGCAGCAGGAGCAGCAAAGCAGCAAAGCAGCAGCAGCAAAGCAGCAGCAGCAGCAGGAAAGCAGCAGCAGCAAAGCAGCAGCAGCAGCAAAGCCGCAGCAGCATCAAAGCAGCAGACAGCAAAGCAGCAGCAGCAGCAAAGAAGCAGCAGCAAAGCAGCAGCAGCAGCAAAGCAGCAGCAGCAAAGCAGAAGGAGCAGCAAAGCAGCAGCAGCAGCAAAGCAGCAGCAGCAGCAAGGCAGCAGCAGCAGCAAGGCAGCATCAGCAGCAGCAAAGCAGCAGCAGCAGCAGCAGCAAAGCAGCAGCAAAGCAGCAGCAACAGCAGCAGCAGCAGCAAAGCAGCAGCAGCAGCAGCAAAGCAGCAGCAGCAGCAAAGCAGCATCAGCAGCAGCAGCAAAGGAGCAGCAGCAGCAAAGCAGCAGTAGCATCAGCAAAGCAGCGGCAGCAAAGCAGCAAAGCAGCAAAGCAGCAGCAGCAAAGCAGCAGCAGCAGCAAAGCAGCAGCAAAGCAGCAGCAAAGCAGCAGCAAAGCAGCAGCAGCAAAGCAGCAGCAAAAAAGCAGCAGCAGCAAAGCAGCACCAGCAAAGCAGCACCAGCAAAGCAGCAGCAGCAGCAAAGCAGCAGCAGCAGCAGCAAAGCAGCAGCAGCAGCAGCAGCAAAGCAGCAGCAGCAGCAGCAAAGGAGCAGCAGCAGCAGAAAAGCAGCAACAGCAGCAATGCAGCAGCAGCAGCAAAGCAGCAGCAGCAGCAGCAAAGCAGCAGCAGCAAAGCAGCAGCAAGGCAGCAGCAGCAGCAGCAGTAAAGCAGAAGCAAAGCAGCAGCAGCAAAGCAGCAGCAGCAAAGCAGCAGAAGCAGCAAAGCAGCAGCAGCAGCAAAGCAGCAGCAAAGCAGCAGCAGCAGCAAAGCAGCAGCAGCAGCAAAGCAGCAAAGCAGCAGCAGCAAAGCAGCAAAGCAGCAGCAGCAGAAAAGCAGCAGCAGCAGCAGCAGCAAAGCAGCAGCAGCAGCAAAGCAGCAGCAGCAGCAAGGCAGCAGCATCAGCAGCAAAGCAGCAGCAGCAGCAGCAAACAGCAGCAGAAGCAGCAAAGCAGCAGCAAAGCAGCAGCAAAGCAGCAGCAGGAAAGCAGCAGCAGCAGCAAAGCAGCAGCAGCAGCAGCAAAGCAGCAGCAGCAGCAGCAAAGCAGCAGCAGCAGCAAAGCATTAGCAGCAGCAAAGCAGCAGCAGCAGCAAGCAGCAGCAGCAGCAGCAGCAAAGCAGCAGAAAAGCAGCAGCAGCAAAGCAGCACCAGCAAAGCAGCACCTGCAAAGCAGCAGCAGCAGCAGCAGCAGCAAAGCAGCAGCAGCAGTAAAGCAGCAGCAGCAGCAAAGCAGCAGCAGCAAAGCAGCAGCAGCAGCAAAGCAGCAGCAGCAAAGCAGCAGCAGCTGCAAAGCAGCAGCAGCAGCAAAGCAGCAGCAAAGCAGCAGCAGCAAAGCAGCAGCAGCAGCAAAGCAGCAGCAGGAAAGCAGCAGCAGCAAAGCAGCAGCAGCAGCAAAGCAGCAGCAGCAGCAAAGCAGCAGCAAAGCAGCAGCAGCAAAGCAGCAGCAGCAAAGCAGCAGCAGCAGCAAAGCAGCAGCAGGAAAGCAGCAGCAGCAAAGCAGCAGCAGCAAAGCAGCAGCAGCAGCAGCAGCAAAGCAGCAGCAGCAGCAAAGCAGCAGCAGCAGCAGCAAAGCAGCAGCAGCAGCAGCAAGGCAGCAGCAGCAGCAGCAAAGCAGCAGCAAAGCAGCAGCAGCAGCAAAGCAGCAGCAGCAGCAGCAAAAAAGCAGCAGCAGCAGCAGCAAAGCAGCACCTGCAAAGCAGCAGCAGCAGCAGCAGCAAAGCAGCAGCAGCAGAGCAGCAGCAGCAGCAAAGCAGCAGCAGCAAAGCAGCAAAGCAGCAGCAGCAAAGCAGCAAAGCAGCAGCAGCAAAGCAGCAGCAGCAGCAAAGCAGCAGCAGCAGCAGCAAAGCAGCAGCAGTAGCAAAGCAGCAGCAGCAGCAAAGCAGCAGCAGCAAAGCAGCAGCAGCAGCAAAGCAGCAGACAGCAAAGCAGCAGCAGTAGCAGCAGCAGCAGCAAAGCAGCAGCAGTAGCAGCAGCAGCAGCAAAGCAGCAGCAGCAAAGCAGCTGCAGCAAAGCAGAAGCAGCAGCAGCAGCAGCAAAGCAGCAGCAGCAGCAGCAGCAAAGCAGCAGCAGCAGCAAGGCAGCAGCAGCAGCAGCAAAGCAGCAGCAGCAGCAAAGCAGCAGCAGCAGCAGCAAAGCAGCAGCAGCAGCAAAGCACCAGCAACAGCAACAGCAGCAGCAAAGAAGCAGCAGCAAAGCAGCATCAGCAGCAGCAGCAAAGGAGCAGCAGCAGCAAAGCAGAAGTAGCATCAGCAAAGCAGCAGCAGCAAAGCAGCAGCAGCAAAGCAGAAAAGCAGCAGCAGCAAAGCAGCAAAGCAGCAGCAGCAGCAAAGCAGCAGCAAAGCAGCAGCAGCAGCAAAGCAGCAGCAGCAGCAAAGCAGCAGCAGCAGCAAGGCAGCAGCAGCAGCAGCAAAGCAGCAGCAGCAGCACAGCAGCAGCAAAGCAGCAGCAGCAGCAAAGCAGCAGCAACAGCAACAGCAGCACAGCAGCAAAGCAGCAGCAGCAGCAGCAAAGCAGCAGCAGCAAAGCAGCATCAGCAGCAGCAGCAAAGGAGCAGCAGCAGCAAAGCAGCAATGCAGCAGCAAAGCAGCAGCAGCAGCAAAGCAGCAAAGCAGCAGCAGCAAAGCAGCAGCAGCAGCAGCAAAGCAGCAGCAGCAGCAGCAAAGCAGCAGCAGCCGCAAAGCCGCAGCAGCAGCAAATCAGCAGCAGCAGCAAAGCAGCAGCAGCAGCAGCAAAGCCACAGCAGCAAAGCAGCAGCAGCAAAGCAGCAAAGCAGCAGCAGCAAAGCAGCAGCAAAGCAGCAGCAAAGCAGCAGCAAAGCAGCAGCAGCAAAGCAGCAGCAGAAAAGCAGCAGCAGCAAAGCAGCACCAGCAAAGCAGCACCAGCAAAGCAGCAGCAGCAGCAAAGCAGCAGCAGCAGCAGCAAAGCAGCAGCAGCAAAGCAGCAGCAAAGCAGCAGCAGCAAAGCAGCAGCAGCAAAGCAGCAGCAACAGCAAGGCAGCAGCATCAGCAGCAAAGCAGCAGCAGCAGCAAAGCAGCAGCAGCAGCAGCAGCAGCAGCAGCAAAGAGCAGCAGCAGCAGCAGCAGCAAAGCAGCAGCAAAGCAGCAGCAGCAAAGCAGCAGCAGGAAAGCAGCAGCAGCAGCAAAGCAGCAGCAGCAGCAGCAGCAGCAAAGCAGCAGCAGCAGCAAAGCAGCAGCAGCAGCAGCAGCAAAGCAGCAGCAGCAGCAGCAGCAATGCAGCAGCAGCAGCAAATTAGCAGCAAAGCAGCAGCAGCAGCAAAGCAGCACCTGCAAAGCAGCAGCAGCAGCAGCAAAGCAGCAGCAGCAGCAAAGCAGCAGCAGCAAAGTAGCAGCAGCAGCAAAAAAGCAGCAGCAGCAGCAGCAAAGCAGCAAAGCAGCACCTGCAAAGCAGCAGCAGCAGCAGCAAAGCAGCAGCAGCAGAGCAGCAGCAGCAGCAAAGCAGCAGCAGCAAAGCAGCAGCAGCAAAGCAGCAGCAGCAAAGCAGCAAAGCAGCAGCAGCAAAGCAGCAGCAGCAGCAAAGCAGCAGACAGCAAAGCAGCAGCAGTAGCAGCAGCAGCAGGAAAGCAGCAGCAGCAAAGCAGCTGCAGCAAAGCAGAAGCAGCAGCAAAGCAGCAGCAGCAGCAAAGCAGCAGCAGCAGCAAAGCAGCAGCAGCAGCAAAGCAGCAGCAGCAGCAGCAGCAGCAGCAAGGCAGCAGCAGCAAGGCAGCAGCAGCAGCAGCAAAGCAGCAGCAGCAGCAAAGCAGCAGCAGCAGCAAAGCACCAGCAACAGCAACAGCAGCAGCAAAGCAGCAGCAGCAGCAGCAGCAAAGAAGCAGCAGCAAAGCAGCATCAGCAGCAGCAGCAAAGGAGCAGCAGCAGCAAAGCAGCAGTAGCATCAGCAAAGCATCAGCAGCAAAGCAGCAGCAGCAAAGCAGAAAAGCAGCAGCAGCAAAGCAGCAAAGCAGCAGCAGCAAAGCAGCAAAGCAGCAGCAGCAGCAGCAAAGCAGCAGCAAAGCAGCAGCAGCAGCAAAGCAGCAGCAGCAGCAAAGCAGCAGCAGCAGCAGCAGCAAAGCAGCAGCAGCAGCAAGGCAGCAGCAGCAGCAGCAAAGCAGCAGCAGCAGCAGCAGCACAGCAGCAGCAAAGCAGCAGCAGCAGCAAAGCAGCAGCAACAGCAACAGCAGCACAGCAGCAAAGCAGCAAAGCAGCAGCAGCAAAGCAGCATCAGCAGCAGCAGCAAAGGAGCAGCAGCAGCAAAGCAGCAAAGCAGCAGCAGCAAAGCAGCAAAGCAGCAGCAGCAAAGCAGCAGCAGCAAAGCAGCAGCAGCAAAGCAGCAGCAAAGCAGCAGCAGCAGCAAAGCAGCAGCAGCCGCAAAGCAGCAGCAGCAGCAGCAAATCAGCAGCAGCAGCAAAGCAGCAGCAGCAGCAAAGCCACAGCAGCAAAGCAGCAGCAGCAAAGCTGCAGCAGCAAAGCAGCAAAGCAGCAGCAGCAGCAATGCAGCAGCAGCAAAGCAGCAGCAAAGCAGCAGCAAAGCAGCAGCAAAGCAGCAGCAGCAAAGCAGCAGCAAAAAAGCAGCAGCAGCAAAGCAGCACCAGCAAAGCAGCACCAGCAAAGCAGCAGCAGCAGCAAAGCAGCAGCAGCAGCAGCAAAGCAGCAGCAGCAGCAGCAGCAAAGCAGCAGCAGCAGCAGCAAAGGAGCAGCAGCAGCAGAAAAGCAGCAACAGCAGCAATGCAGCAGCAGCAGCAAAGCAGCAGCAGCAGCAGCAAAGCAGCAGCAGCAAAGCAGCAGCAAGGCAGCAGCAGCAGCAGCAGTAAAGCAGAAGCAAAGCAGCAGCAGCAAAGCAGCAGCAGCAAAGCAGCAGAAGCAGCAAAGCAGCAGCAGCAGCAAAGCAGCAGCAAAGCAGCAGCAGCAGCAAAGCAGCAGCAGCAGCAAAGCAGCAAAGCAGCAGCAGCAAAGCAGCAAAGCAGCAGCAGCAGAAAAGCAGCAGCAGCAGCAGCAGCAAAGCAGCAGCAGCAGCAAAGCAGCAGCAGCAGCAAGGCAGCACCATCAGCAGCAAAGCAGCAGCAGCAGCAGCAAACAGCAGCAGAAGCAGAGCAGCAGCAAAGCAGCAGCAAAGCAGCAGCAGGAAAGCAGCAGCAGCAGCAAAGCAGCAGCAGCAGCAAAGCAGCAGCAGCAGCAAAGCAGCAGCAGCAGCAAAGCATTAGCAGCAGCAAAGCAGCAGCAGCAGCAAGCAGCAGCAGCAGCAGCAGCAAAGCAGCAGAAAAGCAGCAGCAGCAAAGCAGCACCAGCAAAGCAGCACCTGCAAAGCAGCAGCAGCAGCAGCAGCAGCAAAGCAGCAGCAGCAGTAAAGCAGCAGCAGCAAAGCAGCAGCAGCAAAGCAGCAGCAGCAAAGCAGCAGCAGCAGCAAAACAGCAGCAGCAAAGCAGCAGCAGCAAAGCAGCAGCAGCTGCAAAGCAGCAGCAGCTGCAGCAGCAAAGCAGCAGCAGCAGCAAGGCAGCAGCAGCAGCAGCAAAGCAGCAGCAGCAGCAGCAAAGCAGCAGCAAAGCAGCAGCAGCAAAGCAGCAGCAACAGCAGCAGCAGCAGCAGCAAAGCAGCAGCAGCAGCAGCAAAGCAGCAGCAGCAGCAAAGCAGCAGCAGCAGCAAAGCAGCATCAGCAGCAGCAGCAAAGGAGCAGCAGCAGCAAAGCAGCAGTAGCATCAGCAAAGCAGCGGCAGCAAAGCAGCAAAGCAGCAGCAGCAAAGCAGCAAAGCAGCAGCAGCAAAGCAGCAAAGCAGCAGTTGCAAAGCAGCAGCAGCAAAGCAGCAGCAGCAAAGCAGCAGCAGCAAAGCAGCAGCAGCAAAGCAGCAGCAGCAAAGCAGCAGCAGCAGCAAAGCAGCAGCAGCAGCAGCAAAGCAGCAGCAGCAGCAGCAAAGCCGCAGCAGCAAAGCAGCAGCAGCAAAGCAGCAGCAGCAAAGCAGCAGCAGCAGCAAAGCAGCAGCAGCAGCAGCAAAGCAGCAGCAGCAGCAGCAGCAAAGCATCAGCAAAGCAGCAGCAAAGATGCAGCAAAGCAGCAGCAGCAGCAAAGCAGCACCAGCAAAGCAGCAGCAGCAAAGCAGCAGACAGCAAAGCAGCAGCAGCAGCAAAGCAGCAAAGCAGCAGCAGCAGCAGCAGCAGCAGCAGAAAAGCAGCAGCAAAGCAGCAGCAGCAAAGCAGCAGCAACAGCAACAGCAGCAGCAGCAGCAAAGCAGCAGCAGCAGCAGCAAAGCAGCATCAGCAGCAGCAGCAAAGGAGCAGCAGCAGCAAAGCAGCAGTAGCATCAGCAAATCAGCAGCAGCAGAAAAGCAGCAAAGCAGCAGCAGCAAAGCAGCAGCAGCAAAGCAGCAGCAGCAGCAGCAAAGCAGCATCAGCAGCAGCAGCAAAGGAGCAGCAGCAGCAAAGCAGCAGCAGCAAAGCAGCAAAGCAGCAGCAGCAAAGCAGCAAAGCAGCAGCAGCAAAGCAGCAGCAGCAAAGCAGCAGCAGCAAAGCAGCAGCAGCAAAGCAGCAGCAGCAAAGCAGCAGCAGCAAAGCAGCAGCAGCAAACCAGCAGACAGCAAAGCAGCAGCAGCAGCAGCAGCAAAGCAGCAGCAGCAGCAAAGCAGCAGCAGCAGCAAAGCAGCTGCAGCAAAGCAGAAGCAGCAGCAAAGCAGCAGCAGCAGCAAAGCAGCAGCAGCAGCAAAGCAGCAGCAGCAGCAAGGCAGCAGCAGCAGAAATGCAGCAGCAGCAGCAGAAAAGCAGCAGCAAAGCAGCAGCAGCAAAGCAGCAGCAACAGCAACAGCAGCAGCAGCAGCAGCAGCAGCAGCAAAGCAGCAGCAGCAGCAAAGCAGCCTCAGCAGCAGCAGCAAAGGAGCAGCAGCAGCAAAGCAGCAGTAGCATCAGCAAATCAGCAGCAGCAAAGCAGCAAAGCAGCAGCAGCAAAACAGCAAAGCAGCAGCAGCAAAGCAGCAGCAGCAGCAGCAAAGCAGCAGCAGCAGCAGCAGCAGCAAAGCAGCAGCAAAGAAGCAGCAAAGCAGCAGCAAAGAAGCAGCAAAGCAGCAGACAGCAAAGCAGCAGCAGCAGCAGCAAAGCAGCAGCAGCAGCAGCAGCAGAAAAGCAGCAGCAAAGCAGCAGCAACAGCAACAGCAGCAGCAGCAGCAGCAGCAGCAAAGAGCAGCAGCAGCAGCAGCAGCAAAGCAGCAGCAAAGCAGCAGCAGCAAAGCAGCAGCAGGAAACCAGCAGCAGCAGCAAAGCAGCAGCAGCAGCAGCAGCAGCAAAGCAGCAGCAGCAGCAAAGCAGCAGCAGCAGCAGCAAAGCAGCAGCAGCAGCAGCAATGCAGCAGCAGCAGCAGAAGCAGCAAAGCAGCAGCAAAGCAGCAGCAGCAGCAAAGCAGCACCTGCAAAGCAGCAGCAGCAGCAGCAAAGCAGCAGCAGCAGCAAAGCAGCAGCAGCAAAGCAGCAGCAGCAGCAAAAAAGCAGCAGCAGCAGCAGGAAAGCAGCAAAGCAGCACCTGCAAAGCAGCAGCAGCAGCAGCAAAGCAGCAGCAGCAGAGCAGCAGCAGCAGCAAAGCAGCAGCAGCAAAGCAGCAAAGCAGCAGCAGCAAAGCAGCAGCAGCAGCAAAGCAGCAGACAGCAAAGCAGCAGCAGTAGCAGCAGCAGCAGGAAAGCAGCAGCAGCAAAGCAGCTGCAGCTAAGCAGAAGCAGCAGCAAAGCAGCAGCAGCAGCAAAGCAGCAGCAGCAGCAAAGCAGCAGCAGCAAAGCAGCAGCAGCAGCAGCAAAGCAGCAGCAGCAGCAGCAGCAGCAAGGCAGCAGCAGCAGCAGCAAAGCAGCAGCAGCAGCAGCAAAGCAGCAGCAGCAGCAAAGCACCAGCAACAGCAACAGCAGCAGCAAAGCAGCAGCAGCAGCAGCAGCAAAGAAGCAGCAGCAAAGCAGCATCAGCAGCAGCAGCAAAGGAGCAGCAGCAGCAAAGCAGCAGTAGCATCAGCAAAGCAGCAGCAGCAAAGCAGCAGCAGCAAAGCAGAAAAGCAGCAGCAGCAAAGCAGCAAAGCAGCAGCAGCAAAGCAGCAAAGCAGCAGCAGCAGCAGCAAAGCAGCAGCAAAGCAGCAGCAGCAGCAAAGCAGCAGCAGCAGCAAAGCAGCAGCAGCAGCAGCAAAGCAGCAGCAGCAGCAAGGCAGCAGCAGCAGCAGCAAAGCAGCAGCAGCAGCAGCAGCACAGCAGCAGCAAAGCAGCAGCAGCAGCAAAGCAGCAGCAACAGCAACAGCAGCACAGCAGCAAAGCAGCAAAGCAGCAGCAGCAAAGCAGCATCAGCAGCAGCAGCAAAGGAGCAGCAGCAGCAAAGCAGCAAAGCAGCAGCAGCAAAGCAGCAAAGCAGCAGCAGCAAAGCAGCAAAGCAGCAGCAGCAAAGCAGCAGCAGCCGCAAAGCAGCAGCAGCAGCAGCAAATCAGCAGCAGCAGCAAAGCAGCAGCAGCAGCAAAGCCACAGCAGCAAAGCAGCAGCAGCAAAGCTGCAGCAGCAAAGCAGCAAAGCAGCAGCAGCAGCAATGCAGCAGCAGCAAAGCAGCAGCAAAGCAGCAGCAAAGCAGCAGCAAAGCAGCAGCAGCAAAGCAGCAGCAAAAAAGCAGCAGCAGCAAAGCAGCACCAGCAAAGCAGCACCAGCAAAGCAGCAGCAGCAGCAAAGCAGCAGCAGCAGCAGCAAAGCAGCAGCAGCAGCAGCAAAGCAGCAGCAGCAGCAGCAAAGGAGCAGCAGCAGCAGAAAAGCAGCAACAGCAGCAATGCAGCAGCAGCAGCAAAGCAGCAGCAGCAGCAGCAAAGCAGCAGCAGCAAAGCAGCAGCAAGGCAGCAGCAGCAGCAGCAGTAAAGCAGAAGCAAAGCAGCAGCAGCAAAGCAGCAGCAGCAAAGCAGCAGAAGCAGCAAAGCAGCAGCAGCAGCAAAGCAGCAGCAAAGCAGCAGCAGCAGCAAAGCAGCAGCAGCAGCAAAGCAGCAAAGCAGCAGCAGCAAAGCAGCAAAGCAGCAGCAGCAGAAAAGCAGCAGCAGCAGCAGCAGCAAAGCAGCAGCAGCAGCAAAGCAGCAGCAGCAGCAAGGCAGCAGCATCAGCAGCAAAGCAGCAGCAGCAGCAGCAAACAGCAGCAGAAGCAGCAAAGCAGCAGCAAAGCAGCAGCAAAGCAGCAGCAGGAAAGCAGCAGCAGCAGCAAAGCAGCAGCAGCAGCAAAGCAGCAGCAGCAGCAAAGCATTAGCAGCAGCAAAGCAGCAGCAGCAGCAAGCAGCAGCAGCAGCAGCAAAGCAGCAGAAAAGCAGCAGCAGCAAAGCAGCACCAGCAAAGCAGCACCTGCAAAGCAGCAGCAGCAGCAGCAGCAGCAAAGCAGCAGCAGCAGTAAAGCAGCAGCAGCAGCAAAGCAGCAGCAGCAGCAAAACAGCAGCAGCAAAGCAGCAGCAGCAGCAGCAAAGCAGCGGCAGCAAAGCAGCAGCAGCAGCAAAGCAGCAGCAGCAGCAGCAGCAGCAAAGCAGCAGCAGCAGCAAAGCAGCAGGAGCAGCAAAGCAGCAAAGCAGCAGCAGCAAAGCAGCAGCAGCAGCAGGAAAGCAGCAGCAGCAAAGCAGCAGCAGCAGCAAAGCCGCAGCAGCATCAAAGCAGCAGACAGCAAAGCAGCAGCAGCAGCAAAGAAGCAGCAGCAAAGCAGCAGCAGCAGCAAAGCAGCAGCAGCAAAGCAGAAGGAGCAGCAAAGCAGCAGCAGCAGCAAAGCAGCAGCAGCAGCAAGGCAGCAGCAGCAGCAAGGCAGCATCAGCAGCAGCAAAGCAGCAGCAGCAGCAGCAGCAAAGCAGCAGCAAAGCAGCAGCAACAGCAGCAGCAGCAGCAAAGCAGCAGCAGCAGCAGCAAAGCAGCAGCAGCAGCAAAGCAGCATCAGCAGCAGCAGCAAAGGAGCAGCAGCAGCAAAGCAGCAGTAGCATCAGCAAAGCAGCGGCAGCAAAGCAGCAAAGCAGCAAAGCAGCAGCAGCAAAGCAGCAGCAGCAGCAAAGCAGCAGCAGTAAAGCAGCAGCAGCAGCAGCAAAGCAGCAGCAGCAGCAAAGCAGCAGCAGCAAAGCAGCAGCAGCAGCAAAGCCGCAGCAGCTAAGCAGCAGCAGCAAAGCAGCAGCAGCAGCAAAGCAGCAGCAGCAGCAGCAAAGCAGCAGCAGCAGCAGCAAAGCAGCAGCAAAGCAGCAGCAGCAGCAGTAAAGC